>NW_027225567.1:10105000-10405000 GCF_038994185.2 Dermacentor albipictus | reverse complement strand
TTGCGACACCGACGCTCGGCCAGCGCGTATGTATTTCAGAGAGTGTATGACCTCATTTATTGAAATGCACAAAATGCAAGAGTGTGTACCGGATTGGCTGTCGAGGCTCGAACCTCTGACAGTCATGAAGGACTTTTAATTTAACAACGTCAGTCCTATGAGGATGGACGGCTGTCTAGCGCTTTTTTGTTTCGTCTTCCTTTTTCTCTTGCAAGAGGCTTGCATCTGTGTCATTAGTGTGAAATTCATATGTGCACTGTTATATTGAAAACCGGTAATAAAAAAAAAAGCACTGCGACGGCGCCGTGGCTTAGTTGGTTAAAGCGCCTGTCTAGTAAACAGGAGATCGTGAGTACGAATCTCACCGGTGCCTCGATTCATTTATTTTGCCCTTTTCCTATGGTGCCCAGGACAATACCAGCGATTGCGTTGAACACGCAAAATAGAGCACTGCGACGGCGCCGTGGCTTAGTTGGTTAAAGCGCCTGTCTAGTAAACAGGAGATCGTGAGTACGAATCTCACCGGTGCCTCGATTCATTTATTTTGCCCTTTTCCTATGGTGCCCAGGACAATACCAGCGATTGCGTTGAACACGCAAAAGAGAGCACTGCGACGGCGCCGTGGCTTAGTTGGTTAAAGCGCCTGTCTAGTAAACAGGAGATCGTGAGTTCGAATCTCACCGGTGCCTCGATGCATTTATTTTGCCCTTTTCCTATGGTGCCCAGGACAATACCAGCGATTGCGTTGAACACGCAAAAGAGAGCACTGCGACGGCGCCGTGGCTTAGTTGGTTAAAGCGCCTGTCTAGTAAACAGGAGATCGTGAGTACGAATCTCACCGGTGCCTCGATTCATTTATTTTGCCCTTTTCCTATGGTGCCCAGGACAATACCAGCGATTGCGTTGAACACGCAAAAGAGAGCACTGCGACGGCGCCGTGGCTTAGTTGGTTAAAGCGCCTGTCTAGTAAACAGGAGATCGTGAGTTCGAATCTCACCGGTGCCTCGATGCATTTATTTTGCCCTTTTCCTATGGTGCCCAGGACAATACCAGCGATTGCGTTGAACACGCAAAAGAGAGCACTGCGACGGCGCCGTGGCTTAGTTGGTTAAAGCGCCTGTCTAGTAAACAGGAGATCGTGAGTACGAATCTCACCGGTGCCTCGATTCATTTATTTTGCCCTTTTCCTATGGTGCCCAGGACAATACCAGCGATTGCGTTGAACACGCAAAATAGAGCACTGCGACGGCGCCGTGGCTTAGTTGGTTAAAGCGCCTGTCTAGTAAACAGGAGATCGTGAGTTCGAATCTCACCGGTGCCTCGATTCATTTATTTTGCCCTTTTCCTATGGTGCCCAGGACAATACCAGCGATTGCGTTGAACACGCAAAAGAGAGCACTGCGACGGCGCCGTGGCTTAGTTGGTTAAAGCGCCTGTCTAGTAAACAGGAGATCGTGAGTTCGAATCTCACCGGTGCCTCGATGCATTTATTTTGCCCTTTTCCTATGGTGCCCAGGACAATACCAGCGATTGCGTTGAACACGCAAAATAGAGCACTGCGACGGCGCCGTGGCTTAGTTGGTTAAAGCGCCTGTCTAGTAAACAGGAGATCGTGAGTACGAATCTCACCGGTGCCTCGATTCATTTATTTTGCCCTTTTCCTATGGTGCCCAGGACAATACCAGCGATTGCGTTGAACACGCAAAAGAGAGCACTGCGACGGCGCCGTGGCTTAGTTGGTTAAAGCGCCTGTCTAGTAAACAGGAGATCGTGAGTTCGAATCTCACCGGTGCCTCGATGCATTTATTTTGCCCTTTTCCTATGGTGCCCAGGACAATACCAGCGATTGCGTTGAACACGCAAAAGAGAGCACTGCGACGGCGCCGTGGCTTAGTTGGTTAAAGCGGCGAATCATGAGCTCCAGTGGAGCGGCGACAGCGGCCTTTGTTGGCCGCGGAAACAGGTGGAACACCGAAGATGACGCAGACTATCAGATTATTTTGCCTCCACTGCCAAAGGGGCGCGTCGTGCTAAACACCGTGTTTTTGCACGGCGACGTGCGAGCTAGACCCTACAAAGTAGAAGATTTCCGGGACGCTCTTGGCCTAACAGGATTGTTGCCGGAAGTGCTGGCCCTGGGGGCCTACCAGATTAACCACGTCTGGGCTGTGACCATGAACACCGCGGACGCCACGAAAAGGATGCTGGAAGTCAAGGAGCTGAAGGTAAAGGGGCGGCGCTGTATCGTGGTCGACCCTCAAGACCAGCAGGTGCGGCTGCGTCTTCATTGGTTAATACATGGTGTGGCCGATGAGGATGTAAGAACGGCGTTGGCGGCTTTCGGTAAAGCCGTACAAGTGACCCGAGAGCGATGGCGAGTTCAGGGTATCAACGACAAGGGGACGACTACACGGTCCGTCTTGCTCAAGCTAAACAGCGGCGTGAAGGTGGAAGATCTTCCGCACCAAATTAGGGTCGCCGGTGAGCTGGCCCTAGTCGTCGTTCCTGGCAGGCCAATGCAGTGCTTGCGCTGTCAAGGCACCGGTCACGTACGACGAGACTGCAAGGTTCCCCGGTGCTCGCAATGCCGTCGGTTTGGACACGCCGAGGACCAGTGCGTACGTACATACGCTTCAATGACTGGGCCAGCCGAAGGCGACGACACGGCAAGGTTGGTGATGGATGCGGCCGAGGCCGAAGACGCGGCGAAAGGGGCAGGAGACCAGGCAACCCCATGTGCTATGGGCGGTGTGCGTGCACCTGATGCGTGCGCGGGGACACCACCGGACAGGGAAAACGCTACAAAAGGTGCGGCAAAAGAGCCAGCCGAAGAGACCAAGGAAGAAAGCAAGAGCAGCCTAACGGAAGCCAGCGAGCAAATGGAGACAGTTGAGGACCAGTCGGCGAAGAGTGACCCTACGAGCAGCAATGTCGGAGCCTCGGTCAAACGGCCTCTTGAGAAGGCTACGGACAGCAGCGCAGCGAACCAAGGAAGAGGGGAAGACGGGCCGCCTTCGAAGACGCCAACGGGCAGGCGCAGCAGCTACAAACCACGACCGAACACCGCTAACGCAGACAAGAAGGCCGAGAAGAAGCTGCCACCGCTCTCCAGTGGTACCGGTCCACCGGGTGGCTCCGGGGGCGTCTAGCGTTGTGCTAGGCGCAAAAGGTAAACACCATGCTCCGGGCCAAATCTTTTCACTAAACCTATAATCATGGCTCCCAACCCGTCGCTTAGATTGGCCACGCTAAACGTTCGAGGTCTGGCCGCCAAGCGAAAGCAGAGCCAATTGTGTAGGCTGCTGGTGGACTATGACCTTGACGTGTTAGCCGTGCAAGAGACAAAAGTAGATGGTGATGAAGAGACCCGCAGCATGGTGCAGCGGTTTACGCAACGGTACTACGCGGTAGTGAGCCACGCCTTAGGGACGTCGGCGGGCTGCGTGCTGTTTGTTAGAAAATTATCCGGTGTAACGGTGCAAGGTTTTTATTCATGTCCATCCGGTAGATTAGTTCTCTGTGATTTTGCTTTGCATGGAATTGAATGGCGGGTTGCATGTATTTATGCACCAAATGCGTTAGAGGAAAGGGCTTTGTTTTTTTCCATGTTAAAAGAGTATATATCTTCCGAAAAGCAGATGGTGCTGTTAGGTGATTTTAATTGTGTTCTCAGTGCCCGAGATCGCTCTAATAGAGCATTAAGGAGCGATAAAAGTAGGGATGTTTTGAACGAGATAATTACTGAATACGAATTAGTGGATGTGGCTGAATGTATGATAGGGACGCGAGATGTGCGTTTCACGCACTTCCAAGGAAATAGCCATGCGCGCTTAGACCGTATTTACTTGTCGCTTCAAGCAATACCAATGTGTAATAGTTACAGTGTATATCCTATTTTCTTCACTGATCATTGTCTGGTTAAATGTGACATAGGAAGGAAGGGAAAAGGCGGCAGCTTCTCTTGGGAGCTGTGGAAAATGAATTCAAACTTAACTACTGACGAAAGTTTCGGAGAATATGTATCGGACTGCATCAAAAAAATTCTAATGAGCGGCGAGGGTGAATTAAAAGATCGATGGGAAGAGTTTAAACAGTGCATTAAAATGAAAGCCATCGATCGTTCCGTCGCAATAATGCATGAAACAAAAAAGAAAGAGAAGGAACTGCGAATAATCTTGGAAAAGCTGACAGAACTGGAGTGCCAAGAACCGGGAGCATACAAAAGCGACATACAGCATATTAAACAGAAACTTGAACTGCATGATGAGGAACGCTATCGCGGAGCGATTGTTCGTGCTCGAGCCGAATCCTTTGCGATAGGGGAGACGCCCACAAAAAGGGCGCTCGGACTGGAAAAATCGCACGCTCGACGAAATCATATTGACGTGATTGAGGTGGGTGGTAACGAAGTTACAGATAATGATAGTATCGCACGTGCGTTTTTTGAACACTACGAAAATCTGTCCGCATTTAGGCAGGTGGACCTAGAACGGTTTAAGACGAACTTCTTGAAAAGAATGCCTCAACTGACTGAAGAAAGAAAAGTTGCTTTAGAAACACCGATAACTGTTTTTGAAGTGGAACGCGCCATTGACAATTTGAATCCTGGCAAGTCACCTGGCCCTGATGAGCTTTGCGCTCTGTGGTACAAGCGGTTTAAAAAGGAATTGTCAGCGGTACTTGTAGCAATTTTTAACGAAGCGTACGATGGTAAGGCGTTACCGCCATCTTTCGGTCAATCACACACGGTGTTGATTCCGAAGACAGAGGATGTAGATAAGTTGAAAAGTGTAACATCATGCAGACCGATAGCACTCACAAATGTAGACTATAAGATACTAATGAAAGTCTTAGCAGCTAGACTTCAGTCGGTTGTTAAAGACATAGTCGGACCACACCAAACGTGTGGAATTAAGGGTCACACTATAGCGACGAATATTCACAAGATGCGCTCAGTTCTTGAGTGTTGTGACACTCTTGAAGCGCGTGTGGCCATACTTCAGCTGGATCTGGAGAAGGCATTTGATTGCGTAGCGCATGCTATTTTGTTTGCAATGTTGGAACACATTAATGTCGGATCAGTCATCACGGATGGTGTAGCTCTGGCGTATCGGAACTGCTCTACCAGACTAATTATTAACAAAGAATTGGGGGCCCCCATTAAAGTGCAGCGTTCCGTGCGTCAAGGCTGTCCCATCAGTCCACTTTTGTTTTGTATATATATTGAAACTTTATGTTTGTCAATAATTGAAAATAATTCTATCCGTGGTTTTCGCTTACAATCTTCAGAGGTAAAACTGCTTGCATATGCCGATGATGTGGCGGTATGTTGTATTGACTACGAAGGCATTGAAGAAACGATTCGAAGTGTTAAATTTTTCAGCGACGTTACAGGAAGCCGAGTAAACTGGGGAAAGTGTCTGGGGTTTTGGCACGGCGTGTGGCCGTTCACCCCGGGCATTTTTGCCAATGTTGTATGGCAGAAAACACCTGTGAAATACCTTGGTGTCCCACTTGAGGTCTACAAAAATAATAATGACTACTGGCAGCAACAAGCAGAACTCTTACGCGAAAAGGCGAATGCTTGGAGGGCGAATTATCTCTCCATGTTTGCGAGGGCGACCGTGTGTAACATGTTTTTTGTGTCTAAACTATGGTATGTGATACAAGTGATGCACTGTTCTAGGGTAAATGTGCAGAAACTTCATAGGGTTTTTGCGATCTTTGTGTGGGGATCTACGTGGGAAAGATGCAGTCGTACAAATTTGTTCAGGAGTGTAAAGTGTGGGGGACTTGGACTGGCACACCTTTTTCTCAAACAATTAGTTAATAGATTTTTCTTTTTTCGCGAGGTCAGCGACCCATTTCTGCAAACGGTGTGCCAGGCCAGATTAGGGCGACTGCTACCTGAATATGTTATTAGCACGGAAGTCCTGACGGGGACGGCACAAGGTTTTTTTCGGGAAGTAGTGGCGAGTGTGCGATTTTTGAGTGCGCGTTTTTCTAATGATTACTTATATTCTGTTAAAAAGAGGAAACTGTATAAAGACTTATGTGATATAGTGTTACCAATACCGTTGTACAGGGCGATATACAGTGCAGGCCTGGGTCAGAACGTACTCAAACGGGTTAAAAGAATGCAAGTAGCACCAAGTGCAAAAACTTTCTTTTTCAAACTGCATACCGGAACTCTCCCTGTAAGAACCTTCTTGGAGGAGCGTGGGTTTTATATGCCATGGGGGTCTCACTGCATCATTTGCAAAAAGCCGGAAACGATCGACCACGTTTTCATTCACTGTTGGAATGCGGTGTTCTTCTGGGATGTGTTGCAGAGGACAATCAAAAAAGAATTCCCACTAGACACGCATGGAATTAGGTACCTTGCCATAGACAATGAAGAACGAGTACCTTTCGATCTAATCATGCTGACAGGCCTGCACAGTATATGGCGCTCACGAATGGCTGGCTTCTACTGGGAACCGGATGGAAGACCAGCAAGGCTGTACTTTCGAGAGAGCATTGCTCGGTTATTAGAAGTTGAAAAAACAAAAGAATGTCCTTCTCCCTGGGTAGCCAGGGTAGAACCCTTAGTCACACTAAGGGAATTTTAAGTGACAACGTCAGTCACAACATGACTGATGGCTTTTCGCTCATTGTGTTGACAAGGTATATTGTAACCCTGTCTTGACTTTTCATGTGTTGGAAGTGTATTGTTGTTGCGAAACCGGTAATAAAGAAAAAAAAAAGCTTAGTTGGTTAAAGCGCCTGTCTAGTAAACAGGAGATCGTGTGTTCGAATCTCACCGGTGCCTCGGTTCATTTATTTTACCCTTTTTCTATGGTGCACAGGACAATAGACAGTTTTAGTTACACGTACGTAGAGGCTTCACGTACGCAAACGTGAAAAACCTACGTACCTTACGTGCACGCCATCTGAAACGCTTTTAGCTACACGTACGCGACGCATACCAAGAGGGTCCCCGTAGCCCAATCTATCGGGAAATGCGAACACGGCGGTAGCCAATTCAATCCTGTCGCCGTGTTTCGATGCGAGCCGTCTGCGCGCGCGCGGACCGCTATCGCTTGTTCGTGATCTTGCGGAGCACCCGCGCGAAGCTGTCTACGTTCGGAAGTAATGCACGCAAAGAATTGAATCTCACGTACGTCCGTGACACGCGCGCGCGCCCGCTACGTTTTACGCATGCGCACTGCTCACATGTAGACGCCCTACGTACGCAAAGCCTCTACGTACGTGTAACTAAAACTATCTATCTATCTATCTATCTATCTATCTATCTATCTATCTATCTATCTATCTATCTATCTATCTATCTATCTATCTATCTATCTATCTATCTATCGGTCTGTCTCTGTCTATCTGTCTGTCTGTCCGTCCGTCCGTTGCGGAAAAAAAAAGCAAACAAGTTGACCGAATGCTCAAAAAAGCAAAATGCAGTATTTGAATTAAAAAGACACTAATTATGACGCAATATCACCTCCCATTACAGTAAATTAACATGTAATATATACACAACTAGGCATATATTGTAAACACATCTCATTATACAACTATACCATTCACTTTTTGCAAAATATCAATAAGGAAAAAATTCTATGTGCTGCAGAAGAAGTGTAAAGTCAGGCCGTATAAGAAATACAAATTACTAGGAACAGTAGCGTTGATAAAGCTTGTAAATATTTATTTGAAATATTTATTTAATAGCGCGGCTTCAGGAAGGCATATTGTAAATCTATCTCACTACTATAACAAGACTGGAAGTCTAAACGTATAGATCGTGTTAACGTGAACAGTACGACATTTATTGACTTTCTATTGTTCTAGATTACGTGTGCTAGACCTCTGGAATTGATCTTCAATTGAGCCTTTACCTGGTATAAAATACGCACAATTATTTGACCTTAAAGTGTCCGATCAAAGGTCCTCTACCTAGCTGCAATTAATGTGCGCTAAATATTCGACTAAAGAAAGAAGATTATTGAAACAAGTTTTTACCTTTTGAATTCTGTGCGTGACTTCTGACGGGAAACGTAAAACAACACATGCAGTCGGATTCGTAGAGCTATGTCATGCGTCAAAAATTGCTTATTTTTTTTTACACGAAAGTGTTTTATGCCGGGGTACACCATCAACTTCCTCGGCGCGAACGCGTAAAGTGTGCTCTCTCTTGACATATAAGGTCCCTCTATCATTTTCAAGGTAGCAACATCTGCCGCGCGCGCCACCTAGGAAGTTCCTGTAGCAGACGGCGCCCACGCTAAACCGCGGCGTCGCGGCATCCGTGAGGTGAAAAAATATCTGCACACGCGCGGAAATAAAACCTACTGGTGCCTGACTGTGGCCAAAAACGAAAGAAGGACTCGAACTGCCAAATTTAGTCCTTTAATTTCGCATGAGCGCTCCAAGAAAAACGCTCAAGAGAGCGTAATGAGGACTTGATCGCCTCGATTCCGCATCTTCACATTTCGTTCCTTTGCGCTCAATCACCACGCGAGCCTTGGTGATTGATTGCGCTTAATCCCGTTTGCTCTGTTAAGTATTTTGCTTGTAAGTGTGCCGCTTCCCTTTAGCGGTTGCTTTGAACGAAGAAGTCGTGTAAAAATGAAGGATGACAGTCGCTTGGACCGAAAAACTTTCGACATAACGTCGCTCAAGCGTGTGACTCTCAAAGCGCGCGACCCTCACGGCTACTAAACAACATCCTGTGTGTGTGTGGAAACGAGTGCGCCAACAGTCTTCTTGTCGCTGAGTGTGTCTGTCGTGTAGCGATTACACGACGACTGCTGTGTCTTGCGGTTCAATGCTACGAGCCAGTGCAACTGTCGTGACATTCTAAAGCGGCGGTATGGATCGTGTCAGCGACTGTCCTCGATCGTGTTCGGTCTGCCAGAGCGATCTAATCTCGCGGCACACCAACATCGAGCGTAGTGTGTGCGCGTGTGTGAATGCGGTTGACTGTTCTCGTGAACGGTGCGACTTCGCCACGTAAACTCGAATCATGTCGCGCATTGTTGTGTTTATCCCTTTTCTCCTCCGTGCACCGCTAAAGCCCCGTAGGAATTAGAGGACCCTTATACGAAACGCACGCGGATAGGCCTAGCTGTTACTGCACTGTGTTTTGCTGACAATCCGTGTATCGCATGTGGCGTTCTTATATTAATTTGCAGTTGTGTGTTTTTCATCAGTAAAATGGCATTGCCGATTATTGAAACATCTTCGAGTGTAAGGGAAACTTGGAAGGAACGAGCTCGCAGCTGTATGTAATCTGCTTTGATATACTGTATTACGCTTTATAATTTGTTGGCCACTAGCAATGGCTATGCAGTATTCGTTTTTAAAAGCAGAGTAATGCAGGCACTAAGGAATATATTTATTCACATATGCAATGCACAAAATACGATTAGGATATTGGAAATGACATTTTGGACATATTGAGAGTTGTAAATGAGAGTTCGAAATGACTTTTGGACATATTGTAAAGCGCAGTTAACAACGCTCGCACAAACACAGGAAAGTGTAAAAGTGGAATTCGCTGCTGAATTTTATTTTTTATCGCACGTAATGCAATGCGGATATTTGTCAGCGAGTTAATGTGTTTCTGCCCCACTATTTACTTGCATGCTAGGTCATATTGCACTTGCTAAGTCAACGGGCTCGTAATGCACTAAAATCAGTAATCTCCAGAAACTTCGGCCGTCAACATTCATGCGCGCGAATTAAATACTATCGCAGCTCTGCACACACACGTGTATAGTTTCTCTCGCACCTTCGTATCGCTCTACGATACTTTCCTCGCATAGTCGTGCAGTTACCGACGGTTCAAAGTCCGCCCGTCGAATTCTGTGTAACCATACTTTTCGTCTGGTTAGGTTCTGGTTGCCGCGCGGGATGCAAAATAACTTCTTGCCATCCTTCGTCCGGTTTCGGCACCCAACCGCACAGCAACAAGGCATTTGGGCCCTCCCGGATCGAAATTATCGCAGTGATGTGCATAGCACAACAGGTGAAACGCGCGCACTTCGCCCGGGGCGCAGGAACTTTCATGGCGGCAAAGGGGCGGAGCAAGGTCACATGTCACCGATCAGCCTATCGCAGGCGTTGTCGGCTGGATCAAAGCCTGTCGGTACTTTTAAATTATTGAGGGAGCGAAGTATACGGCATCGTGACACCAACGGCACGTCACGTAACCAGCACGGCAACTCACCGCACGCCGTTTGCCATTCGCGGGCAGCCGTTCGACGATGGTTCTTCTCTAATTCTGGACGTTCTGTTCTTATTTAGTTATTCTTCATATACGCGTGTAAGCGGTCGATTGCTTCGTTATAAAATGCACTTTCTTTGAGCTGTTACATGTCCTCGCGGGTGAAGTCGAGCAGAATCCCGGTCCAATGTCCAAGGTTGAGGCCGACGCCTTCGCTGCTGCCTTGGAACGAATAAATAAGATTCGAGACGCCGTGGCTGCTATGCATGCCGAATGTGAAAATTTCCAAAAGGTGCCGGCAGCTGCTTTGGAAAATATGCGCAAACATGCAGAAAATGAGAAGGCTTTGCGCACTGACTTGAAACGCGCGAACTAAACGCGCTGCCTCTGTAAAAGAAATTAATGCAAAGCTAGTAGCGTTGGAAGCATCTATGCCATCTCAGCCAGCTGGGGATTCTGGAACGTGTTTGAAACATTGCGTGACGTGTCCAATCAGCTGTGTAAAATATCCGCTAGATGTGAAAATGCCGTTAACCGTATGCGGCCATCCAATCTGCTCTTCTTTGGAATGGAAGATGAGGCTAAAGAAAACTTGGCTGCTTCAGAAAAAAAAAAGTGCTGCAATTTTGCCCCAAATTATTGGGCGCGGGATTCACGGCTGCACACCTTGAAAAGGTACACCGATAAGGTAAGTTTACGGAAGCTAGGCAGGGTGAGGCCTATTACTGCGAAAATGAATTTTTTCAAAGACAGAGGCTTGTTTTATGCACGTAAACAAAAAGGGTTTGGTTATTCCATTCGTGAAGATCTTTCGCTAGATACCCGGCAGGCAAGTAAGCAGCTAATTACTTTCGTCAAAATAGAAGCTAAGCTTTTTACGTTAACAACCGGTCGACTACGCGTTTGAGACACCATTTATATTTTTGAGAGCGCACGCAAAACTGCTGTTACTTGTGGGAAATAGCAGCAAACCACACTGCATGATGTGAACCGTAGAAAGTAAAAGCCACGCGTAATCTCGCCGTCATTACTGTTATCTTTCAAAAATATCCGAAGTCTGTTGCCTAAACGCGACTCTATTGCCTCATTTCTTGATGACTGCAGTTCAGTTATTCTTGTTCTTACTGAAACGTGGCTACACCCTGAAACAACAGATAAAAAAATATTACCACTTATAGCACATTTAACATGCTAAAGTGTGATCGCACTGAAATGAGAGGTGGTGGCGTACTCCTTAGTATCAGCCTAGCCCCGGGCACCAACATCAATAACCGTTGGACAAATAAAGTTTATTCCTATCCTATCTTATCAAAAGACCAGTTACTTTACAAGTTATTAATGTAGATTCCAGTATTGAGATAGTATGGACTGAATGTCAAACTTATAGGAACAAGCTACTGATAGGATGTTGTTATCGTCCTCCCGACACAAACCGGTACTTTCTTGTCGAACTGCGCAATAGTATTTTTAAAGCTCTTGAGCTCTGTCAAGTTGACATCGCCTATTTCTTTGGTGACCTTAATTGTCGCTTGGTCGACTGGAATAACCGTTCATCTTGTTGTGATACATCAACGGAATTCATTTCTTTAATGTTGAACTTCAATTTATTCAAAATGATTACCCAGCCCGCCTGTGGCACTAACGCTTTAGATTTGATTTCTTCTGAAGCCACTAAAACAGTTGAAGTTGTTTGCCTAGACGGTTTCAGCGTTAACAAGCTGCTACAACTTACTCTGAAGATCCCCTTGCAATCTACAGCCGTCTCAAACGAAGCCATCTGTGATTACAACAGAGGAGACTATGACAAAATTACCAAAGAACTTGAGACATTTCTTTCTGCCACCTTTTTAGCTTCCTTTTCTTCTCGGTCAATCAACGAAAACTGGCTTCTGTTTGAAGAAAAGCTGTGTCCTTCAGTGCAAACGTATATCCCTCTTATCAGAGTAACAGGGGATATACAGAACCCTTGATTCACCAAGTAGCTTCGAAGACTAAGAAACAAGAAGAAAAGGCTATACGCTACTGCAAGGCATACAAACTCCATCGCGGTATGGGATAAATAAAGTTCCTTTTTGAAAGATTACTGCTCGTTTTAAGAGAGGCAAAAAAAAATACAACTTTCAAGATCTACTTTCAGTACTCTAAAACAACCCCCAAAAATTCTGGCAAGCAATTTCACTTAATAGTGGCTCGCATCACCTTTCACTAACTGATGTGAATCTTGCTACAATCAATGGCTAGGAGTGTCCAGTCGTATTTATTGCATTTTTTTCATCCATAGGCACGATAGAATTCCATTCAAATTTGCCGCAAATCAGTGATATAGATTACCAGTACACGCAATCCATCGATGTAACAGAGAATGGTAACACAGGTCTGATAAATAACCTTAAGTTGAGTAGTTCTTCGGGTGTCGATAATATTAACTCAAAAATTTTATATACAGTCACACTATCTAGGAAATGTTTATGTTATTTTCTGCCAGTTGTTATGATCAGGCCAGCTTACCTTAGACTGGAAAATTGCAAAAGTGGTACTAGTACACAAAAGTGGCAGCAAGAATTCCCCAAAAAGCTATCGTCCGAAATCATTGACAAGTATTTGCTGCAAAATGCTCGAACATATCAATGCATCTCACATATATCATCATCTGGAATCAAATAATTTTTTTCTTTATTAACCAACATGGATTTAGAAAAGGCTTGCAATGTGAGACGTAGTTACTAGATTTCACCACAGACTTCCAATTTAACATGGACCGTAGCCTTCAAATAGATGGAATATTTCTCGACTTCTCCAAAGCATTCGACCGTGTAGCGCACTGCCATTTAAATTCGAAATTATCCGTTCACAACTTAGACTACTTAACGCTCTCCTGGATTCATAACTTTATAACAAATCGTCAGCAATTTACAGTCATTAATAATTTTACGTTGCCCCTTCCATATGTCTGTTCCGTTGTACCGCACGGCAGCCTACTAGTACCTTTGATTTTTCTTATTTACATAAATGATCTGCCCAATAACATCTCATCCTGCATGCGTGTTTTGGCCGATGATTGTATATTATATCGACCAATTCGCAGCCTTGATGATAACCGCATTCTTCAAGAGGACCTTCATCTCATTACCAAATGGTACGTGAAGACTGGCAAATGAAACTTAACTCATTCAAATGCAAAATAATGTCATTCACGCCAAAAACTTCAAATCATAGCTTTCCCTATTATATAAATACAAGTCTGGTATCTCAGGCATCAGTATATAAATATCTAGGCGTTAATCTTACACCAAGCCTTTCCTGGGCCTTTCACATCACAAAAATATGTGCAAATGCTTCCAAATTTCTTGTGTATATTCGTCGCAACTTGCGTAACGGCCCGTCTAACGTCCGTAAATTAACATTCCTGTCATTTGTAAGCCCCCAGCTAGAGTTCGCGTCCCCTATATGGTCTCCCTACCACGAATTCTTAATCCGCGTTTTAGAAGCCATCCAAAACCGAGCTGGTCGATTCATTTCCCGCAATTGCAACCACCGGTCAAGCATTACTCAAATAAAACTCGACCTTTCCCTTCAATAACTAAGTAGCCGACGTGACATCGCACTCCTGTCCTTGCTCTATAAATATGTTCACCAAATGAAGCCTTGCTACTGGAACACGCGTCTTGCACATCACGACGATCTTATAATGATTTGAGCCTCCCTCGCATGTATGGGAACGCTAACGCATTTAACTTCTCGGCTCTACCACGAGCAATTCGGTTACGGAATTCACTTCCTAACAGCACTGTCGCGAAAATGAGCAATGAAAATTCAGACTACTGCTGAACCCGCAGTTTTCATCATAACAAATACATTCATCTGTACGTATTTCATGTCATATAATACGTGTCATATATTTGTGCAGTGTCTCTCTCTCTTCATTTTTTTTCAATTTGTTGTTTCAGTTCTGTTTATTTTATCTGCTCGCGCTGTCTGCGTTATTTTGCGCGAGTGAACTGTACTTTTCATTCCTTTCCTGGGAACACTTTGTTTTGCTTAAGCGTTTTCATTTGTAACACTGTTTTGCAGGCAGGTTATCATTGTAGACATTTTAACTCTGATGTATCGGTTTTCTGTTGTCATTTGTTCAACCATGCCCCCCTTGCTCAATGCTCCCCTTGGGGCCTGTAAGGTACTTTGAAATGAATAAATGAATAAATAAATAAATAAATGCTATCAATTAAGGTATACCCTCACAATGTAAGGAACGCACAGCCTGTGCGCGACCTTACAAATTCCAGACAAATTTCCAGTGAAGCTGTTTCCATCAAGCAGCTGCAGCAAGAATTTTATTTGCCAGTATACAACGTATCGATTAACAATTTTTTTACTTGAAAAACAGAGGAACACTTCTATAATTCGAGGAAAGGTGAAACGCGATCAGTGCTCGCCGCAAGTTTTAATACCGAAGTCTGGTGAAATATTACGAACCCGTCTATTTTGATTCGTTCATCCGCGACTCAAGCAAGTTAGGATTGAGTTAGGCCCGCATTCTTTTCGGCCTCTGTTCCTATTCGCGGGGGATTTTTGATGGACGGTGAAACCATAGCGCGGCCCCCTGGCCACGCTTCTCAAAAAGTCAAGTTTGTTTCCCGAGGTCGTCTCCAAGCTTCTGTCTTCTTGCCGTTCCTCAATTTCCTGAATTCACTACCAAGTGTGACCCATTTTGTCGACTAAATTCCAACGGAAGTCGCTAATCACGCAAAGGCCATTGGACTCGAGCCGATTAAATGAAATTCACCGTGGACCCGACAGCCGGTTTTTCCCACTTCGAATATAACTATTCCATTAGTTAGTGCGATCGTTAAGCTTATAACGTCACAGTGTAGAAAATGATGTGGATCCCCCGCACTGCCATCTGGTTTCCCGCCGTCTGGTTCGGATCCCGGGCGCCCCGCCCAACCATAACGAGACAGCCCACGACGCTGCGCGCGCGCTTACCGACCGCACCGTCAAACCCGGGCAACCACGTCTCGACGAGTTGGAGGCGGACAGGGACGCCCCAGTAACGCACAACGAAATCACTCACCCCAAACTAAATGTAGAAGACAGGCCGCAGGGGCTAACACGACGATCGTTGCCAGCACATACCTATCCCAACCCCGCCACGCTACTCATCATCCACACGGACGTCTACCCCTACGATGCGTGCCCCTCGTGCGGGGTCACCGCGACACTCGCACGCGTGCTCTGGGAGTGTAGACACGCTCCGCCTGACTCTACCTCGGACAAGTGGGAGAAGGTCCCTACGAAGCCCGCTACTCCAAGGCCAGCAATTGGCCGTCCAGCAGCCCCGCGCAGCGGTCGCCAGGTACTCCCTGTAGGTCCCTCCGTGGAAGACGTCCACTGCGCGCTGACGGGCGTCCCAGGACCTTTAATAAAGCTTTTCCAATGCCACGCACTGTGGGAATCGTCGTAATAGAAGCTCTCTGTGCTGTTTGCTTTGATTGGCGATATTTAGCGGTGATGGTGACTGCGAATGTTTCATTTCTTCAGCATGTAGTGCAATACGAGAGTAGTGAGTTGATAACTGTTGCTTTGCGTGTTGTTTGCCTGTGTAGTACACAGAACATACAGGGAGACGTGTTTGCTTGAGGCGTTGTTGCGCGCCACTGTTTATAACCTCTAAAAAGGTTCAGCATTGTCATTGCTCACATGGCGCATCGCATCAGGGCAGAAGTGTTGGCAGAATTATAAGGCTGTAGTTTCCAAAACCACAATCAGATTATGAGGCACGCTGTAATGGCCGACTCCGGAAATTTGCCCACCTGAGATTCTTTAACGTGCACCTAAATCAAAGCACACGGGTGTTTTCGCATTTAGCCCCCATCGAAACGCGGCCGCCGTGGTCGGGATTCGATCCCGTGACCTCGTGCTAACGACGCACTTTACGCAGCCCTTTCGTCTTATGCGTGGTTGAGAACCGGAGTGAAAGGCAAGAGAGTAACATGCCTTCCCGAGATGAAACATTAAGAATAACCCTTTCTTCGAGGTTGGACTTATGTCAAGAGCCCATGATAGGATCCACTACCAAGTCGGTATCAGCTTGCAAAGTGGCAACTCAGATGAAACGTTTTCAAGCGGATAGGCTTTTAATTACCATAAGGATGATTTCATTGAAATTTCCTTCCCTGCCATGGGGTGCGTGATCCAAAGCCGAATAATAAGCCTTTAATTTTTTTTTTATTCTTAAGGCCCCCTAGTAATACTAGGTTGCTGTCTTTTATAACCTCGTAATTTAATAAGTAAGTTATGAATAATAAAGTGCTTTGTTACATGTGTACATGCACAGAAAAAAACAAGTCCTAATCCATTTCCCAGCATTAACTCTGTCTATACCATCACGTTGTAGTGATGCGAAGAACAAGTCACTTCCAAATGAGAGAGTCATGAATCTGACTCAATAGAGGGCGGGCTTGCACTGAAAAAGACAATAATTCCACTGTGTGAAGATGGTATGGCAGCGAGAGCAGACGACAGTCAAAGCTCTCAAACGAAAAGTAAAGTGCTTTTGCTGCCATTCCGTCTTCACAGAGTGCAACGGTTGTCATTTTTTGCGCTGCGAGTCTGGCGTCGTTGCTCGTTGGGAGGTGCCCGGGGTCGCTATTGTCGTTTTCGTTCAGCATCAGGGGAATGTTCTTCGTCGATGGTCGTTTCGAGCATGCGCCGTTTACATCCTCATTGCTGTTCCCTCCGGCGCTCCTCGTACGCATGTTGTTCTTCGTGTGTACCAGCTATACGTGTCCGCCCCATCGATTACGCAGCTGCTTTTAGCCCCGATACCTCTCCTGCCTATATATTGCGATAACCTTGACGTCACGCTATTCTTCCCGGCGAGTCTTCTAATCTCTTCTGCATTATGACATCTGTGCCACCGCGCTGCACTCGTATGGGTGTCTTAAAAATCGCTAAATCCGCTTCTGCTGCCGGATGCCGAAAAAATTACGGAAGGTTAGGCATACACGGCTTTCGCTGTAAAAAAAATAGCACTAAAAGTACAACTACAACTGCGTGCAAAGTAGTGCTTTCTCTGAATCGGATGTACGTACGGATAAAGGCATCACTTCGTCAGATTGGAATGCTCGTACATTGCAGCCAAACACGGGCTCTCATATGTGATCGAGAATGTAGGCCAGTATTCGCTTCACGCACGCAATCTGATTAGATAACGCTGTCTATTGAATTCGTGATAACATTCTTGAAATTAGAAATACATGCATGGGCGTCTTGAGCTAGCCCATAACTTTCGAACAGAGGTTAGATGTTAAAGAAAACTCACACAAAAATTTTTAAAAATATTGTACAGCTGCTTCAGATATTAGTTGAAACATAGTACTCGTGGCCGACCTCGGAAACTCCGCCGCTTAGGTTGCAGAGGCAATTGGCGCCATCCATCAGGAGGGCAGGAAAGTAAATTCGCTCCCCTTGTGCAACCTCTTAGATGGGCCCGCGCCCGCCGATCCAGGGGGCCGTCTCTGTCGCACTTCCTCTCAACTCCTCTCCTCTTGCCCTCCCTCACAACTACCTCAACTTCGACTGTCCCCTCAGGCGCCCGCCGGACCGGCGCCAACTTAGCCCGCCGTGTCAAGTTTCGTGTTTCGTTATCTGCTGTTATCGGGAAGCGTGCGCTGCTGTGCCTGCACAGGCGTGGGCAGTTTCGTCAGTTTCGTGGTCCGCGATAGCTGTGTGCTTGCGATCCGCGATGTTTCACCCGTTTCACGACTCGCACCGCTCATGCATCGTGCAGTGGTGCATTAATACCTCCAAAACAAGCCCTGCAAGGTTCTTCCGGGTGTCTAAAGACAACAGGTGAGCGCGCAGACCCAAGGACATCAGAAGGCGCATGTAAACGAACACAGGCCTGTACGTATGTGTCCTCCGTGAGTCTCCGGACGTCGTTACGCCTTCATTGTGCTACACTACCATCTTACCAGTTGAGGAAGCCGACAAAGAGGTGTTCCTCTGCATTGTCACCTGGTCTATCACTTGTGTTTTGCTGTGTCAAGCCTCATACTGCAACTTCAGTCGCTCGCCCAGCTTTCCATGCCGCTCTCATTGCTTTTTCTGTGTCACCGTACTACAAATGTACTAGCAGCTGAAGAAATACTGTTCGTGTTTATGTATTACCTCAGTAATTGCCTATGGGAAAACCGAGTGCACAACTATAATGTGTAGGCATGATACCTTTATTTCTTCTTCAAAGCATGAGCATTGCAAGTGTCCTATATGAATATTTTTGCCGTTCGTGTTTATTACACAAAGGAGCGCCCAGTAGGTAAAAAATTAAATTATGGGGTTTTACGCGCCAAAGCCACTTTCTGATTATGAGGCACGCCGTAGTGGAGGACACCGGAAATTTCGACCCCCTGGGGTTCTTTGACGTGCACCTAAATCTAAGTACACGGGTGTTTTCGCATTCCGCCCCCATCGGAAAGCGGCCGCCATGGCCGGGATTCGATCCCGAGAGCTCGTGCTCAGCAGCCCAACACCATAGCCACTGAGCAACCACGGCGGGTACGCCCAGTAGGTACGACTTAGTGCCTTCAGTGACATAATAAGCGAGTTTTGCGCCAAAACTACACAAACAAGAAAGCAGACAACACGGCCGCTTTCTTGTGTATGTGGTTTTGGCGGAAAACTCGTTTATTATGTCCGATAACCGGCTAGCCCAGCAGTTCTCTCTCCTTAAGTGACGTAATTTTACTGCTAACCATTGCATTCGTGGAGAAAGAATAGTCGTGAAGTTGGCTTATTTCACTTGGTCTTTAAGGAACGGGCCTTTCTGCGAATGTTTTCTATGTGCTGCTGCTACACCTCACTACCTTCTGCTTGCCCTTGTCACCGGTTACTCAAGTTGTGGCCAAGTGGAAGATAATGCGATAATGTGTATTTTCGTTTTCAGTACAATGTTATTTTGGTTCTGCCCTGTCGTTTTATTGGGTATTATGAATCTTTTTTCTTAATGTACTTGATTGTGCACTGTTAAACTTCATTGTAATATTCATGTTTTTGCTTGAAAAAATGCTTAGATCACAATTATTGCTTTAATGCTACCCTTGCGGATGTGCTTCGGTATTTCCTTGTAGATTCTTTCTCTTTTCTTTTTTCTTTCTTTTCCTTTTGAAAAATGATTGTATTTGTAATGCCCACCTGCTATGCTATCAACTGAGAGTGGCAGTATTGAAAAGAAATAAAATAAATAAATATACTTTTCAGCAGGTACAAAAGTTCTTGTTTCTTTTGAGGGGGTCTGTGGCTCTCACTAAAACAATGTTCGCATTTTATTCAATTTTAGGTATTCTGCGTATCATTGTTTTTGACATTACCAGTAATTTTTTTTTCTTTTCTTGTTATGACTGCGACCTACACGTCGTCCTGTTCTGTGCAACATCTCAGTGAGTATATCAGAAGCTCTCAGTGCGCATATCATAAGCTCTTCTACACTTTATTCTTTAGGGCATTATAAAAAAATTATTTTTTATATGTGTGTTCATGAAACGGCCTTCGCGGTTTCCTGAGTTCTATTTTTTTTTGTTATTTCATTGTCTGTCAACTTTTGTATTGTTTAGTAGTCATGATAATGTCATGCATTTTTCACTTTTGTTCATTTTTCCAAGCGTGTATCATACCAAGTTATGGAAAATCTTTGTTTTCAGAAACGGAAGGTAATAAAACGGGGCCAAGGATCTGTTTTGTTGGAACGGGAATTTATGGGTGCGATCTTGTACGCGTTCCAAAATAGAATGGAGGCGGTTCGTTCCACCGAGCCAAATACGATTCGTCAATTTGAACCGTGCCGAACGCCATGACATCTATTGTGACGTGATATCTGCTGTCAATCATTCCATGTCATCCGCTATCGGACGAACGGAACGGAACATAGCGCCTATTTCGTGACGTAAAGAATGGACCGCCTCCGTTCTATTTTGGAACGCGTACAAGATCGCACCCTATATATGTTTTGGAGTATACTGGCATACTGAATGTATGGACAGGACTGCGCGCGCGCACACACAAAGAACATACGGTGACCCACGCGCCAGTTCCCAAACAATGCCTCGGGTAGAGCACGCGCGCGATAAGAAAAAAAAAAAAAGAACGCGCCGCGGACAGGCAAAAAGTAAATGTACAGGTGCGCGGAGCACGGGTAAGATGGAAAGGCAGGGGAGCGGTGTAGCCCCGAGAACGAACGCGAGCGGCGCTGCGAGCGCCGCTCGCGTGACGTCAGGGCACGGACTCGCGCCTGTCGTCTGCTACAGTTCGGGCGTTGTCCGGGCGCTTTCTGCGGTATTTTCGTTTGTTCGCCCTCGTTCTCTCTGCTTGTATACTTATGGTGGTCGTATCAAATATATTTTTACGACGTCTTCCTTTGCGAACATTTATTCAAAGAGCTAATTTCTTAGACCACAATGCAGCTCTCAAAGGCAACGCTACAGTGCCAGCCGAAGGAGCGCAGGCCAGCCGATTGCGTTTTTTTCATGCGCGCATGGACAATCGCAAAAACATAGCATATAGGAATCCAGTTATGATACCATACCTGCCGCGGTGCAACAAGTATGTCACAAAGCTGGCTATATATGACTTCTACAGCAGTTACGTTGATTTCATTCCGCTAAAACAGGTTTGCTCACGACGAGTAGTTCATGTATATCGAATTTTTGCATTTCCTCACAGAAACGCTCGGCAGTAGCACGGGGACTTAACTAATACTGGAGCTTAGATACTACACGCCTCACTTGCTTCTTTAACTGCTTGTCAACATTAGGCGGTTCTTCACGTGTTTATTTTTTTTAATCGGCGGCAATTTGAAGTAAAGTTAATGAAGGCTTACATCTATTTACAGAGTACAAATAGGAATGTACCAATATATATTCCCTTTTCCGTGCTACACGTTCAACTCACCTCCTTAGAGCGCGTTTGTTAATGAATAATAATGTATGTTATGTTCCTCTTTTTTTTGTCTATGTTACCAAGTGTATATCATTTATTTATTTCAATGCCGCAGTGTGTTTTGCATTGTTATTGTTGAAATATTTCACTGTTCTTTCATATATTGTATAACTGCAATGTTTTATGGCCACTATATAAATGTAATTTATATGGCGCTTGATGTGTTACCCCATGCAGCCATATTGTACCTAAGGGGGTGAGGTTACCTCAAGCCGCGTCTGTGCGGTTTTTTTTCCTCATCCACCTCCATTTACCTCTCCTCTGTACATGTGTGTGTGTAAATGGAAATTAATAAATCAAATCAAACTCACTTGAGAAATTTACTGGTGCTTGTTGCTTGAGGAATATACATGACGAATCTGTTTGGCGAACTGACACAGGCTGCTCGGCCCAATTTTTTTAGTGAAGCATGCCTGCTGGACCGCATAGCTGCAGCCAGAAAGAAGTCGAAGCGTCAATGACTAGTAGTATGGGACATATTGAAGATATCGAAATTCCCCCGGTGGAGGGTCAGAAATCAAGTGAAAGTATATGCAAGGCTTGTGGTGCTTTCTTTATGAATGTTTGCGATTGGATTGGAGCAAACTTAGTTTAGCCTGCAAGGTTCTCTTTTATGTACCGACGAAGCGAATAGTTATCCGTTTGTATAATTAAATAACGCTGGGTCGAGACATGGTGAGACAGAAGGTGCATGAATTTTCCTTTTGTAGGCAATCTAAGATGCATGCGGTGTAGTAGCTCGAGGATACTTTAGCCATTCCAGTTGGCGCTGTAAAATATTGTTTTATGGTTTTAATTTGAAGTTGTAGTGAACTGATGGGTTTCGCGAACATAGCGTGCCTCGCCATACGGACAGTCGATTGCTACCGTTACGTGATCAGGGGTGCGCCATATTGTCGATAAAGGCTACTGAGGGCCACTATGAAACATTTCATCACTTTCAATTGAGTGTCTCTCGATCTTAACAACGAAACTTTTCTCTCAGGTGATTGCTACTATGGTGTTTGTGAATTAACTATGTAAATACTCTACATGACGCGCCGTCGTGTTAGCAGCCATGAGCAATTCGTTTTTTGGAGGCCTGTTTCAGAGGGGGATGAATGTCGCAGCAAACTTTTTCATAAGAAATGCGCGCCTAACTATTTTTTTTACGCATTAATGAATGGCCATATTTGAATAGAACAACACACCAGAGTAATAGGAATCATGATGACAGCTTCGCTGGGCAGTGTCTTTCTAACATCGGATAACATGTTGACGCCAATTACCAAATTTTTCTTCCACGTAAAATGCAATGCCTCTCATAGCTAAATACTAAAGGAATGTTAAGTGTTTAGCGAAGCATCATACACAACTTCGCGTGTTGAATTTGCAGATATTCTTTGTTTAGTCAAAATTTACCGATAGACACGGCGCATATATGCATTGCAAAACCTAGTAGACCCCTTTAACGCTACTTAGCTTGCGATATCCAAGCCGCAAAGTTTCTCGACTCACACGCTTTTGAAGAAGAAACTGTGGTTAAGGCATAGCAGCTGAAAGAAGCCGACGTATTCTTCAATACGTACGGCTCGAGCCACCCATACCCCAAGCATACACGAAGGGAACGAGCGCGCGCGGCAGCCGAGCGAGCGGGAGCGAGCGGCGTCCTGGCCGTGACGTCACTCGCGAGAGGGCGCCATTCCTAATTCTCGCCGCTAATAATAAAAACAAAAAGAACAAACAAAGCGCGCTAGGGTGAGGAGGCACCGCGCGGCGGCTGTTCCTGTTGCCATGACAACGTAAACAATCGTGTGCGTCGCCCTTTTACCAATGTATCGCCCCTCCTGCTAGGGTGGTAACTGAAGGGGACTTTGGCGCTAGCGTCGAAAGAACGGCTACTTGAAAACGGCAGCGGCAGCCTTGGGGAGATTCTCCCCTGGGCTCGTGGTATAAAGAGCCCCAAAGACTGCACAGTGGTGCCGACATACCAAAAATTCAAAAACAATTTCCGATTACTGTTATTTATCAAACGACCATTTCAAGGTTCAATGAAGCCCTGTAGTCCAGGGATCACTTCCCCCACGGGACTGTCTCGGAGCTCATATTTCACGTGAATGTACGGATGTAAACGTTTATTGTCGTGTTTATGTATTTATGTATTATGTTTATGTATTATGTATTATCGGCTCCGTGAACAGCTCGGTAGCTGTAATACCAGACATTTCGATGTGGTTTTTGCCGCCGCGGAAAACCATTGGGCTCATGATTGTGGGGCCGGGGCTTCAAAACACGCGCGCTCACTAAAAAAAAGACATTGCTGCATGACTATTTCTTTCGTCTACGTACTGTCTTAACTCTTGTATGCGTCACCACCACGTCTGACATGGAGGGCTGTTGGGAATGGGAGCGAAGCCACCGTCACGGGACAGAAGAAGGACAGAAGACGGGACAAAAGAAGACGCACAGGGACACACACAGCGCTAACTTGCAACAAGTTAGTGCTGGAAGTTAGCGCTGCGTGTGTCCCTGTGTGTCTTCTTTTGTCCCGTCTTTTAATCGCGCTACATACACCCTTTGAAGATGCATTACCAACAAGCCTACACTGCAACCCCCGTGAGGCTACTGCTCGACATGATGAAGAAAATATTAGTGTTCGATTTGACCGCAGAACCAAGAGGAGTGGATTTGTTAGCAAAGCAAAAAAAAAAAAGCAGGAATGGATACAAAGGCGCTGGGCTTCCAATCATCCTCAGAGGTGTTCGTAGACGCATACCTCACACGCTATGGCAAGCGACTTCTTGGTCCCGCAGTAGAAAGGAAGAAGGATTTGCGGTGACGGTTCATGCGGCTGGCGGCAAAGTGTTCGTTCGGAAGGATGAAAACTCGCCAGCCGTTTGAATCGCCAGTATGGAAGATGTTCATAACATGACAGCGCGGGCGCCATGGCTTTCTCGTCTCTACTTTGAAAGTACAATTAGTTTCATTGTATGAACTGCACTTACTATGATATTCTGTCGTTAAATAAATTAGTCCTTAATAGCAGTAAACTGTTCAAGAAGTTTTTCTTAAACGTTCGGAGCATAAAAAAAGAGGACAAACTTAATTGCTTCTTCACGTCAATCGCGAATAATTTTGATATCTCATTGTACTGTGAAACACGGCCTACTGTGAATGATCACCCCAGTACTGTGACAATTACACGTACCGTAGGTTAGTAAGAACAAAGTGCAGAGGAATGGCGTGGCTGTCTGTGCTAAGGAGTGCCTTGTACATGAGGTAATTCCAGAATTTTCCCTTGCAACGAATTATGCAGAAAGTGTAACGGTACGCCTAGAATATGTCGTAGTTGCGGTTATGTATCGCCCACCGTTTTGAAACAAAGTGACGTTCTTCGATTTCCTAGAACAGGTTCTACATTTTCAGAGCTATTCGTCCTACCCTTTATTACGATGGGTGACGTAAATATAAACATGCTGTCGGATGACATATAATCCAAACAGCTTGCTGGTTCAATCAGTTCGTTCATGTGCACAAAAGTAATCTCGGAACCCACCAGGCTCACGTCGCAAACGGCGACTTTGGTATATGCATAACCAATATACGCTCCCAACTGACTGCACTGCGGGGCTGTTATCCGCTGAGGTAAGCGGTCATCTGCCTTTACTTTGTTTCATTCCTTACGCGCATAAAAGAGGGAAAGGCGGGAAGAAAGCTATGACTCGTTGTTTTCACTCAAGATCATTTGAAAATTTCCGTTCCCTTATTCTATAAGTAGACTGGTCATGTATACTTGAAAAACACGATACAAATGCGGCATAGGAGTTGGTTTTTTCTTTTTTTTTTTGAAAAAATGATTAAGTGTTTCCTTTGAAATTCTGCAATCAGTGGAGTAGAAAAATACGAAAACCTTGGATAAATGCTGTTTTGTTAAAAATGAAAACGCAAAAAAAAATGTATCACTTGTTTGTAAAATGCAGGAGTGCGCAATTGTTGACTGATTTCAAATGGTTATTTGCTAAAATAAAAGTATGACTCTAGGAAAGTTTTGAATGAAATTAGAGATCCTAACGTTTACGAAAAGACTGAACACCGAGATAAACATAAAGACAGCCACTGATCTGTTGAGAGGCAGAGAAGCTGCAGCTGCTTTGAATGAATATTTCGTTTCCACTACCTAGCATCCCGACAGGGGGGCTACGAATTCGCTCACTACATGGCCACACCTGTAGTGAGCAAATTCAGTTCGACTAACTCAGCGATACTTTCACCTGTTACACCTGCTGAGGTTCTGCAACTACTGCTTAAAGTAAAGAACGACGTCTCTTCTGGGCATGACGATGTTAAACCAGTACCACTGAAATATATTGCCGATATAATTGCACCTGTCATAGCTGATATCATAAATAGAATGCTTGAAAGTGGTATCTTTCCAATTCTAAAAATAGGCTGAGTATGCCCAATTTACAAAGGCGCTGATAAACACTTAATGACCAACTATCGGACGATATCTGTTTTACCTGTTCTATCAGAGGTATTCGAGAGTACCCTTAATATCATATATTACAAAACTTTTTCAGTAAATATAACATAAGCGGTGACATGCGACATGGTTTTAAAAAATATCTTGCGAAGCAGCTCTTCTTAATATAAAACATAATATAATAACAAATATTGAAAGTAGAATGTACACATAGGTTTATTTGTAGACCACAGGAAAGCCTTTGATTCAGTATGCCACAATTTATTAATTAGCAAATTGGGACGGTATTGTGTGCGAGGTATCGTATTGGAACTTTTACGAAATTACTTAACAAATTGTTATCAATATGTTAGCCTAAATAATGATGTTTCATCGCGCGTAGAAATCATAAAGGGTGTTCCACAAGGATCAATACTTGGACCTCTTTTGTTTATAAGTTATATTAAGGACGTGTGTGACATATCCGAGTCTCCTCAATTATGTGTGCAGATGATACTAACATATTCTTTAAAACTGCTACTGTTCCAGAGCTCCAACTGAAAGTCAACAATTATCTGATGCAACTTTCTTGCTGGTTACAACAGAATAAGTTACAAATGAATTATTCTAAAACAAAATATATGATCTTTGCTCCCACTAATAAAGCACGTAACTACAATACAGCTATTCTTTGTGAAAGTAGGACGATAGAACTGGTAAAATGGCAGCATTTTTTGTAGTGTGATTGCGGGAAGATTTGGCCTGGAACATGCACGTTGACAAATAATAAATTATGTGGTTAACGTGCCAAAACCACCTTCTGATTACGAGGCACGCCGTAGTGGAGGACTCGGGAAATTTCGACCACCTCGGGTTCTTTAACGTGCACCTAAATCTAAGCACACGGGTGTTTTCGCATTTCGCCCCCATCGAAATGCGGCCGCCGTGGCCAGGATTCGATCCCGCGACCTCGTACTCAGCAGCCTAACACCATAGCCTCTGAGCAACCACGCGGGTGACGTCGACAAAATTGCCATGGAACTAAGTAGAACTGTCGGTTGCTTATAAAGACTGAGCACACTGATTCCTTCGTGGTTCCAACATTCCTTGTACTACGCACTCTTTTGTTCTCGATTAACCTATTGCGTGTTAATTTAGGGCACTAATTCACAAAAAAAGATATAGTAAATTGATAGTACTGAAATAAGAGTCTTACGTACATTCGAGGGATATCGTGGCCGTGTAGAAAACTTTAGAACAAAGCCATCGTTTACAAAAAGTTGAAGGCAATCCAGGTATATTACTACAAGTTGATGGAATACATTAAACAAAACAAATCACAGTGTATCCTGAATGTACCCACCAATCTGCATTACAGCTTACGGTAACATAATGTGAGAACACCTAAAATACTAACCACTGCAATGCTAAATGGCATACGTGATTTTCATAATGAAATTATGGGAGGTTCGAATAAATCATATAAAACATTTCTCATTGCGAACAACATTGAGTTTGATTAGAACCGTAGTATAAATTATCAGCCTTTCCCTTCATTTGTTTTCGGGTTGTAGATATAGTTTGAATTCATATACCTGAAAATTTATCTCGAATGCATTTCTTAAAGTCATGTTTATTTTAATTTTTTTCTATGAAAATATTATTTTGTATCCCTACACTCCAGTTGATTTCCGTGTATCTGTATGATGTGTATGCTGTGTGTGGCCTGCGTACAGAACTGTTGTAAGAGCAGAAGCCTTTGTCAGGCCACACGGCCTTTAGCTTCTGCTTCCTTTCTGTTGTAAACTGGAGAAATAAATCTATTATTCCAATAAAACGCTCTTTACGTTCATTATTAACACGAAAGTCTTTTATGCCGCGGCCCACAGTCAACTTCCTGTAACTGATGTGACGTCGGTGCGAACGCGTAAAATATGCTCTTTCTGGATGGATCGATGCATGGTTGGATATTATGAGCGTTCTCTTTGGAACGGGCCGGTGGGTTTCTCCTCAAAGCTCTTGTTACTTTATTGCCTAATGTCCTACCTATGTCAAAAAACACGAATAATTCCCATAACCAAAGTTTCTGAACCCCTATTCTGAACTTTGTTTTTGTACGCCTCCGTTGTTTGCGGCCTCCCTACTTCCACCAATCTTCCAATCGCCAGTTATGAATCTCTATTGCGGACATGTTTACTTTCCCTGTGCTGTCGCTGAGCCCAAGGGCTTCAAAAAGGCCAGTGATTCCTAAATCAACCGCTGGGCAGATTTCTGCACTTTCTAATAAAACATGCTGCATTGTTTCCCTATCTTTACCGCAGGAAGCACATGTTTCTTCTTCCTTCTTATATCTCCCTTTGTAAAGGCGTGTTCTAAGGCATCCTGATTTCGCCTCGAAAATTAGTGAGCTTCCCTTCGAGTTACCATAACTTGCTTCTTTCCAGATTTCGTGTTTTCCTCTTGAGTAGTTATTCATGGCAGGTTTATTTTGCATTGCCGCCCCCCAAAAGATTATCTCAGCCTATCTGACTTTACGCTTGACGTTCTTTGTTGCTGTGTTGCTCTCCCTACAGGCCGCATACATGCTGGTAAGCTTCCTAGTTCTTTTCCTCCACTGTGAATCAAAGTTTTTCCTGTACAAATACATCAACACTCCCCCAGCCCATTTACTTCCTTCCGTATTCCTCAGTCGTTCTTCATAATCAAATTTACTGTGAATTTCCCTTACACCAGAACTAGTCCAGCCCATATCACCCTGCACAGCTTCATTTGTAGTCTTCCCGTGAGCGCCCTATGCGAGGCGTCCCACTGACCTTTGGTTCCCATCGATTCCTGATTGTACCGCTGATTCAAAGCAAACAACCGGATTTCCAAAAGTAAGTCCTGGAACCATTACACCTTTCCACATACCTCGGAGCACTTCGTACTTATTGTGTCCCCATAGCGCTCTGTGCTTCATTATGGCTGCATTTCTCTTCCCCTTCACTGTTATTGTTTTTTCCTGTGTTTCCATATATCTATTGCCTTCATTTATCCATATACCAAGGTAGTTATATGTCGTTACCCGAGGTATTTCCTGGCCCTGTATCGCCACTGTCTGTTCACTGTTTTCATTGAATACTATAACACCTTATTTTAACACTATGTTCTAGACCTAACTTATCGCCTTCCTGTACACAGATCTTAGCCAAATGTTGCAAATCACTTTGCTTGTTAGCTAGCAACACAATGTCGTCTGCATGAAATAAACCTGTAAGCTGCTATTCTACTACTGCGCCCTTCCCTTTGTACGAGAGATTAAACCCGATATTACTTGCCTCTAGCGCCCTTTTTATCCTCACCATGTAAACCCTAAACCGCAGAGGGGATAAAGGGCACCCGTGACTCACTCCCTTGCTGATATCAACTTTCTCCTCGCTCCTCATCCCTTCCCATTCAACGCAAATGGTATTTTCTAGGTAAATCTCTCGCAAAAGCTGTAAACAGTCGTCACCCAAGCCTTCCCCTTCTAGAATATCCTACAAGAAGTCGCGGTCTACGTTGTCATACGCTCTAGTGATGTCTAAAAAGGCCGCACATAATAGTCTGCTTTCTACTCTTGATATTTCAATACACTGAGTGGGCACTGAGTGGGCACAATACACTGAGTGGGCTCGGTGGCTGTGCTCCCGCACAAGTCACTAATCCTCTTGTATTCATCATGCAGGTGTTTGCCATCGCTGCCAATGCGCTCTTCGCTGCTCATGTCGCCCTTTCCCCCGCCACCGTCTCGACTACAGCACCCAGCTGCTGTGATAACGGCATCTTATTCCTGCTTCCGCCCAACATCAACGCCTCACCCTGTCCGTCAACGCCACTACCCGGTTTTCTGTTCCTGGATGCCCAATGGAAAGCCGCATCACCACTGCCATCAACCGCCGATATAAAAGTGCTGCAACCAGCTTTGCCGCTCTGTGGGCTCGGTGGCTGTGCTCCCGCACAAGTCACTAATCCTCTTGTATTCATCATGCAGGTTGGTAACAAGTATTCCCTGTTTGCAAAAAAAAC
Source organism: Dermacentor albipictus (assembly GCF_038994185.2). NCBI lineage: Eukaryota > Metazoa > Arthropoda > Arachnida > Ixodida > Ixodidae > Dermacentor > Dermacentor albipictus. The sequence goes on along the minus strand of NW_027225567.1, from coordinate 10,375,301 downwards.
TAGCAACTACTTCTTAGTGCAGCTGCCGAGCCCGTAGTGCTGCGTTTTTCTTGTGGCTGATTGCGGCAACGTTTTGCGTGCCTTGCTGCTTATGGCAGGTGATATCGTATCTAACCCCGGCCCTAACACTATCGACCAAGTGCTCGCTGAACTAAAGAATGTATCCGCCGGTCAAACCAAGCTCATTTTCGAAATACAAGACCTCAAAACTAAGATAAATTCCACTGAAGTTGCGATAGCCGGCTTGACTAAGCGAATGACCAATCTGGAGGCCCATTTCCAAGCTTTTTCAGATCTTCAAACCAATTTCGAAGCAATGAAATCTGAGAGTGCTGGGTTTGCTCGACATTTACACATTCTAGATGCGCGAATTGAGGATGCAGAAAATCGCTCGCGCCGCAATAATCTTATATTCTATGGCATTCCCGATAATAACCCATCCGAAAATTTTGCTGGCTCTGAGGAAACAGTCATCAACCATTGCTGTCAGAACTTGAGCATAACAATTAACCCTGAGAACATTGAGCGCGCCCATCGCCTTGGGCGTTACAAACCTAACCACACTCGTCCAATCATCGTCAAGTTTACTTCATCTAAGATTAAAGACACCATATTATCGAATGGTCATAAGTTTAAGCAAACTAACTTCAGCGTCGGCGAGGACTTTTCCCTCAAAATACGTAATGCGCGAAAGCATCTAGTCGCGTTCGCTAAAGAAAAGAGAACAAAGTTTGCTTTGAATTTTAAGACACTGCACATTGGTCTCAAGCGCTACATGTTCGACGAAACCACGCAAACAGTCAAGGAAATAACAACTCGGCCCTCACAATCAGATTAGCAATCACCTCGTCGTGAACCCTCAGGGAAACGCGCCAAGAACGCTTCTTTATCTAACCTCTCGCTCTCCGTTATATACACTAACATTCGTAGTTTTATTCCTAAGCGTGAAATTATTTCTAGCCTTGTTTCATCATCAAGCAGCAACCTGCTTATACTAACTGAGACTTGGCTGAACGGTGACATGACAGACAACGAAATACTGACTGATCTACCAAACTTTCAAGTTTTTCGGAAAGATCGTAAAGATTCACGAGGAGGGGGCGTACTCATTGCCGTCGACCACGATTTATCATGTTCCCTAATACAAGATTCATCTGACCTCGAAATGTTGTGGCTAATCTTTCACGCAGCACCTAACACAGTTTTACTAGGCGTTTGTTATAGGCCGCCACATAGTAACCAGGATTTTTCCCGTCAGCTTAATAACGTACTAAGTCAACTGTCCGCAAAGCATCCGAATTAACACATCTTCCTCTTCGGCGATTTTAATTTTCCGAATATTGACTGGCATACCCAGCCCGCACCTATAGCTAACAATGGAGAAACGCGGGAATTCCTAGATTTCTGCAATAACCACAACCTTACTCAGGTAATACTTGAACCTACCCGCGTAACACAGAACTGTGCAAATATTTTAGATCTCTTATTAACCAATCACCCAGACAGCGTTCAGCCCATTACATACCTACCTGAAATAAGCGACCACAAAGTAATTCACGCTAACCTTCTCCTTACGCCAAACCGGCGCCGCAAATACCATGAAACCATCCGTCTTTATAACAAAGGAAATTATAACACCATAAATAATGAACTTAACGCGTTTTTTCAAGTCTTCTCGTCACATTTTTATTCCCGCAGTGTTCAAGAAAATTGGTTACTCTTCAAAAACAAACTCGAAAGTCTAACTAATAGATTCATCCCCCAAATTAGTTTTCACTCTAATTCACAAAAGCCATGGTTTACTAAAACATTGAAACGTTTGGATAACAAAAAGAAGCGTCTTTACCGTTCAGCCAGGTCTCAAGGGACGCATAGCGCATGGGTGAAATATCATGAAGCTGAACGATCATATCTCGCCGCTATTTCTGATGCCAAGCATACCTTTTTTCACTCGGACTTGCCGAATATGCTAACTAGTAACCTCAGAAAGTTCTGGCAAGTTATCAATCCGCATCACGCACCAGAAATAACCCTCACAGATGAGTCAGGCGCAGTCTTCACTGATGCTGAGTGCGCTACTATGTTTAACTCTGCCTTCTCATCCGTATTTACAAAAGAAACTGAAATACCGCCATCATTTTCAGCACCACCCTCAGTAATAAATTATGCTATGCCACCAGTTGTCTTCACGTCATCTGGCATTTCGTCCCTAATTGAAACCATGAAAATTTCATCTTCATCCGGTATCGACAATATTAACCCAAAGTTTTTGAAGAATAACAAGGATATTTGTGCGCAATTTTTATGCTTACTTTTTTCACAGTCACTGTTAACAGGTCAACTACCACGCGAGTGGAAAAGCGGTAAGGTCGTTCCAGTCTTCAAATCAGGTAAAAAAAATTCACCCCTTAACTACCGTCCCATTTCCCTCACCAGCGTACCCTGCAAACTCATGGAACACGTCATCTACTCCAATGTCATGAGCTTTCTCGATTCTCACAACTTTTTTCATTCTGCGCAACATGGTTTTCGAAAAGGCTTCTCATGCGAAACACAGCTGGCCATTTTTATTCATGATTTGCAGGCTAATCTTGACCCTAACGTACAGACCGATGCTATTTTTCTTGACTATGCAAAAGCGTTTGACAAGGTTCCTCACAAACGCCTACTACTTAAACTTTCATATTTGAACCTTCCCTCTAATATCTTTAAATGGATAGAAGAATTCTTGACTAACCGCTCACAGTACGTTACCGTTAACAATCACAACTCCAGTCCTATCCCAGTAACGTCAGGTGCCCCGCAAGGGTCTGTCCTCGGTCCGCTTCTGTTTCTAATTTATATTAACGATTTACCAACGCATGTCTCTAGTAATATTCGCATGTTCGCCGATGATTGTGTAATTTATCGCAAGGTTAATAACGCTTCTGACCAAACATCTCTTCAAGACGACCTTAACCGCATTCAGGAATGGTGTGCCAATTGGTTAATGGAACTTAACCCTAAAATATGCAATATCTTGTCCTTCACACGGCGCCGTAACCCACTTCATTTCCCATACGTCATAGCTAACGTCCCTGTACAACCGGTCCTATCCTACAAGTACTTAGGCATTACCTTGTGTGGCGACTTGTCCTGGAGTACACACGTTACGAACATCATTTCATCCACTAATAAAACACTTGGATTTTTAAGACGTCATCTCCGCCAAGCCCCTAAACATGTGAAATTATTAGCGTACAAATCCCTTGTCAGGCCAAAATTAGAATATGCCTCACCCATTTGGAACCCGCACTAAGCTTACCTTATAAATGCACTCGAATCAGTCCAAAACAGAGCAGCCAGATTCATTCATTCATCATATTCTTACGACATCAGTGTGTCCGCTTTGAAAGCTGAATCCGACTTACTGCCCTTATCACTTCGTCGCCGCATTGCCAGCCTTTGCTTGTTTCATAAATTTTTTCATAGTTCACTAGGTCGCGCACCCTACATCGTCTCTCCAGCCCGCATATCTCATCGCACTCGTCATCCGCTTCAAGTTTCCCGACCTCGTGCCCGAACTACCACTTTTGCCGCATCATTTTTCTCCCGTACTGCAGCAGACTGGAACGACCTACCCAACGACATCGCAGCCATCACGTGCTCATCCAACTTTGCCAATAATGTTACCAGTCATGTTTCGTTCTGTTAACACTCGCTCACCAAAATATATGTACCCACCCCTTATGTAATACCCCTCGTGGGTCTTTAAGGTAATAAAATGAAATGAAATGAAACAAATAAGTTATCATCCAAACGCCTACCACAAAAACATGCAGCCAACGACACCCCTGAATGCTCCTTAACCTCTTGCCTCCCCAACGATCTCCAATGCCCCCATCTTTCTTTAATTTTTTATGCGAAGCATATTACGAGGGCTCAACCCAGCTCCTCAGGCGCGGCGGTGACCATGAAATCACGTGACACCGTGACGTCACGACAGAGGAGAAGTGGCTTTGGCTCAACTCTTGCAAGACGGGCTGGGTGGGAATCGAACCAGGGTCTCCGGAGTGTGGGACGGAGACGCTACCACTGAGCCACGAGTACAACGCTTCAAAGCGGTACAAAAGCGCCTCTAGTGAATGCGGTGTTGCCTTAGAAACGCGCTGTTTCTAAGGCGTGCGTCTCTTGCTCAGGCGCACATTTCGTTGCCGCGCCGAACGCTGCTTTGCTCGACGCTCACCGCGTCCAATGCGGGGCGCGTAGTCGCTGCCCTGTAGCCCCTTGGCGGGTCGACGGGAACGCTGTCGCGTTCCACTCTTGAAGGCGAAGAAGTAATGCATGAGTTGTTTCTTCGTCTAGCCGAACCAAATATAGCCAAGCAACAGCAGTTCACCAGGCTAAACAGTGGTTCAACAACTAAAATAAAGGCTAGTATGCTTCGCATCCTGGGCTTAACCTTACCTAAGCCACAGCCATTTTTTTCTTTCTTGTTCTTCCTCTCTCTTTTTTTTCGTCTTGGTGTCGCCCTGGGTTTTTTTTTTCTTCTTTCGTTTCTTTTCTTTTCTCCCCGCGTTCCCACTCTCAAGCTCTTGTCCCCTCGTCTTGGGAACGAAGCTCACAGACGTCGGACGACAGCGCTCATTACCGCTGAAGTGTCTCCCTTTAAAACCAGCCGCCAGCGACAACGCCCGCACGTGACGTGACTGCACTAACCCTTTAAAACTAACACGCCGAGGATGACGAGGCCACCTTTGACGAAGATAGGTCCTCCTATCGAAACGTTGGCCAGCCTTTCTGCGGCACTTTATCCCTGTTTACAAACTTTAAACCTTTTCTGAAGTCATTCTGAAGTTCTCCCAAAATGTCATTATTCTCGGCCCATGCTTGCAGCTTTAATTTGATTGCTTGCATTGCTAACCTGTTTTTACCGATGTAATAGTCAACGGTCCATACGAGTGAGTTCTTTTTTTCCTGGTTACCTTTGTAATTAAAATCATTCTGCATTTTCCCCAACTGTGTGGTATTCGTCTATTTTTTAAGTTTTTTTTTCTCTGCTTTCACCAGAGCCCCCGTACTTTTTGGTCCTAGTTCATTAATCAGCCTATCAGGAACCTAATCTAGCGCTGTGGCTGTGCGCTTAGGAATTTCCTCTTCGGCTTTCTTCCAGTTGAAATTTGTAAGCACTAGCTCCTTCTCCATCTGGTGCTCCTTCATGCCCCCTTTTTCCTGAATACAAACTCGTCATTGGCTTGGAAAGATTCAGCTGCTATTTTTCGGATGTAATTTAATGCCGTGTCCCCTTCCAGTTTGTTTCCATCTTCGTCTAGGATATGTTGCTGTCTTATTCAAGACTTCCTGCTTAATAATTTCATGTGGTGCCAAAATATTCTAGGTGCGGCCTTCTTTTTCTCACGTATTTCTGACAACCAATGTTCACTTTCACCTTTTGTGTTTACTTGCAGCAGTACTTGAACCATAGATTTTTTTTCTCGGTACAGTTCCCATTTTCTGGCTACTTCATCCTGCGGCAACTGTGCTTTTTTTACCTGCCTGTGCTTTCGGCATGCTTTCTGACGTTTGGCGATCGCTTCTCGTATCTCCCTGTTCCACTAACTTTTCGGGTTTCTCTTTTCCTTCTCTACATTTCTATGTTCTACGTCTCTGTTCTCTACATTTCATGGCATCAGTATAGTCTTTTCTTCAGTTCGCACATCGAAACGAACAGAAAAAAAAAAAGAAAACGTGGCACTTAAACTCGAAAATTCCAGCGCACTGCGTAAAATAAGAAATGGAAGATAACAGAGAAAACAATTACAAATGACTAGTAAAAAAAATCCTTCATTTAGCTTTCGAGCTCTTTCCTCGAGATAATAGCTCTTACGATCCGAGTAATGTAATGTCTGCGAACTGTTCAAGAGGGGAAGCACACGAAAAAATTAATTAGATGATGCGGGGAGGGGGCATAACATAAAATCCTGCATAAACCTTAAGGTAAGTTTTATGGATGCTTTATATGTGCGCTCCGCAAGGAGAGCTCGAGGCACACGAATGTTCAAAAGTACATAGACGAATATCGCCAGGAAAAAAAAATAAGGATTTATACCCAGTGTAGACTTATGAAGAATTCATTTACTGCAGGGCGAACTACTCGACGCAAACACCGCAGTGCATTCGTCCATCACATCCATGGTCACATCAAGGTCGCATCCTGGTATTGGTCCCCTGGTAAGGCATGCGAGAGAAAAAAAAGGCTTTAGTGCAGAATGAGCGATTCGCCTAATCCGCTGCGGTAGCTCAGTGGGAGTGGCGTTGCTCTGCAGTGCCCTAAGTCGCAGGTTCGATCCAGGCCACGGTGGCCGCATTTCAATGGGAGCGAAATGCACAAAGGCTCGTGGGTTTCAATTCAGTTGCACGTTAAAGAAGCCCAGGTGGTCGAAATTAATCCGGCAATAATCGCAACAAGCTGATGCATATGTTGTCATCATCGCCAGCCTAGTTTATGTCCACTGCAGGACGAAGGTCACTCCCTGCGATATTTATTTATTTATTTATTTCAAAGTACCTTACAGGCCCCAAGGGGAGCATTGAGTAAGGGGGGCGTCATTGAACAAATGACAAGAGAAAACATATATATGAGCGCTAAAAAATGTGAGCTAAAAATGTTTGTAATGATCACATGCTTCCAAACAGTGTTAAAAGAAAACGCTAAATCAATACAAAGCGTTATCGGGAAAGGAATGAAAAGGGCAATTCACTCTAACATAAAAGGCAATGTAACACTTGCGCGAAATAACGTACATTGCGCGAGTACATAAAGCAAACAAAATTGAAACCACAATAACAAGAAAGTCACGTATTATATGACATGACATATGTACAGATGAATATATTTGTTATGATGAAGACTGTAGGTTTAGTAGTTGTCTGAATTTATGATTGCTCATTTGAGCGACAGTGCTATTAGGAAGCGAATTCCATAACCGAATCGCTCGTGGTAAAGCCGAGAAGTTAAATGCGTTAGTGTTGCCATAAATGCGAGTGAGGCTTAAATCATTATAAAGTCGTCGTGATGTGCAAGACGCGCGTTCCAGTGGCAAGTTTGGTGGCTTGACTTGGTGAACATATCTATGGATGGAGCAAGGACAGGAGGGCTATGTCACGTCGGCTACTCAGTGATTGAAGTGAAAGGTCGAGTTTTATTTGAGTAATGCTTGACTGGTAGCTGTAATTTCGGGAAATAAATCGACTAGCTCGGTTTTGGATGGCTTCTAACATGTGGATTAGGTATTCATGGTAGGGAGACCATATAGGGGACGCGAATTCGAGCTGAGGGCGTACAAATGATACGAATGCTAATTTACGGATGTTAGACGGGCAATTACGCAAGTTGCGGCGAATATACCCAAGAGATTTGGAAGCGTTTGCGCATATAGTTGCAATGTGAAAGGCCCAGGAAAGGCTCGGTGTAAGATTTACGCCTAGATATTTATATGCTGATGCCTGAGATACTATATCTGAGTTGATATAATAGGAAAACCTATGAGTTGTTGTTTTTCGCGTGAATGTCATTAGTTGGCATTTAGATGAGTTAAGTTTCATTTGCCAGTCTTCACACCATTTGGTAACGAGATGAAGGTCCTCTTGAAGAATGCGACGGTCATCAAGGCTGCGAATGGGTCGATATATTATACAATCATCGGCGAAAACACGCATGCAGGATGATATGTTATTGGGCAGATCATTGATGTAAATAAGAAAAAGCAAGGGTCCTAGTACGCTACCCTGCGGTACACCGGAACTGACATATGCAAGGGGTGACATAAAATTATTAACGACTGTAAATTGCTGACGGTTTGTGAGGAAGTTACGAATCCAGGAGAGCGTTAAGCAGTCTAATTTGAGAACGGATAACTTGGAAATTAAACGACAGTGAGCCACACGGTCGAAGGCTTTGGAGAAGTCGAGAAAAAAGCAATCTGTTTGAAGATTATGGTCCATGTTAAAATGCAAGTCTGTAGTGAATTCTAGTAACTGCGTCTCACATGACAAACCTTTCCTAAACCCATGTTGGTTAATAAAGAAAAAATTATTTGATTCCAGATGATGATATATGTGAGATGCAATGATATGTTCAAGCATTTTGCAGCAAATACTTGTCAATGATATAGGCCGATAGTTTTCTGGGGAATTCTTGCAACCATTTTTGTGAACTGGTATCACTTTTGCAATTTTCCAGTCTAAGGGAAGCTGGCCTGATGACAACGACTGGCGGAATATATTGCATAAGAATTTGCTAGATAACGTGACTGTATTCTTTAAAATTTTTGAGTTAATATTATCGACACCCGAAGAAGTAGTCAACTTAAGGTTATTTATGAGACCTGTGATACCATCCTCTGTTACATCGATGGATTGCATGTACTGGTAATCTAGATCAGTGACTTCCGGCAGATTAGAATGGTCTTCTATTGTGAATATGGATGAAAAAAATTCATTAAAGACGACTGGGCATTCCTTGGCACTGATTGGAGCTTGATTCCTATCATTTAGTGAAATGTGATGTGAGCCACTATTGGGTGAAATCACCTGCCAGAATTTTCGGGGGTTGTTTTTAAGTAGTGAAGGTAGATGTTGAGAGTAGTATTTTTCTTTAGCCTCTCTTAAAGATGAACAGTAAACTTTCAAAAATGAGCTATATTTGTCCCATACCACGGGTGAGTTTGTACGCTTTGCAGTTGCGTATAGCCTTTACTTCTTGTTTCTGAGCCGTCGAAGGTGCTTGGTGAACCAAGGGTTCTGTCTATCGTCTGTTATTCTTATTTGGGGGATATACGTTTCCACTAAAGCACACAGCTTTTCTTTAAACAGAAGCCAGTTTTCGTTGACTGACCGAGCAGAAAACGAAGCTAAAAAGGTGCCAGAAAGAAAAGTCTCAAGTTCTTTGTTAATACTGCCATAGTCTCCCCTGTTGTAATCACGGATGATTTTGTTTGAGACGCCTGTATATTTCAAGGGAATGTTAAGAGTAAGTTGTAGTAGCTTGTGATCACTGAAACCGTCTAAGCAAACAACTTCACCAATTGTTTCAGGGGTGTTAGTGAAAACTAAATCTAAAATGTTAGTGCCACGGGTGGGCTGGGTAATTATTTGGAATAAATTGAAATCTAACATTAAAGAAATGAACTCCATTGATGTATGACAAGAGGATGATAGGTTATTCCAGTCGATCGAAGGAAAATTAAAGTCGCCAAAAACATAGATGATATCAGCCTGACAGAGCTCAGTCACCCCTGTCCTGCGCCAACCATGCAACTAACGCCCGCGAATTTCCTAAATTAATCGGCCCACCGAGTCATCTGCCGCCCTCGACCGCGATGTATATGCTGCAGCGAAAAATTCCAGAGACGACTCAGCACATCCTAGTTGCACAACCGGTTTCCAGCAGAACGTTCTCACACTGACAGCAAGGGACGACGACACACGCTGGAAAACAATTGCGCTACGTGCAACCCACGAGCTCCGGCAAACACTATCTTCTGAACTCCCTAGTGTAATGCGAAAGGATTCACTCAGTGAGGATTCACTCAGTCAGACTCGTAGGTAACGCACACCTTCCATATACGCTTGCATTTAAAGCGGGCGGAAGCATCAACCGGTCAGCACTCGAGATAGGCAAGAGTCGTTTAGAGTATTGGTGAAATAAAAAAAAAAGAGCAGGGAAGAGATTGATACGACCGCATCAGTTACAGCCATAGCTAGCGGTACAAGGAAGGTGGGGAATTTTTCAGCAAGAAAAAAGAAAAATAAAAGAAGATTAAGGTGATGTACGTAAAAAAATGCTAGAATTAAAAGCATGTATAGCATGCCTGATTACATCAAGTAGGTTAGGTGACCGTTTCTCAGAGCCCCGATACAAAGGGGATGCCAATAAACCACGATCAGCGTCATCGACTTCCATTGAACCGCCTGGAGGTCCGTTACTTGCCCTCGAAGCTGTCCTCGGCTGTCTCCTAAGCTGTCTACGTAGACCTGTCTCCGATGCTGGCCATAGCTGGAACACTGCATCATTCAGCACAACTCTGCCGCATGAGTAGTCGTCACAGAGCCATCTGCTTTGCGTTGCCGAAAACGACTTTTATAAATGCTTGAGCACTTAATCGCAATGGATGTGACCTTGACCGCGTAAATTCTACAGCACTGACCTTCCTTTTCACAGACTATTCCGTTCGTGCCATTACCCTCTCACTGAGTGCAGTAAACTTTTTCTCTAATTGTGGTTTTTGATAAGTATTAACTCTGCCTAAACGATACAGCGATATTTAAAGCATAAAACTTTCAGAGATGCGATCATATGTACCGGAAACACCATAGGGCTGGCTTTATAGCTTTATATATATACCTATATATATATATATATATATATATATATATATATATATATATATATATATGTGTGTGTGTGTGTGTGTGTGTGTGTGTGTGTGTTTGTGTGTGTGTGTGTGTGTGTGTGTTCCGTGCCCGTTGCCGTGCAACTGCAGTCGAAAATTTTCTGGACATTTATTTTTATCTTTCCTCGCATTGCGATCAATCGTTGCTTTTCGGTGTCCAAGAATTGCGGTCTCTTCAAGCAGCCGGTGTCCAGGTTAACATCTGCGACTCTTTTCATTATTGGATTCCTGGGATGTTTTACACAATCTCCTCGTCTTATTCGCGCTCGACAATACACTTCACTCAGTCGCAGCATCGCGCGCGCCATCGACTCTTGCCCACGCCTGCTTAGTACCCAGAGAGTCACCATACTAAATAACCATACATATTTATTATAGAAGGAAAAGCTCGGCGAAATGTGACCACCGCAAGTGCGCTGACCATGTAAAAATTCATTGCAGATTCTTCATTTTGGCCAGCGAAATAATTTCCAAACTGGCTCAACGGTAAATAACGGTAAAAAAACGCAAAATATGATGACAAAATAGAAACTTTCGCTGTGCATGTACGCATGGACATTGCGAAAAGTTAATTACGCTATATTTTTAGAAAAATGACATGGCTATTTATTTTGTTCATTTTAATTTAGCGGGTGCAAGAGAGTGCGTTTACAGGAACATTAAATAGATGGCGCCACCACATCACGCGAGGCTCGGGATCTCGTCTGTATAGAGATTGGCGTCTGCCAGGCGTCTGCGCTTTCTGCTGACTTGTACCGCAGATAAGAAAACAAGGGATAAGAAAAGAGCAGATTGGGTGAGGGAACAAACGCGAGTTAATGACATCTTAGTTGAAATCAAGAAAAAGAAATGGGCATGGGCAGGACATGTAATGAGGAGGGAAGATAACCGATGGTCATTAAGGGTTACGGACTAGATCCCAAGGGATGGGAAGCGTAGCAGGGGGCGGCAGAAAGTTAGGTGGGCGGATGAGATTCAGAAGTTTGCAGGCACGGCATGGCCACAATTAGTACATGACCGGGGTTGTTGGAGAAGTATGGGAGAGGCCTTTGCCCTGCAGTGGGCGTAACCAGGCTGATGATGATGATGATGATGATGTACCGCAGACGGCGTGGAGTAAGTGTGGGCTTGCGTAGACATGTGTTGTTGTTGCTCTTATGTCTGTAGTCCATCTGTTTTTTTCTATCTCTTTTAACGTCACTTATTCTAGTGCGGCGAGCATGGCTTTGGGTTCTTTATCCCTTCCTGAGTTTATATGTATATCATTACTTTCTCTCAGGAGTTACATGACATTAGCCCGTTCCAAAGGCTTGTATCAGCTCACGTAGTTGTCTGCCTGATTTGTGTGTTGCACGTCGACTGCGGCTGGTGCACTTTGGGAAGCTATCAGTATGCACATATCGAAAAGCTGTTGTGTCGGCGTGTACACTGGATGCTCTGCCTCAATTATAGTTAACAAACAAGTCAGCAAAAGCATCCATGTTGTCTCTTCGGTGAAACAAGGGTGTCCTCTGTCGTCACTACTTTTTAGCATTTATTTAGAGCCATTTTGTTTAAAGATTATTCAAAATGAGGAAATAAGAGGCTTTCGTATTATGGCTTGTGAAGTCAAAATATTATCTTACGCCGACGACATAGCTGTTTTCTGTACAGATAGAGAAAGTGTAACAAATGCGATAAAAGATGCCACAGCTTTCTGTCAATACACAGGGAGCAGAATAAACTGGAATAAATGTCAGGGTTTCTGGCATGGTGAATGGGAAAGTGTGCCAGTCACGTACGCCAACATTCAGTGGACGACTACTCCAAGTAAATACCTAGGCGTACCACTACAACACTACAAGGACACACAAGAATACTGGAAAGAACAGACAGACAAGGCTCGAGAGAAAACACAAAAATGGGGAGGACGAGACCTATCAATTTTTTCCCGTGCCACAGTGTGTAACATTTTTATTATTGCTCGGGTATGGTATGTTTTGCAAGCGTTGCACATGTCGCGCATGAGTATTCAACGACTGCACAGAGTGTTGTCCGTTTTTTGTATGGAACTCATCGTGGGAAAGGGTGAGCCGCACAAATTTGTTCCTTCCAGTGCGATCGGGAGGACTGGGTTTGATTCATTTGTTCGTGAGACAAATTGTCTCTAGGTTCGTATATTATCGCAATGAAAGAAATCCTTTTTTAAGAAGTGTTATGCAAGTGAGATTGGCGAACGCATTGCCAGATGTCATTGTGTCATCATGCACCCATATGCAACGCAATGTCCGCGGATACATGCATGAAATTGTTGCGGCTGTGCAGTTTCTAAAAGTAAGATTTTCAATGGAATATCTCAGCGAGGTCAAGAGAAAACGCCTCTACAAAGATCTAATTGATGTGATGATGCCTGTTCCCTTGTATCGAAGGATGTACAATCCTGGGCCAGGCAGCAATGTGTTAAAAAGGGTTAAAAGTATGACTATCCGATCGTCAGTCAAAACTTTCTTTTTCATGCTCCATAGTGGCACACTTTCTACAATACCGTGGCTAAAGGAAAAAGGGTTGTTGGTACCATGGTCGGTTGACTGTGTAATATGCAAAAGGCCTGAAACAATCGAGCACATGTTTCTCGATTGTTGGGATGCCGTATTCTTATGGGACATCTTGCAAAGAACCCTGAAAAAGGAACTGCCGCTTACACCCTACGGCATTCGATTTCTTCCCGTCGAAAGCGAAGGTGTGCCGTACGATATGCTAATGATTCTAGTAATGCACAGTGTTTGGAAAACCAGAATGTCAGTGCGTAATGCGGACGTCAACGCGAGGTCAGCCCGGGACAACTTCAACGAAAGCATCGCATATTTACGAGATGTGTACAAACAGAAGGAAGAAAAGCCAGATTGGTGTGTTTATCTGGACGAACTCCTGACCGTAAAGCGTTTTTTACCCACTTATGCTAGCCAGACACAAGCTAGCATTTTTAATGTGATGTTATGATGGTGTTTTTCACTGTATTGTGCCAAGTTGCCAATAAAGAAAAAAAAAAAGCGTCGGTGGTTCAGTGGTAGAATACTCGCCTGCCACGCGGGTGGCCCGGGTTCGATTCCCGGCCGACGCAGCTTTTTCTTTTTTTTTTCTTAGTTGTGTTTTTAAGGCACTCTGAAGTCACGGGTGACAACGTTTAGAGTATTTGCAATCGCCTGTGGCCGGTTTTTTTATTGATTGTCGCTGAGAGTGGTGCTCGACACATTGCACGCGTGCTTCCAAGAGATACTTCAAATCAGAGCCCCGGGTTAAGGAGTGTGAAATTGCCGGCACACATATAACGGTGCTGCCGTCGGCTCCCCAGCAGCCCGAGTCGGCGCCACGAACCGAGGCGGTCCGTGGGATGCACGAAGGGAGGCCGTGCCACGCGCTACCTGGTCTCACACTCTCCTTTACTGGAACTGCGTTCGAATTCGTTTTCTTCTTTTTTTTTCTTTTTGTGAGCTCATCGGGCGCAGGCTACTTCATCGAGTTCGCAATGGGTTGCTCTAATCACGGTGAATTAATTTCCTTGCATGACATCCCTCCCTGAGCTGTAGATGCTTATTGACGTTGCGGTTCAACACACATGTGGAGCGCAAGGACACGATGACAGAAACCAGTGAGACGACCAGAGATCACAGGTCATTTTTTTTTTGTTGTTGTTCACTGTACTGTACAACATCGTTGCCCAGCCTGGCACTTGCACCACTTTGCGCCACGGCGTTGGCAGTTGTGATTGTCCGGGTCACGCTGACTGCTTATATCAGGAGCGCCGATGAAATACCGCCGCTACAAACATGTATGGTTCTTTTACGTGGCACCGAAACAAGCTTCACAAACACAAATACATTTCTTTTCAGAGTGTTCAATAAACACGGCACCCACATTTCTGCTTAGTTAAGCTTTCGTACTTCAAACTCCGCTTATTGCACTCTTTTAAGCAATGGACAGTCCGCGGAAATTACCGAAAGGGCTATTTATCGTTTAACTTGTTGAGCCTCTAAAAACCTCCATGATACCACACTGCGTCCATCACTGGCCACATACATATATGCGTGCGTCTTAGCCGCAAAGCCCGAGTCCCCCCCCCCCCCCTTTTTTTTTTACTGACGCCGATGCGTGTTTGTTTTCATAGAGTTTGCGCAATCCTTCATTCACAGGTCCAACTCGGTAGGCATACTATCTTCCACTGCTTTTACGAATATCTGTACGCCGCGGCATATAGGGTGTCCCACGTATACCTTGAGCCAAACTGTAGAAATATGCAAGTGCCACGTAGCTGGACAGAATGGAGGTAATGTGTGCCGTCGCTTGGAGAGACTCAGATTATATTTTGCATTCCGACGATAGAGTTACGTAATTAGTCTTAACTAATTAATTTCTCAAATATTATAATTAGGGGAAAAGTGTCAATGAGAAAATTGTAGAGCTAACAGGAAAAGCTTCCGATACAGCTTTCTGCTGCTTCAGTACGGGCTACATAAAAGTATTTTCCAAACGTGAAAGCAACCCGCGAATGCACAAAAAATTGCCGCGCGACTGGCCGTCCGAGGCACATATTTCTAATGTTTGGCTCAAGTAACGCGGGACACCGGGTATGGTGACGCAAAATGTCCCACGCAGATTCAACGAAACTGCATGTTATTGTGCTCTGCCTAAACACAGAGATGATCCAGCACATATCAATTAAAAAAGAAAGCAGAAAAAAACGAGGCTATTAAGAGAACAGACGAGCACTCGTGGCCTGTGTCACATGACTCCTAGAACATAGTGGTGGTCGTGTGATTCCGGCGCTCGGTGAATATCCAGTGTGGCAGTCGGTGATAGTCGGCGTTGAGGTTTACCGTGAGCAGGATCATGAGCAGAGCGATGGACTTTAGAGTCAAACCCATGACCAACTGCAAGAGAGACAGTAGTATGCGAGGGGATAAACGTTTTGTTTTTCGGCATACTTAAAAATCGCCTGTTGAGGCAACGCAATTCTGCGCCTCGAGCTGGATTATTCGGAGAGGCAAACATTAGTTGCACGAAAAATAGAAGCATATATTAAACAATTTTTTAAAATCACTACTTCTTATCCAAATTCAAGAAAGGGGCTGACAGATGGAATAGCACATTGTGGTATAAAGTTTGTAAGCAGGGATAAGGTGCCTCAGAAAGGCTGGCCAACGTTTCGATAGGAGGATCTACGTGAAAGGCGGCCTCGTCATGCTCGGCATGATAGTTTTAAAGGGTTAGTGCATTGATGTCAGACGTGGTTGTTGTCGGTGGCGGCTGGTTGTAAAGGGAGAGACTTCGAAGAGAATGAGCGGAGAAAGAAAAGAAAGAAAAAGGAGGAAAAGAAAACAAGAAAGAACGAAGAAGACACCAAGTGGGACAAATAGAAAAGTGAAGGAATGAGAGGGTGTTGGGGAAGCGAGATGTTAGGAAGCATTCAGGGGTGTCGTTGGCGGCATGTTTTTGTTGCTTTAGAAGAGCCGGTTAGGTGGTCAGTGCGCGAGTAAAAGAAACTCCCAATAAGAGATAAGTTGAAAGAATTACTTTTGTAGTGTAGTAGCACACTGCGTCGAGTAATTTTGAAGGAGTTAAGATGGCGACAAGGGGTGTGGGCTGCAATGCATGGTATAACTGCAAGGCAGCGGCATAGTCTTTCAAGGGACGTTAGCCCCAGTAGCTCAACGTAGGTGTCGTTACGGCGGTATACAGAAATGGCGATACCCGGTGTGGCTGAGGCGCCGAAAAAGATATCCTGGCGTAGGCGACTTTAGAGTGTGTTAGTGAGGGTGTTTAAAAAAATATATAATAAAAAAAGAGAAGAAAAGGGGGGGAGAACCGAAACTGGAATAACAAATAGGAGGGTGACATGAGTAGACGCGGGCGAGGGCAGGTGAACTTGGGAAAAAGGGGTCGTACAGTTGATATAAACGTAAAAACATGAAATAGTACATTAAATTCAGCAGTAGGCAGGAAAAAATTCGCAATGGAGGAATAGGTGAGGTTAAGAATTAAGGTTAGCTGGTGGCACAATGTGTTTTGTGCCTTGGTTGATGATATGAGAATTTGAGATTTAAGTTACCACTTTTAAATTTTTTAAGCTGCCGCGTGCCGAATTAATTTCCATCGGGTGTAGGGAATTAAACTTGCTTATGAGGTATGATTCCGTATATTTCCTCTCGCGAGGGGAACGGAAATTTGTATGTAGTAGATAGAGCCTTGCTTTGTCGAATATATGACATGTTCATTGAAGTGGCTGGCTACTGCTTTAGGTAAACTTTGTTTTGTATCTGCGTGGTGACCGTTGAGTCTTGTATGAATTTCAAAGTTACTCGACGCATTACTGCTACGCTACTAAAGTCATTTTTTCAACTGATCTTTTTTTGGGTCTTTTTGTTACTCGCGCACTGACCGCCTGACCGGCTCTTCTAAAGCCACAAAAACATGCCGCCAACGATACCCCTGAATGTTCGAAAACCTCTCGCTTCCGCAACACCCGGCCTCCCATGCCCTTTTTTTTTTCTTTTCTTGTTCTTTTTCCTTTTGGTGTCTTCTTTCATTTTTTTTCTTTCTGCTTTTACTTTTTTAATCTTTTCGACCCATCTTCCGACTCTCCCGCTCTTGTCCCCTCGTCTTGAGAACCACGCGCACAGACATCAGGCGACAGCGCTCATTCTCTCTGGAGTCTCTCCGTTTACAACCAGCCGCCACCGACAATAAACGCACGTGACGTTACTCTACTAGCCCTTTAAAACTACCATGCCGAGGACGGCGAGGCCGCCTTTGACGAAGATAGGCCCTCCTATCTAAACGTTGGTCAGCCTTTCTGAGGCAGCTTATCCCTGTTTATAACCTTTATACTTCTTAGTTACCGTACGGCACATATATTGCAATTTACGAATTATAGCTGGCGAGTTTGCAAGGCTCGTCCACTTGGAATGAACTTCAAGAATGAATACCAGTTTGGAGACATGCGCTATCTAAATCGACGTTAAAGTGCACTGTTGCTCAACTTACATTTTTAACAAAACGCTTTTTTTATACATTGAAACACAACAGTAACTAAAAAGACCATGTATTCCGTTCCACACGTTGAAAAATAATATCTCGGAACTGGTGCGTGTTATTGTAACCCCAGCGCTGACGCCCGTTGTTGCAATCGGACCGCTGGCACCCATTGTTGCAACTGGGTTGCAAGCCCCAAGGGTAGCGTTGGCCTGGCGGCCTGGGGCACAACTGGAAGCATCCGAAGGTCCCGGCAAAGCATGAGTCGACTGCTAACAGAACAACTTGTTTATTCTAGCATCGCAAAAGAGCGGCCGGTCAGGTCGACCGAAGTGGAGAGACGGGAGAGCACGTTACTCAACAGAAGAAATCGGAGCCTCTCTCCTGGCGTCCGGGGGCAGCCGCTTTTATACTCTCGGAGTTGAGGGCAAGAGGGAACGTCACGGGACGAGGCCACGTGACAGCGGGGCATGGACAAGCTGAGAGACATGTTGAGACGAGTGTAGTGACTCATCAACCGGGCCGGCGCCGGTCAGACCTCCTCGCTTCACACTTGGGAAGCTCCTCTCCCCGGCTGCCGCGCTTTGACAAGCGCGGGCACGCACACACACACACACACGCACACACGAAGACACGTGGCACTGAAACATGCCTGGATGCGCTTGGCGGGGAGGCGCTGCGGCAGCTCCGAACGGGCCAAAATGTCCGCCGCTTTGAACGAAGCCCCGGCGCCGGTCCGTTGCATCCGCGCCGGCTATACCGCGCGTCGTAGGCGAAACGTAACAGTGTCATCCTGGAGATCTATTTCAAGTCTACACTTCTTGAAAGCTTACCGACTGCAATTCGTAAATTGGTACATATGACGTAAAGTTAAAATTTGTTTCAATTTCTTGTGCTACTACTGACCGCCGCTTCGAATAATCCAGTTCAAGGACAAAAATTATGCCACCTGCCACAGGCGCGAGATTTAGAAATTCTGGAAGGCTTAAAAGGTTATCACCCCGCGCATGGTAGTCCCAAAAGTTGGCGTATGCGAAATGCGGGCGAGCCGCGATGCTCCATGTTTCCCTCTGATATGTCTCTTTTCTTACTAATTGAGTTTAGCAGATATAACGTTATCTTCGTCTTGCAATACCTGCAGTTTCTTTCGTACACACAGCCAAACAATCAATACACACGAATTCTAAATCGATAACCGTCCACGACAGTAATGAGCTGATCGCGGCGATATTCCGCGATCATTCTGCGTGCACTGACGTCATAGCTCAATAAGGACCCGATTATTTTGCTACATGATCGCTCTATGCGCCTCAGTGATGACAAGGGTGGGGGCAGGGGGAGAGCGAACAGTACATCGAGGCATCGTGCAAGGCGAGAATAGCAGTTTCAGCAATGAAAAGTCCTACCAGCTGCACGGGTCCAACGTCAATGAGGTTGGTGAGCACGGCAAGGCTGACGCCCGAAGTAGGAAGCACGAGAGACGTGGAGGCGGCCACCGTCACCGGTATGGCGAAGTAAAGCGGGTTGCACGGCGTTGTCACCGCCTGCGTTTTACGGCGTTGTCACTAGTAGCACGCGTCCCGCGAATTATTGTGCCAGGAGAGCGCGACATCATCACTTTGTCAGCAAACCTCGTTTTGTCAGTTTCATACATGCACTAAGTGGCTTCTTCATGCGCAAGACTGAGACTATTACAGGCAGGAGTGGCAACTGCATATGCTAACAATCGCAGTGGTAAAAAATGACATTACGTAGAAAGGCAAGCGAGAACATATCGGCACCAGTGCTTCTAAGCGCCCATACCTCTTCGGTTTGAGAACCGCTCATGCACCGCGCGAATGCCGTTATGGACGAATGGAATATCTTGTGCTAGTCGGTGCGCGCACAGAAATTTTCGGAGGTCAATAACAGCAGATGTATAATGCAGCATGTCAGACACGTTACGCTGGATACACATACGTTAATTTGTCTTAAGGAGTGACGAAAGGGGCACAAGAAAAATGGTTACACAACTATTCCGTCCCCTGGTTCTACATGTCAGGAAACGTCTGTGCCGATTAGTCTTGTTTGGGAAAGTTCTATCAAGGCGTGTATTGAGCCCTAGTGAAACATAGCCCACCACAGTACAAGCAATCAATCAAGGTGTCCTGTTGTCCTGTCTCTAGCTTGTGAAACGATAGCTTTGCGAATATGATTTAGCGAGATGTCATTAATAACGTACGATGTATATTAAATCGCCATTTTTATGGTGTTTCATTTAGCATACACTGGCTGGCGTATAATTACTACTCGGGCACGCGAACTCAATTTGCTAGAACAACAAATGCGTATTGGGCGAATAGGTAGCTATATGCATTGTCCACGTACTATTCTGATTCATTTGTGTCGCACTGCTAATAAATTGCCACGAACTTGTCCAATACCGTCATGATTACACACAGGGAACCACATTCCATATTCCACTCTCAGCACTTCGATGTTACTTCGAGTCACAATTTTGTGCACATAACCAGGATCAGTCGTTAAAGAAAACTCGCAGCTTCAAAGAAGGGCGAAAGTGAGGCAGTCTTGCAAGAAACAACTAGTAACTAGCCGGAGTCAATGTGTCTTACTGCGCCTTCAACAAATAGTTATTCTGATTTTTTTTTAATTTTAGTTTATGCGGGAGGAAAAAGTGCGACACCATTATTCTTCGCTTTGAAGAAGCACGTCTTAGAATGGTTTATAAAATTCAAAAAACTTTTTGGTCTCATCAGGGGCATTGAACCCACTAAATCACTATGCTATCTTCTCTTCAATTTTGAACAGTGCTGCAGAAGACAAGGACATAAGATGATGATACAAGGTTGGCAAACGTGGCGGTGTGTTAAGGATATGCTAAGTGATATGCTCGCTTCATCGTTGTCATCATCATCAGCCTACTTTTTTATGTCTACTGCAGGGCGAAGGCTTCTCCCTGCAATCTCCCAATTACCCTAGTTGGCACAGGACAAGGGTAATTGGAGATCGCAGGGAGAAGCCTTCGTCCTGCAGTGGACATAAAAAACTCAATGCCCTACCACTCTGTGAGCAAGGATGACCAGCGCAGCTGTGTATGTGGGCCCCTTAATGGCGAACTGCACCTCCGCCGTGGGTCCGTCCGGCATTCCACTATCTTCGGTATCGGCCCACGTATGGGGAGTGGTTAACGCCTGCTTCACCTCTGCCGCGGGTCGGGCCGGTATTGCAATATCTTCGGTTTCGGCCCACTTATGGCAAGTGCTTAACGCCTGGTTCACCTCCGCCGCGGGTCCGGCCGGTGTTGCAATCTTGTGGATTGGCCTATATATGCGGAGTGATTAACACCTGCTTAACCTATGCCGCGGGTCCGTCCGGCATTGCACTATCTTCGGGATCGGCCCGTGTATGGGGAGTGCTTAACGCCGTCTTCACCTCCACCGCGGGGCGGGCCGGTATGGCACCATCTTCGAGATCGCCCCACGTATGGGGAGTGCTTAACGCAGGCTTTACCTCCCCCGCGGGTCCGTCTGGCATTGCACAAGCTTCGGGATCGGCCCACTTATAGGAAGTGCTTAACGCCTGCTTCAATTCCGCCGCGGGTCGGGCCGGTATTTCACTCTCTTCTTGATCGTCCCACGTATGGGGAGTGCTTAAGGCCTGCTTCACCTGCGCCGCGGGTCTGTCGGACATTGCACTATTTTCGGGATCAGTCCATTTATGGAAAGTGCTCATCGCCGCCTTCACCTCCGCCGCGGGTCGGGCCAGTATTGGACTAACTTCGGGATTGGCCCACATATGCGGAGCGCTTAGCGCCTGCTTTAGCTCTGCCGCGTGTCGGCACGGCATTGCACTATCTTCAGGATCGGCCTAACTATGGGGAGTGCTTAATACCTACTTCACCTCCGCCGCGGGTCGGCCCGGCATTGCACCAGCTTCGAGATCGGCCCACTTATGGGGAGTGCTTACTGCCTGTTTCGCCTCCGCCGCTGATGGCGCCAGTATCGCACTATCTTCGGGATTGGCCCACATATCCGGAGTGCTTAACGTCTGCTTCCCCTCCGCCGCGGGACCGTCCGGCGTTGCTCTATTCGCGTTCGGCTCACTTATTGGAAGCGCTTAATGCCTCCTTCACCTCCGCCGCGGGTCGGGACGGTATTGCACTAACTTCGAGATCGGCCCACTTATGGGTATTGCTTAATGCCTGCTTCACGTCCGCCGCGGGTCGCGCCGGTATTGCATTCTTAGGGATTGGCCCACATATGCGCAGTGCTTAACGCCTGCTTCACCTGCGCCGCCTGTCGCACGGCATTGCACTATCTTCGGCATCGGCCCACATATGGGGATTGCATAACGCCGCCTTCACCTCCGCCGCGGGTCGGGCTGGTATTGCACTAACTTCGGGATTGGTCCACATATGTGGAGCGCTTAACGCCTGCTTTAGCTCCGCTGTGGGTCCGTCCCGCATTGCACTATCTTCGGTATCGGCCCACTTATGGGGAGTGCTTAACGGCTGCTTTACTTCCGCCGCTAGTCGGCCCGGTATTGCACCATCTTCGAGATCGGCCCACGTATGGGGAGTTCTTAACGCTTGCTTCACCTCCGGCACGGGTCGGCTTGGCATTGCGCTATCTCCGTGATCCGCCCCTGTGTGGTGAGTTTTTTACGTACCATGACAACGACACGAAAATTTTGCTGCACAATGGAGGTATTCATCTGCGCTGTAAAAGATAGGCTGATGATGATGATGATGAAGGTAGCATGAAGGCAACCTGACGAGGATCCTAGCGGCGAATCCCATAGTAGACACAAGATGTATGTTTATGCAGCTTCTTGCTCATACACGCAGTCAGAATTGTTACCTGGTAAATGGAGTGAAATTATACGAAACTGAGAGATTCGTAAGATAATTCCCAGCACTCAGGCCGCGGCCTGGAGTTCAAGCGCGGAAGAATTTCTCGCACGCATCGCAATGAGTTGACTGGAGAAATCCTCAAAGCAAGTGAAATGAGTTGCTTGAGAAGGTCATGTGTTAGCACGATGTCATGTTAAGATATCTATTTGCGGTGTCTGTCCGTGAACTACGAGAGTAACATGTCATGATTACACATCAGTTTAACTTTCCGTGTTCGTTTTTTTTTTGCTTTTTTTCAGTTTTTCTGTCCGTTTATATATGGCTGTTCTTTCGGAACAAAGATGTTCGGAGTCAACTGTATCCGTCCTCTTATTCCGTGCATGCATTTTGTTGCGCAGTTAAGTGTTCATGATGATCAGAAAAGCCCAAACGCTGACGTTATGAACATAGATTCTGCTTAGCGCAAAATATTTGTTGTTACAAGGTCTGTGTGCCTTGACCCAACATCTTTCAAACGCACAATGTCGACGGCGACCGGGAGGAGGACTGAGAGGGCTGAGGTGTTGCTGACCAGCTCGGTGAGGAGTGATGAGCAGAGGGCCAGGACGCACTGCATCACGAGCTGGCTGGGCGCGTACCGCTGCAGCTGCGTCGACAGCCACTGGGTGAAGCCGCTCACCTGACGACGACAGGGCGCAACTTGCGTTAACGCAATGCTGTGCTAAAATGGAAGTGCAGGATTTTGCCGATAGGGCCACCCTTTTTCCAGCAAAAATTTTGCACACTGAAGTTCGAACATTAACCAAGGGTGTGTCGTGCCTTCATCTACTTCGGTGTACTAACGGGACACATTGGATGTCCGTGTAGTCGGGTGCGATCAGTCAGCTTCTGAAATTTCTTTGACGGGTATTTAGCGACAGCAGATGGCGGCCGCATGAAATAGACGAGCTAAGCTTAACTGTTGTTTTAAGGATGTCTGGTTTGTCGGCAGGGCAGGCTTGCCCACAGTTCCCGTCTGTGCAGCGCAGACAGCAATTCACGGAGGCATTTAGTATTTACGCTCAAGTAAGAGCTGGAACACCTTTTAACGGAACAAAGTAATATGAGTTTGGACTTCACTCCTGTATAAGCCGCACTCTTATCCTCGGGAAATAAACAGGATTATGTTCCTGTGAAGAACGGTACATACTATGGTCATCCGTTGCCGAGCCGTGACACTTCGGACGCTTTGTACGTGACTGCGGTCTTCATGTCCGTCCATATACGAGTCCGCATTGCAGCTTATTTTTGTGGCGATAAACAGGTAACTTCCTTGACAAAGCTCACGATGTTGAGAAGCCACGCGCGCAGCCTGTAAAGCGCCATTGCGATAGCTGACATGTCTATGTTCACGGCAATTTTAAATAAACTTATTTGATGCATGGCAATTTAGACTTCAGGGACCGAATTCGCGAGGCTGTTCGTTAAAGCTGCTTTCTGTTGGCTTACCGCTTTCGCTAATAAGTCCAAGGTCACGATTGACTGGCGCATGCTCTTGCAGAGTGTTCTAAAAAAAAACGCTTTTGTAAATGTAGCTTGAACGTGGACGTAGATATTTATTTTTTGTTTCTTTCTAAACGCTACTCCGAAACGAAAACATACGTTCCCATCGTTTCTGCATCGAAGCATGTTAACACACAACAAAGTCTACCACGAGTCTGTGCCGTAATCGGCGATTAAGGCAAGGCCGGTACGAGGCTGAGCGCAGTCACAATTAGCGACACCAGCCTCGTGTTTTTCAAGGAGTACAGACGGGACAACATTCTAAATTAATAAAGGCGTGACTTGGTTCCATTGGTGGCTCCGCCTGTGCGCCACCTTGACCCGTTTACTGCGGCAGTGGAACGAGAGTGTACACGGGTACGCGCACACTCGCGTTCCACGGCGTCTATGTACCAGCTGCGCTAGGCTGTCGGCTTAATGTTCGGGATACGACAAGTAAGGTACGAAATCTGCCTCACAGAGTTGTTGCTTACGCCTACGGTGCTCTTTACCAAGATAATATTCAACTTTTTTTTTCCTTCTTTTTCCCGTTTTGTCGGCATGACAGCCATAGTTGGAACGATGCCCTGAGTTAAAGGCTCTTCAGTCGTACGGTAACATTTCTGTGATGCAACCAGCAGTCGGCGGACATCGCTGGCGAGTGCCAGAGCTGTTACATGGCATGGCATCAACTTAACATGCCCTGGGTTATACCTGTAGCCAATTTAAAGATATAGTCACTCCGGCTCTAGGGTCATCATTGAGCAAGCGATGACGCGCGCTGGTATGTGGCTGAATTAAACACAATACGAGGGAGAGGGATAAATTCAATACCGCAGTAAATTTTGCAAGAAGTAAACGGAGAATCGGCGCACACGAGTTGTAATACCCCTGTTACACGGGCACTTTAACGGCCGTTAAGGAAAACGGCAGTTGGCCTTAACGGCCGTTAGGCGGAGTTACACGGCAGCGCGAGCGCCGTTGGAAATCCAACGGCGATTGAAATCAACGGAGCTCGCTGGTCTCCGTTGCGCCGCCGCTTCCGTCCGTTTCGTCGTGCAGTAGACAAGATGGCAGCCCCCAGCAGCAACGCGTCCGCGCTGCAGGTGAGCGCGCCGGCGCAAAAGCGCTTTGCTCGTAGTGCGCGACCAGGAGAAGCAAATCGGGTGGACAATCACGGTCGCAATCATAAGGTGGCCAGCTAACCGCCATTCCGCGGCTGTTCTGGGGTGCGCGTCGCAAAGTCGTACCACGTTCAACACTGCACCTGCTGAATCGCGCAGACGGTCACTCGCGGTACGAAAGAAAAAAGGATATGCACAGTGAAGCTGCGGTTAGTACAAGCGATGAAACGTGAAATGGGACGCTTCACCACGTTAAAACCACAACAAACGACGCCATTTTGCAACGCCACGAATCGGATTGGATCGGCTAATTGAGCTTCTTCGCTAGTTTTGCAAACAACTTTTGCAAATAGTTAAACAAACACATTGTACAGCATGTAGCGCAGAAAATAATTGGAGAAACAATTTTTTTTTAGAGTTGGCGAGGTAAAAAGTTCAAGAGTCACGTGACTAATCGTCGAAACGGAAGTGAACCGACTGAGCATGGAAAGTGCCGTGTGAGCGCTGCCCCCACCGTTCCGTTCCCACTGCCGTTACGGCGTTCAACTGCCGTTTGCGTTAACGGCCGTTGCAAGTGCCCGTGTAACAGGGGTATAAGACAGTCTATAGGAACCTAAAAACGTAAACTTCATTGTGCTAGCGTTAGCTTTGCTTCAATAATTGTCAAATAAAAGTATACGCGCCATGTTTTCGCCTTCATTCTATGGAGCATTTTTTTACCCTGCCGTACAGAGCATCGAGCCAAGAAAATAGCTCATTATTTGCAATGGCAAACATTCCACTCACCGCCACGCATCATTGCGTGAGTTGATCGCCGTTATGCTTGGCTCATTTGGAATCCAACGGGTAAATGTAAGAATATTTACAATATAAATAAATAAATAAATCAGTGTCTGTATACTATCAGCTGACTGCAATCCTATGAAGAACTTATGTGCCATATGCGTAAAAATAATGTTAATTTACTTCTAGTACTCTTTCACACGGCATAACATTACGCTTACACCCGCCGTGGCGACCTATAGTGGCTTGAAAAAGGGGGTACCAGCGAAACACAAAGGACGCGCACACAAGGAAAAAGCGTTAGATACAGACGGACGCTGGATCCAGCGACCGTCCGTGTCTAACTCCTTTTCCTTGTTCGCGCGTCCTTTGTGTTTCGCTGGTACCCCCTTTTTCATGTTCATCAGGCACCAACTGGCCCAAGAGCTTGCGCTAATGCACCTATAGTGGCTATGGCGTTGCGCTGCTAAGCCCGAGAATGCGGTATCGAATCGCGGCCACGGCGGCCGCATTTCCATGGGGGCGAACGAAAGGCAAAAAGACCCGTGTGCCGCGCGTTGGGTGCAGGCGCGTTAAAGAACCTAGTGGTCAAAAATGACCCGGTGGCCCCCACTACAGCGTGCCTCACAATCGTATCGTGGTTTTAGCGCACAAAACGTTGTAAAAGGCATTACACTGGCACGCGGCTATACACGTAGCACTAGGCAAAAATTCCAAAGCAGTTGGTGGAAATAAGCGTTCTATAGGCTGCATATCCTGTGAACGGTTGAGTGTTGGTGATGACAGGCAGGAACATGGAGTTGTCTATGTTCTTTAGTGACCCTGCAGGGAACGCGAGACATGATACGACTGAGGTATTTGGGGCAGGTGAGGATACCGAGAAGGAGCTTTAAAAGAAGCAGAAGGCCAGCGCGATAACGCTGGCATAACAAGTAAAGGCAAGACAATAATCCAATAGTGCTAGAACAAAGTCCAGCGTCCATGTTACCAAAGCAGTGATGATATATGTTTAGAAACTTTTTCTATTCCAGATCTACGTATCATATCACTGTTGGATCTTGAAATGCCATTCCACACGAACGACACGTATTCGTGTTGAGAAAGACAGACTGATGCGTACAACTTGCGGAACGGTGTGGAAGAATTGAATTCCCCCCATACTCTGCAAACACAGCCTAGGCAGCGCAAACCCCGCATTGCAACGCGTTTAGTGCGAGCTGAAAAGTGCAAGGTTGCATCAAAAATTACACCGAGATCATTAATCTCAGAGCGTTCAACCCTGAAACGTTATATAAGGATGAGAAACGAGCGGCAATACAATCCGTGTGCTGCTTGGACTTCTACTCCCCTAGAGCTCAGCAGGTGAAAACACTCTCCACGTTTACTAGAATGCTTGAAAATATGCTTCCCAAATTCCACCCATTGATTGGATGCGTTTTTTTCCAAGAATGCAATATATAAGTCGTGATCCCGTTTATGGAGGCGCTTGCAGAGTCCTAAAAATGCGGAATTGATCTCTCCAATCAGTGGGCATGGGACTTTTGGATTTACGTTGCGCGCGATCTTTAAACTTTAGGGAAGTTGTGAGTTCAGGTGAGAATCAGTGGGGATATTTATAGCACTTACGTCTGTTATGGGGAATGTATTTGCGCACACTGCTCAAAACTAGCTTCGTAAACTGATATACTTGGTCATCCACATTGGTTATGTCTGTGACGAGCGACCAATCGGTGATGGAGAAGAAATCATATATATACCAACATAATCAACACGCTTGAAAGTGACGTGAAAGATAATAATAATAATAATAATAATAATGTTTATTGCCACACAATATACAAAACAACACAAGGAGGCCGGTCTAAGCCTTAGTTGGCTTGTAGGACCGTGCCAATGGATATAATATAATAATAATAATAATAATAATAATAATAAAAGAGAGTCTTAGAATAAGGGCCCCAAACGTTGCGGGCCCCAAAGAAATAGCGGCGAAGCCTCTGCGCATGTTCGAGACGCAAACTGCGTTTGAGTTTTCCGTCGGGCAAGCTATTTCACTGATTTAGCGGGAGCCCCAAAAGCTGTCCCAAAAGATTTGCATCAACAAACATGGCGTCAACCACCGTAGCAATGGCTCTAACCTAGCACCAAACTGGGCTGAATTCCTGGTAACGCGGGAAGTTCGCAAGCTAGGAGAAGTGACTGCGGTTGTCGCTTTCTCACAACTAGCGCGTGTTATGAAGATTTATTCATTAGACGCAGCTCATTCCGAATTCGATTGTCGATTTCATGGCTCCTAGGCCTAACACGGCTTAGCTTTGCTGGTGAAGGCACGTAAAGTTGGTTACTCAAAACTAAGCGCAACTAATTGATTCCTGCTAATAGAATACTCTTAATTGTAATTAAACGCGAAAACACGAAAGGGGGTCAAAATTACTATTGTTATCATAAAATGGTACATTTTATTTATATATTTCTAATAGCTTTTCTTGGATGCCTTAGTGGCGTTGTCAACGCAAGAAGCTATCCGAAAACGCAAAGCCTTATTCTAAAATCTTTACTCCTGCGTGCCCGAACACTAACACCACCCGCCGTGGTTGCTCAGTGGCTATGGTGTAAGGCTGCTGAGCACGAGGTCGCGGGATCGAATCCCGGCCACGGCGGCCGCATTTCGATGGGGGCGAAATGCGAAAACACACGTGTACTTAGATTTAGGTGCACGTTAAAGAACCCCAGGTGGTCAAAATTTCCGGAGTCCCCCACTACGGCGTGCCCCATAATCAGAAAGTGGTTTTGGCACGTAAAACCCCATATATCATTATTATTAACACTAACACCCGCAAAGCTCTTTGAGGCCCCTATTCTAGAACTCTCTAATAATAATAATATTTATTTATGCACCACAAGAAAAAATACATAGTAAGCGGGCCTGCCGAAGCCTAAATGGCTTGTGTGACTAGGCCCGGCAGTGCCGGCAACAGCGATGAGGTCAGTGTATGTACATACATGCGTAACCTTGGTGCCGACAAAACATTGTGCAAACAAAACGAAAATTAAATACATGTTAATACAATGTAGCGTGAACGTATTTTCACGCTTATATGGATGAAAAACAGAAAATATGATACATGGTAGTCCAGCATAGTGAACATTTTTTTTATGCTTACATAGAACAAAAAACAAAAATTTAAAACAAGTTATGGCAACGTAATGAACATTTTTGTAAGCTCATAAAGATATACAGGTTAATACAACCAAATAAACACATACCCATACATAAAAGAAAACTCAAATGGAAGATGACATCTTCTTTAAAACCTTTTTTGACTGAACCGAGAAAAATTCGTCAGGTAGATCATTAAAGATTTTGGGCACATAGACGCATCGCCGTGCCTCGCCATACCGAGTTGACGAACGAGGAACATTGAAACGGATGTTGCCCCTCAAAAGTCGAGGAGCTACATATTTTTCTCTGCATTGGTCGTTCCAAAAATGACGAAGAACAACAGTTTGCTTAAATAATGACTGAAATGAAGGAAAACCTAACGCGGAAAATGAATTGTCACCTGACATCTGGCCGCAGCCATAGGCAACACTTTTCAATATATTTTTTTAGTAAACTGTCAATTCTCGTTTGCCATCTCAGTGCGCAGAAAGCGAAAATGGTGATTCCGTATCGCAAGATGCTGTATGCGAGTGCATGCACTATGGTTTCCTTTACCGATAATGGCGTGAAACCTTTTATATTAAAAAGCAACCAAGGGACACTCCTGAGTTTTCCACACAGATATGCCAGATGATGCTGCCACGACATGCTGCTATCAATGAATAACCGAGATATTTCACAGAGTCTACGTACTGAACAGGGGTACATGTACATGAAATGCAGTGCTGGTCATGCAAAAATACTGGAATGTTTATTGCTGTGGTCTTTAAGGGATTTCTAATACATATTACCTGTGTCTTCCTGATATTTACATTAATACAATTTTTCACGAACCAGTGCATTACACTGTGTATTGTATTTTGCAGGGCGCCCACAGCCTTTTCATAATTTATATGCTTTGTTAATATAACCGTATCGTCAGCATACTGATAGATAGTGCCTTTAGAAACTACTAGAGGAAGATCGTTTACGAATATGTTAAATAAAAGAGGTGATAAAATTGAGCCCTGGGGAACACCGGCTGTAAGCCATTGCTTGCTACTGACGGTTTCCTTGTCACCCATAACTATCTGTGACCTACCACACATGTAGTTTCGCAGTACCCTGTGGAATGGTCCTCTGAATCCCATTAAAGTTAATTTCTCTAGTAGAATGTTATGATCCACTGTGTCAAAAGCTTTCGCTATGTCTAGAAATAGCGCACAGGTGAATAAGTTGTTTTAAAATGCAGAATGTACTTCATCTGAGAATTCTTCCAATAGGACTGTGATACCTCGATTCACAACAAAACCAAACTGTCTGGGCGATAAAATCGAAAACTTCATTAAGAAAGACATCATGCATTCGTAAAGGAATTTTTCTAGTATTTGGGAAAGTACCGGCAAAATTGAGATTGGCCGATAGTTTTCAATGTTATCTTTCCTGCCTCCTTTATATAGTGGCTTAACTATAGCCGTTTTCAGTCTCGGGAATTACTGCAGTTTCTAAAAAGCCATTGATTAAAAAAAGCAAGATGTTAGCAAGCACATCGAAGTTTCTTCGCAGAGTGCCTACAGATATGCCATCTATTCCTGGTGGTTTATTTTGCCGAAAACTAAAAAGAATCCTTTTCAGGTCAGGTGTTGATAAGCTAGGCAAGAAAGCGGATGCCGACACAGATTCCTTCAACGTGCAATTATTTTCCTGTTGGGATAAAGCGTTTTCAGAAGCACGCGAAAAAAATCGGTTGAATGCGTTAACTACCACTACTTTGTCATCTAGAAATGTGTCAATGGGATTAGAAGGCACGTCACCTCCTCTCCTAAGATTATTTATTACAGACCACGTTTTCGCGGGACTTTTGCGCGACTGGTTGAATTGATTAAAAAAATACATTCTCTTTGCTGTTCGCAAGAGCCCGACTACCCTGTTTCTTGTAATTTTATATTCAGCTTTTAATCTCTCATTTTAGGAGAGCGTTCGCAGCGTTTCCAGAGCCAATCCCTAAAAGATATGGCACGCATAATATCGGCATTAAGCCAGCTAACGTTATTTCTGCATTTTTTCATGACAGTATATGTGCTTAGGCGCTCAAAGTGCTTAAGTTGAGTGGAGAACTTTTCGTATACCTTATCGGGTGCACTGCCGTCAATTAGCAAAGACCAGGCAAAATTAGTGATGTGTTGGTCCAACATTTTTGTATTAGTGATTTGGATTTTCATGTTATTTCTTTTTGTGTTCCCAACCGATTGATGTTCTACAGATAGGGAAGGCTTCGAAAGGCGACATGCCGCAAAGTAGTGGTCAGCTAATCTCTGATTTATGACGCAAGCAGCCACAGAATAGTCAGATGCGCGCACCACAATGTGGTCTATGCAGGACGCTACGACTCGGTTATTAAGCACTCTTCTCTAGTCGGATGATTTATGATGGATTCCAAACCGTAAGAAGGCAAAATGGATAAGTAATCGGAAACAGTGGTTGACGTGACGCATAGCGTATTTATGTTCAAATCACCAGCTAAGCATAACTGCACAGCTGAACCCCATTTGCCCAGTATTTCATCGAGCTCGACCAAGAATCGCCTCACACTGTTACAAGGTGGACGATATATCGAAAGTAGGATTAGATCTGTATCTGAAAGATTTATTTTTGTGGCCAGGTATTCCGCATGAACGAACGTAATATCTATTCCAGACGTCACATACATGTCACGAACAAAAATCGCTAAACCACCTCCACGCCCTCGTGGCCGGGTCACGAAATGTGAACGATAACCAGACAGCGTAAACATATCAGCCCCGACTTGTGGTATATTTATCTCAGTGAGAACAAAAGCGTCAACGTAATTGCTAGCCGCCTCCGCTATCTCTTTAAATTCATTCCAGTACTTTCGTAGGCTTCTTATGTTTACGCTGACGAAAGTAAAATTATGTTGTGACCTCAAGCCAAACGTACTTTTGAAACTTCTAAAATGAGGAACCACACAGAAACTAGACGCCATGCTGCTTAAACAATCCTAGCAATATCAGCTGGCCTGATTACTCGGATCAAAGGTGCACCTTCGTCCTTCTTTACAAAAATCGTACCACCTTTTGCCCAGGCGAACTTGTACCCTTTCTCCCTAGACACGGATAATAATAATAATAATAATAATAATAATAATAATAATAATAATAATAATAATAAGCTTAGCAAGTTTTGTCAAATCTGGAGAATACTCTTCTAAAATGTATAATAATAATAATAATAATAATAATAATAATAATAATAATAATAATAATAATAATAATAATAATGTTCATTTTATTATAGTTACTGGGCACATGAAACTGGGAACATGCAGTAAAATAAAGTTCAGTAATGTTGAAACTTGGGCAAGTTGGTGATTAATCATCACACCTTGCTGGTGAAGCAACGTACTGACGCAGACACAGTGAAGACACACAAGCAGCGAGTGGCGTCTTTTCTTGTGTGTCTTCAATGTGTCCGTGTCAGTGCGCTGCTTCACCAGCAAGGTGTGATGACATGCAGTAAAAGTTATCACAAACAACAGCTTCACAGAGCCACATGCCTACGTACCATTGACTGCAGTGCATCAGGAACAGAACAATATGCCTTTGTACGATAAATAACAGAAACATACACTAAAAAAGTTACAAAGACAAAGAAGTGCTGCACCTTGACGTGTAAAGTAGTAAGCTACAAAGAACAGTGAGCACTTCTTTCTTATGACACACAAGATACATGATCGTGTGTTAGATTTTCTCGCTATAGAATCAAAGAAAATAAATGAGATGTGAACAAGGTAACTAAAGAAGCGTACTGTAACTGGGGAAAATGTTATGATAATAGAAAAATAAAATATCTGAAGGAATCACATTACATCGCGAACAAAGTAGAAAGCTTACTTTGATGTCACGTTTTCAATATGTATATGTTTTATCATTTACGCTATTTAATAGTCTATATAGTCTATTCTGCAGTGTTTGTGCACCGTAATTTGTTTTATGTGTTCTCTTTTAATGTTTCTGTGCTACGTGTCTGATCATTCGTAATATTGCTTTTTAAGTTGCTAAACGTTGTAGTAAAGAAAATGTTTGCATGTTCGTAGTTCCGTCGCAAATGTTTTACAATGAATATAATCAAACAAACGTGTCACAGGTAACATGTCATAATTAATGAATAGGCTGTCGGTGTCATAATACATAAGCACGTTTTCGACAGTCCTAAGGAGTCTTTTTTGCAATTTATTGATCTTATGTAAATTGTCATGCGCCGAGGTTGCCCAAACTAAATGGCAGTGGCTAACTCGAGAATAAAATAAAGTGTTATAGGTAAGTGTCATAATGTTAGGGGGCAGTATGTGGCGCTTAAACTAACTAATACCAAGAACTTGTGCCAGCTCGGTCAGCATTAGATAGGCGTGTACATCCCATGCCATGTTTTTTTCGAAATACAACGCCTACCTTCTTAAAGTAAGGAATAATTTCAACGTGCCCTGATCTTAATAAAATAGATTTATTAACAGACATAGTCTTGTTTTCGCATACAAATACCACCTCATTGGGTTTGCTAACATAAATCTGAAGTGTTTCATCTAAACACCACCAAGGGTGTTAATTGAACGTTTGCCACGTGCCAAACCACCGCACCTCCTAACCAGACGTCAGCGTGGCGTGGACAATGACTAAAAGCGCTCACCCCACCATTACCTGGAAGCCGGAGAAAAGCGTAAACGAGGAGGAACCGCGTCAGCGAATAGATAAGCGCAGTTAATTAGACGAGTCACGTCACCTGGCAGACTGAGCGAAGAAGAAAGACAGCGCACTAACCAGCTGTTGCGGCATTCCACGAAAGGCCCTCAGCCCGCGCTTCACCTTGCAGACTGAACTAAGGACGGGGTGGGCAATGACGAACGAATCAGGTGTCGCCGGATGATTTCCTTTTTTGTCTCAAATTCCAAACAAGTTTCTTCGAGGCGGAGTTACTGAGGCCTATGGATAGCATGGGGCGGGGTATCGCTACGGAGTCGACGATGGGGATTTGCTGCTGGACAGTCTTCAGACTCTCTAGTCGACTCGCCTAGGGAAGACGACGGGGCTAAACGCAGATACTTTTAGAGAATGAGGACAGAGGGTCTTGAAGTGAACTGAGACGTTAATTTGATCCAGCGTGAAGTGACTTCCACACTGGAGCCATGTAACCAACCTAAATATACCCTTTTTCCTTCATTTTCTACAACTTCACGTCGTAGTCGATCAGCATGGTGGATTCCATGTCCCGGACGCCACCCCAGCCGCAACAAAAGGCGATTGCGTGGTATCCATTCACGTAATTTTGTTAAAAGTAAGTTTGATGCTTCCATTAAATCGTTAACGGATTTACCCATTCAGCACACACCAGTGTCGTCTATGTACATGATGAATTTGGTTCTTGCATCGACTTTGACAATATCGTCAATTAACAGATTAAATAAAAAAGGACTTGAAATACTATCTTGTGGTTCTCCTGAGAACACAGGAAGTGAGTCGGAAAGCGAATCACTAATTGAGACTGTTTGTGTGCTATGTTTCTGGTAGTAACGAATGAGGAATGCAGCTTTCCCACGTAAGCCGTATCGGTCTAGTTTTCATATCGAAAGGTTACGACTAATATTGTCAAAGGCTTTTTACAGGTGTACGGAAATTCCGAGTAAAATATTTCCAAGTTTTAAGTTGGATTAACGTAAGTGTTCTTTTTGAGAGAACAATGCGGGCTGAGTACTGACGTCTTTAATGGGACCCTGAAACGATTTTGGCGATTTTCTACAAACGTACTGAGTCGTTAGAGTAGGTTCTTCTGATCATTAATTGATGCATCTAAGTGCTCTGCGTAAAGCGTGTAATTTATTATAAGGTTTTAAAAATACACATCGCTGCCGATCGCAGCGCACTGCTCGGCGGAATTTTAAGCCGCCCCTACCCATATGATGCAAATAAACCATATTATGTCACATGGGCGAGCTATCTGATTGGCTGACCAAGGCGCGTGGTCGATAATTTTTCCAACTTTATGGTGAACAAATGATGCTCGTAATAGTTGGAATGTTAGTTAGTTTGTTTTTGTAAAAAGAAAATAACTTAAAGAGAATACACAAGAATAGTTTTTTAGTACACTTCAGCGCTTCCCGCACACAGCAAGTGTCGTCTGCTTGGGTTACAACGTACTCCATTTTGACGAGAGCACTGCGGTCAGAGTCGGTCTCAGTCTTTTCGCGAGCACCATGATTCGACTTTGTTGCCTTGTGGACTGCAAACCTAGCGACCTGCAAACCGCGAGTCCAGTATTAGGGCAAACGCAAGCGCAAGGGGACGGGGTCTGGCCGCTTGACTGTGCCGGGATGAGCCACGAGATGAGCAGAAGGGCAAATGTGAACGGTCTGCACGGTGCAGCCACCTGGTGGCACAGAGCTCAACCATACACAGTAGCAGCAACGAAGTGTATTCTTTGCTGCTGGTGTGTATTTTTCGCAGGAGTGTAATCATCAACACGTTGATTTATAAATGTTTAAAATGCTTTACACTTGGTTAGAGCAATATTAGCGCTTTGTTTGACTGGTTAAGCGCTGCGCCAGCAAGTGTCTGGACCGTGCAGACCGATCAGGCTGCTCACGTACGTCTACGCTAAAGTTCCTTCATCAGATTGAGTTCATGCCTCCAGTCATTTGCCGAAATGACCAGCTTGCCTGTTTTTAGCGGAGTACCGGACACGTTCGGCGCTACGACAGAATGCTCGCAACGCACGCTGCTTCGATAGCTCTCGGTCGACGGCCAAGCGGCTAGCGGAGAGGTCTCGCGCGGGAGGGGGCGTGCTCCTAAACAACCGGAAGTGAGCGATCTGACGTCGCATCGTGACGCTGAACCAGTGAAGGCGGAGCTTAGCGCCGCTCGTTCGGTGAGCGAGTTGAGGAGGAAAAGCAAAGCTAGGGAGGAGGGTAACTTCTAATCGCTTGCAGCTCCATTAATACGTAACGCTTCACTTAAATTGTGGTGCGAATGTTCTACTTAACATGTACCCTACGCGCCTACAAAATTTGTCCGAACTGTTTCAGGGGCCCTTTAAGGAATCCATATAGGGTGTTTAAAATAAATGTTTACGCTCGAACTCAGTGAAACGTTCTAAATGACCTTTTTTTTTTTCGACATCTAGAAAACAAAAACAAGTAGTATAGACATTGGCCGAGAGCTTCCTATGTAAATTTTACAGCCTTTCTTCAACAATACTGATATACATGCACTCTGCATACTTTGGCAGAAAATATGTTTACTAATACAAATATTAGTAAGCATATTTAGCGCCAGCAAACAAGGACGTAAGGGAGACGACAACACAATGCGCTAACTTCAACAACTTGATTTTCAGGAAGTACACCTATATAAACCATGCACAGTGGCGCCACCTTATCCAAATCTTATCCATCCAAAAAAGCCGTCTCCTTATCTAATAGGTCGATTGAAGGGGCCCTAACACACGTGTTTCTATTCCGCCAGATAGCCTGCGCTTCAATAGTCTCTCGCACGTCTTTATCTTTGTGCTTCTCAAGAACCCGACAGGATTCATAGACCGGCGCACAGCCGCATTCTTGACAGTGGGATGACAGATGACCGTTTTGCTTATTTTTCACAGTTTGGCAATGTTCCCGCAATCGGTCATTAAGACATCTCCCTGTCTGTCCGATGTATTTCTTCCCACAGGACAGCGGAAGCTCATATACAACACTCTCTGCGCATCCCACTGGCGCTTTCCGATGATTCGTAGAGCACCCGGCAGCTGGCTTACGGTACGGGTCTGTCAATCGACATATTTTTGCCAGCTTTTCTGGTGCGGAAAAGACCACTTTGTGTCCACCCGGCTAGCCATTTTCTTAAGTTTATGTGCCGTTCTATGCAGGTAGGGCACTACCGCTACCTTCCTTCTACGTTCCGTCCCTTGATTTGCCGTGTCCTGAATTGTGCTATCAGACCTGCACCTTTTTAGCAGCCCCTCGACGACCGAAACTTGCACTGATTCCGGAAACCCTGCTGCTGATAGCCTTCCCGATTGATCCATAAGGCTCATATAGATCTTGTGGTGGCAAGACTTCTTTAGAGCATTTCCAAAGCATAAGTTGGCAATGCTCCTCTTGACGAGCTTCGAGTGGGCTGACCTATATGATAACAGGGGCTTATTAGCTCTAGGTTTATACTCCCAACACGTGTGCCGTTCCATGAACTCGAGCTGAATGTCTAGGAAGCGCAGCACGTTATTGGAGGGCTCTTCAATCGTGAGAGTAAGTGGGCTAAGGGCCGATTTACGCTCGAGCCGCCTATCGCCGCAAGCCGCACCGCACGCGTGCGGTCGCGCCAAAGATTGCACGTATCAAACACTTGTGCACAAATTTCGGTTTACAATGTGTAAGGTATACACTGTGCACACAGTGTAAACAGTAATTTGTGCACAAGTGCTGTATGCGTGCAATTTTTCGCGTGACCGCAAGCGTGCGGTGCGGCTTGCGGCGATGGGCGGCTCGAGCGTAAATCGGTCCTAAGGCCTGCAGAAAATACTTCGTAAAGCTTGCCTACCGTAAAACGTGCGTCAGGTTAGGTCACGGTATCTCCCGAACAGGAATCGAGTCATCATCACGCGGCTAACCATCCTTGCAATATTCCTCGTGGTAAACATACTGTTCTTTTTGCATAATCTTTACAAACATACGCAGTTGACTCCCCAAGCGCGAGCACATTTCTAATCCTGTTTCCTCATGCGCAAGCAACATATTGATATTAACTGAAACTTGGCTAACATAAGACGTGACCGATTCTGAAGTTTTGGCCGTCTTATCTAACTTCAACATCTTTCGGAAAGAGAGCAAGTACTTCTGAGGCAGAGGCTTTCTTATTTTTATTAACCACCAGTTACCTTCTTCTGTCATCAGAATAAGTTCGGAGCTATAAATATTGTGGTTCATCTGCCGTTCCGCACCTCAAATAATCATACTAGGTGTCTGCTATCGACCCCCAGCAACAACCCAATGTATGCGCGTAACCTTAATGATAGCTTAGATTGATTTCATACTAAGCACCCAAATGCGCGCATCCTTCTGTTTGGCGATTTAGATTACCCCAGTAATTCTTGGCAAAATATAACAGCAACAAGCAGCGCAGAAACAAAAGACTTTATCGATGTATGTTTCAATTTTAACCTCGCCCAATTAGTCACGGAACCGACACGCGTCCTGCATGAGTCTTCCAAGATTCTGGACTTGATACTAACTAATCATCCAGAAAGTTTATCATCCGTTGCATATCTTCGCGAAGTTACCGATCATAAAGCTTTGCATGCCGCCTTCAGCTTTATACCGGAACAACGTCAAACTTTCCACAAAACTATTCGCTTATATGACGCAGGTAATTACGAAGCCATCAATAATTGCAGGCTTTTTTTTTTTCAAATTTCGAAACAGGCTTTCACGACCGATCTATTGAACTGGCTAACTTTCAAAACTAACAAGACAGAACTAGTGAGCGAATTTATTCCCACCATAACGTTTCGTGGCAACCGTAATAACGTATGGCTCTCCAAGACTTTAAAAACTCTTGAAAACAAGAAAAACCGTCTATTCCGCGTAGCAAAATTCAACCCAAGCGTATACGCATGAAACAAGTATTCTGCGGCTGAGGATACGTATCTGCAATCCGTTCGGAGCGCTAATAAACGCACATTTTTGGAACAGACCTGCCCAGAATATTAACCAATCATCCGCGAAAATTCTGGCAAATACTAAACCCTCAACAGACACGCACTATCAATCTTACTAACGCACTTGGAGAAGAGGCCAGTGACATTGAATGCGCGAACACATTTAACTCCGCATTTTCATCCGTTTTAACTTAATAATTTGGCATACCACTACCTGTCGTAACTGCCTACCCGATATCACCAATGCCATCAACTACATTTTCTGCACACGGAATCGCCTGTATTATCGAAAACACTAAGCTGTCATCATCGTCGGGTGCTGACGAAATCACTTCCAAGCTCTTAAAAAATACTCGGCGCGTCTCTGCGGCATACTTTTCGCCACTGTTTGCGCGATCACTTCAATTTCAGTTTCAGTTTATTATTCTTTAAATACAATGCATTGGAAAGATACAATATACAGACGAGGGTCCCAAAGTCCAAGACTGCGACGGGACCCTCAGTTAATAATAACAATGTAGAGATGTATTAAAGAAGAGCAAACTAACTAAAACAAACGAACACAATCGCGAAAGTACAACATAGAAAAATAATATAAATGAAAACAAATTGTATTTATATAAGCATGTAGCGCACAAAAAAACAGTCAGTACATACAAATGACAAATATAGTGTAATGAATGAAGTAAACCTAGTTGCACATATAAAGCAGCTTAAGAGCATGACTAAATGAATGAAAAGATGAAGATTTAATGCTAACGGGTAAACAATTCCACAGTTTTATAGCAGCGAATGACGATGTCATTTTTTCATAGTTAGAATGAACCATAGGTAGTAGAAAATTTGAGTTACGTGCAAGCCTGGTATTATTGTTATTGATGACGTGTCTGGAATCAATGAATTGGTATGAGAGCTGTTTAGTAAGTAATTTATAAAACATATATATTTTATGATATTTGAACAAGTTCGTTACAACAAGGATGCTATTTTCACCAAGTAGAGGAGTAGCACTCATGCAAAACCCACTGTTAGTGATAATGCGCATTGCTTGGATTTGCAAGTGCTGAATATATGATATATGACAGTTATATGTGTTTCCCCAGGAAACAATGCCATAAATAATGTTACTGTGAATGAACGCAAATTATTGTGCTAATAATGCGTCTTTAGAGAAGTATGGTCTTGATTTGATTAATGCTCTAATACCCAAGGTACACTTTCCCTTACTGAAGGCAATGTGTTGAGAAAACTTAAGGTTAGAATCTAATTTGATGCCCAAAAATGATACACAGTCGGAGACACGAATGTGATGACCATCTAAAGTTATCTCAGGTAAGCCAGTTAGTATTCTTTGGCTAGATCGAAAAATCATGAATTGAGTTTTTGAAGGATTGATCAGTAATTGGTTGGACGAACACCAAGCAGCAATATGGTCAAGCTCATTGTTTAGTTTAAGGATTAAGGTTGTTAAAGAATTGTTACGCAACGAGATAGTAGTATCGTCTGCGTATAGCACACAATGTGCCGACTTGAGACAAGTGGGTAAATCATATATATATATAGAGAATAATAAGGGACCTAGTATGGAGCCTTGTGGTACACCTTGGTTAATAACTTAAGTATCAGAATAAGCACCTCCAAAAAAACTGTTCTCTATCATATAGGGAACATTTTAGGAGTTTTAGTACTGGACCGGTAACAAAGAATCACCTCTTAACTACCATCCCATTTCCTTAGCTAGTGTGCCATGGAAAATCATCGAACATGTCATTTATTCTTCCATATTGAATTTTCTTGACTCGAACAATTTATTTTCATCCCTCTCAGCACCGGTTTAGTAAGGACATGTCCTGCGAAACGGCAATTAGCCATTTTCATTCACCATCTTCATATTATCACGGTTCACAAGCGGCAGGAACTGATAAAAAAGGCCAGAACATTTTAATTGCAGGCCAAATGAAAAATGATCGCGCAGGGACGTCTTCTTCTCTTCCGCCATGCGTAAGATCTTCGTCTTCCTCTACGTGTCGCGTACTGGATGCGGCATTTGCCTTCCTCCAGAGAGAGCATCGTCCCGATGCTCACCTAGCAGCAGGAAGATGTGTGAGACGAGGTGTGGGCACTTCAGTTCGAACACTAGGGCTTCATGCGCACGATGTGCACAACTTCTGCTGGGCGCTACCTCGCCGTGGAGGAAGCAGGACGGTCAAGGATAACCTCATAGCTCAGGTCGCTGAGGCGCCACAAACCTTGTACGGACCAAAGTACCGCCTGTGTAGCTTTTCTTTTAAACAAAAGCGTTGAACTGGAGTATCTTTTGACCGAGCACGAACCGGACGCATTGACAGTAACAGAAACATGGCTATACTCCGAAGTTTATGACCCCGAAATCTGTCCGCCGGGGTACAAAGTGATAAGGAACGACCGTAGCAGCCGAGGTGGGGGTGTGGCGATTTTCATTGATAGCAGACTGCGGTATGCAGTATTTGAGCATCCATTAGATATAGAAACAGCGTGGTGCAAAATTTTTTGGGGGGTGAACGAAGTTGTCGGTGCAGTGTATCGCCCACCTGGGACAAGCGCAGCAGCTATCGAGAGACTGAATGATTTCATGCATTGCCTGTGTGTACAACACAAGAACGTTATTGTAGCGGGTGATTTTAATGTTCCTGAAGTATTGTGGGGCAGCATGTTGCTGGGAAATAGGGAATGCGAGTCTGCCACCGCACTAATCGAAATGTGTTTTTCGCACCGTCTTCACCAAGTTGTCAATGAATACACTCGTGTCCAGCAAGCCAACAAATCTGTCCTTGACCTTATATTTCTGAGTGAAAACTTGTTCCTCCGGCCACACAAAGTTGAGATTTTCCCTGGAATTTCTGATCATTCCATCGTTCGCATAATGCTATGTTCAGACTACGTTCGTAAGGCGCCGATTTTTCGTAACAAACGTAAGCGGAAGCGCAACAAGCGTATGCGTCTAGTTCAGACTGCGAACGTAAAGGTACCAACGTGCGCAATTCTCGCAAAAATCGTGGGTGAGAGTGTTAAAGGGTCGGCAACATTTACGACTGTTATGTTACGACCGTTGCGACACAGCCAATGACCGATAAGCTTTCGGCTTTCAACAACCGGTGACGACACTTCCGTCCTCCCGTCTGCAGACAGCCCCGGGCGCGGGAAGTGCCATTCCGCCATTCCGTGCGCACGATTGGCTGTGTTCGTGAAAATTTTTGCAGTGCGCCTTGCGAGACTGTTTTCAGTTCATCTGGTTTATCCACCGAGGAAATCGATGGCCGCAGATGCGTGCTCCGAACTTCGATGAGTGGTCTCATTAGGTTTTCAAGGAAGCGGTACTGCTGGGGCGACATGCGCATGATGTTATGAAACATCGCAGCGTCACCAACTCAGAGCTTGGCGAAAAGGTTGTGAAAATCGCCGTCCGCGGCCCTGTCGAGAAATACTTGCCGCACCCAAACCCTTCTGCGTCGCCTTCGTCGTCTTTGGGCGATTAAATACATGACTATAAGTTTGTTTTGAGCGTGAATTTCTTCGATCTCGGCCAGCGCTCGCATGTTGGCAGGAGCCATATTGGACCGCTGGTGACGTCGATTCTGCAGCTCCAAATTTGATTGGCCTGTTGTAAAAGCCGTAATTTAAGCAGCAGTAAATGTGAACAAAGGTGCCGGCTTAACTGCCGTAACGTTTTTTACAGCCGTTACGTTCGATACGCCAAAAGAGCTGTTACGCGCGTTACGACCGTAGTGTGAACATAGCATAACACTGACGTTGCAGCAAAATGGAAAGGCATCCAGACGTGTATCGACTTACAGGGACTACAATATGGCCAATGATACGGCTATACTTGACGAATTGGCCATTTCTCTTAAACGGTTTAAGGAGCTTTGCCTCCAAGAAAATACGGATATAAAGAAAGTTTGGGTAATGTTTAAAGCCTTTGTAATCAAATGCATAATCCAGTTTGTGTCCTTGAGGGTAAAAAAGAAACGAATGCGTAACCGCTGGATATCACGCGAAGTTATCCATTTGAAAAGGAAGGTACAGCGATCGAAAGCAAGGTACAAACGTGTGCGTGATCTAGATCTGTTAGAACATATTGCTACGCCCACAAAAGGCGTTACTTTGAAGCCGGGTAGAGTTAGATGCGGTGGCCTTGATCAGCTGAGCGCCTGTCGATATTCAGCTAGCCAGCCACACGTCGTCTTCTTCGTTCACCACCCTTCGGTGCCCCCGCATACTGTTTGATGAGGCGTGAACCCACTATGCACGTAAGAGCGTCACATTTTCCTCCGCGCAGACGAAGCCCGCCGGGCAAGTCAAACAGGCTGTCGAGAAATAAAGGGCTTTAAACGGGTGACATGCGAAAGTTCAGTCTTTGCTGACCGTCGGCCATTTGATGTGAGAAGTGCTATGCGGTAGGTTAATTCGCTGATACGCTCACTAATAACATAGGGTCCATCATAGTGGGCCAGCAGTTTTTTCACACAATCCACGTCTCCTGGTTGGTTTCCAGAGCAACACTAAATCACCAGCGTCATATATCACGTGTCGGCGTCGGCGGTCGCAGCGTGCCTTCGAGCTGTCTTGTGAAACAAGAGTGCGTAAAGAAGCAAGTCGTCGGGCTCCTCAGCAAGACAGACTGTCTCTCATATACAAAGATTATCGTGGCTGGAGAACGGGAAGATAGCGTCTAGTGCATAACGAGGCGGACGAGCGTAAAGAAGAAAGAAAGGTCTGTAGCCCGTAACTTCATGCTTTGAGGTGTTAAATGCGTACGTAATGAAAGGTAGCACGCTGTCCCAGTTCTTATGATCTGACGCGACATACATGGACAGCATGTTAGTAAGAGTTCTGTTCGTGCGTTCTGTACGGCCATTTGTTTGGGGATGATATGGGGTGGAATGTCGAAACCTTGAAGCACATAGACGAAGCATCTCTTCGACCACGTTTGCAGTGAACTGCCGCCCACGATCGCTGATGATGACTCTGGGAGGTCCATGTCGGAGAATAACAAAACGCAGCAGAAAAATACACACTTCAGTTGCAGTAGCCGATGGTATTGCAGCTGTCTCACAGTAGCGTGTCAAGTGATTGGTACACACGATAATCCAGCGATTCCCGTCGGATGAACGCGGGAAAGGACCGAGGAGGTCGATGCCAACTTGCTCAAAGGGAGTGCTGGGGGGTGGCACTGGATGGAGTTGACCAGGAGGAGCACTCGTCGGACGCTTGTAACGTTGACACTCGCTGCAGCTAGACACATACTGGGCGGTCGTCTGGCGCATTTTAGGCCAGTAGAACCTTTCTTGAAGGCGGTAGAGAGTTCGCGCAGAACCCAAATGACCAGATGTTGGATCGCCATGCATAGCGCGCAAGACGGAGGCACGGAGACTCTCCGGGACCACCAGAAGATATAGTGGGCCTGTAGCACAATAGTTCTTTTTGTAAAGAACCCCATCACGAACGCAGAAACGAGTGGATGGTGCTGATTGCCTTGCAGTAATGAGCAGTGGTTCTGAAGTTCTGTCTTTTTGTTGCTCGACCTTGAAGGCATTTATATCAGGAAATCCCGGCTCCAGTGATGCGATATAGCGGTCGAAGTTGTCCGCGTCGCAGTCCGTCGTTGGAAGCGCCATGCGCGAGAGGCAGTCAGCGTCGGCGTGTCGGCGGCCGCTTTTGTAAGAAACGCTAAAGTTATATTCCTGTAAAGGAAGTGTTCAACGCGCAAGCCGGCCCGACGGATCACGGAGATTAACCAGCCAGCAGAGAGAATGATGGTCTGTCACCACAGTGAAGGGGCGCCCGTACACGTACGACCGGAAGCGCTGTACTGCGAAAATATTTGCAAGACATTCTTGCTCTGTAACGGTGTAGTTACGCTCGGAATTACTTAAAGAGCGACTCGCATAGGCGACGACGTGTTCTTTGGTGTCGACGCGTTGAATAAGGACAGCGCCGATGCCAATACCGCTAGCGTCCGTATGAACTTCTGTGGGAGCCGCATGGTCGAAGCGTCAGAGAATGGGATGTGACGTCAGACGAGACTTCAGCTAATGAAAACTAGCTTCACATTCAGGAGTCCATTCAAAGGGAACGCCCTTCTGGAGGAGGCATGTCAGCGGATACGCGATGTAGGCAAATCCACG
The DNA here is from genome assembly GCF_038994185.2 of Dermacentor albipictus. Taxonomy (NCBI): domain Eukaryota; kingdom Metazoa; phylum Arthropoda; class Arachnida; order Ixodida; family Ixodidae; genus Dermacentor; species Dermacentor albipictus. Next base: position 10,330,551 of record NW_027225567.1, on the reverse strand, counting down.
AATAAACCGGCGGAAGTACGAGCAAAGCCATAGGAAACTGCGTAGCTCTTTTACATGGCGAGGTTGCTTGAAGGCTTCCACCGTAGCAGTCTTCGCTAGATCAGGTCGTACACCGTCCTTATCCACTAGGTGTCCCAGAACGAGTGTTTGGCGCTCTCCAAAATAACACTTCTTCGAGTTGAGCACCAAACCTGCTTTGTCCAAGCAATCTAGCACAAGATCGAGACGTGCGTTGTGCTCACTGAATGTGCGCCCGAAAATCACTACATCGTCTAGATAGCACATGCATACTTCCCACTTCAAACCACGCAGGATGTTGTCCATGAAGCGCTCGAAAGTTGCAGGCGCATTACAGAGCCCGAATGGCATCATATTAAATTCAAAAAGTCCATCTGGTGTTACAAATGCCGTTTTCTCCTTGTCCGTCTTGTGCACAGGAATCTGCCAGTACCCCGACCCCAAGTCAACAGACGAAAAGTAAGACGCTGATGAGAGGCAGTCGATAGCATCATCAATACGCGGAAGAGGATATACGTCCTTTTTAGTGATGGTGTTGAGGCGGCGGTAGTCAACACAAAATCGCCATGTACCATCTTCCTTTCTAACCAGAATCACTGGCGCTGCCCATGGACTACAGGATTCTTGGATTACATTCTTATTTAGCATTTCATGGACTTGGTCATTGATCACCTTGCGTTCCGATGGTGAGACTCTGTATGGTTTCTGTCGCAACGGTTAGATACACCATCGCATCTATGCGATGGTGTATACGAGAAGGAGGAAACAATGGTGGCCCCTCTTGCTAGAAAAAAGTCAAACAGTCGGGCATGTTTTAGCAGAATATTCGCCACTTCGTGACGCTGCTTAGTGCTGAGTGATTTGTTTACCATAGTCAGAAATGAAGAGTGCGCCGGAGGGCAGGCATTAACGAAAGGGCGCTCATCCGCAGAATCAAGGGCCTCTGTAAGAATGGCGAGCGACAGCACTTGATCTTCATGGTAGGCAGCAAGTTTCAGACCCTGTGGCAGTATTGTAGGTTTACTGGAACAGTTTACGGCCCATAAGTTAGTGCGTCCCTGAACAACTGACAGCGTGCAATGCAGTGTCAGTACATTCCTCTTGATGCAACTCAGATGAACGGGCTCCACGGTAGCGTCAAACGTTCCGTCGGTGGTAGGAAAACAGGCAACTGAAACACACGCTGCGGATAACGGAGGCACAACTGTATCCCGGGATACACAAAGCACACTTTCACGATACGGTGGGCCTTCCATAAACGCAGCAGAAAAACTCGTACCTACACTGATTTCACCCGTTTTGCAGTCGACGGTGGCACCACACAGTTTCAAAAAATCAAGGCCCAGGATTACGTCATGCGTAGAGTGAGGTAGAACAGTGAACTCCGCGTTAAATATTTGACCACCTAAGGTAACGTCTACATTACACACGCCCACAGGATACAACAACTCCCCACTCACTCCGCGAAACGTATCGGCACGGTTCCAGCGAAACATCACTTTTCGTCATAGGAGGCTTTTGAACGCAAGACTCATCACCGAAACGGTTGCTCCCATGTCCACTAAGGCCATGGATGAAACCCCGTCAGTTAATACAGACACCTTGTTCTTAAACATACAAGTGGTTGGAGGTATTTCTGTCGACATCGAAGATTGTCCAGCTACCTCACCTCCAACGGCCGTGCTGGCTAGTTTTGCGGAGGTGGCGACGGGTATCGACGCCGCGGAGAGGGTGACCGGCTTACACGAGGAGCGGGTGGTGGTGTCAAGCTGCGATCGGATGCTGGAGAACGGTTCCGCAGCGGCTCCGGGTGCTGGTGAGGCAAGCTTCCTAAATATGTGTACGAGGGCGAATATGTTTCGCCCAGAGGAGCGCGGTACCGCGTAGACATCGTCGATCGGTCGAACCTCGGTGGTTGGCGGCGATCGCAGTACCTGGCAATGTGACCCAAGTCGCCACAGCTATAACACACAGGTAAACGACGATCGATGAACTGTCCTTCGAAGCGCTCAGCCGTGGGGGGTCGTGTAGCAGAGCGAAGCGGCGGAGCCTGCTGCACAGGAGGAATGGTCGGTCTCCGAGCAAACCTGCTGGGGCGAGGGTGTTCTGCAGGTCGGTGTTCGGGCGTGAATGCGCCCTCACGTGGCCATGGAGCTCCTCTGTGGTTGACGTCTGTGACAAATACCGCCCGTTGCCAGGAAGTGCAGGGTGCGGCAGGCGCCATGTGTTGCGGGTAATAAGTATCAGGTTGTCGTATGACGTCGCGCGCAAGTTCCTGGTGCCGCAGCAGTTCTTCACGTACGATCTACCGTATACGGTAGACGAAAGATCGACAGACGGGCTCTCATCGATGCTGGCAATGGTTGTCACATTCGCCAGGCGTCCAAATTTTGGCAAAATGTGTCGTGTTTTCAACGTCTCAAACGTACGGCAAGGACGCACGACATCTGAGACGGAATCAACGTGTTCCCGGCTTATGAGGAAATTGTATACATCTTTGGCAATTCCTTTGAGGAGATGTCCGACACGGTCTTCCTCAGACATCTGCGAATTTACGATTTTGCACAGCTTGAGGATTTCCTCTATGTACATAGTGCATGTTTCTCCAGGCGCTTGAGCTCTTTGAGCTAGTGTTCTCTCGGCGCGTTTCTGTTTGGCGTAGGAGTCGCCAAAACACTTCTTAATTTCCTCAACGAAGCGCTCCCACGTTGTTAGCGAGTCTTTGTGGTTTTCATACCACATCAGCGCTGTCTCACTCAGGAAGAGTAGGGCATATTGAAGCTGAGTGACAGAATCCCAACGGTTGTAGCGGCTCACCCTTGCGTAGTGCGTCAGCCACTCGTCGACGTCTTCACCCACTTTTCCCGCGGACGAGCGTGGTACCATATAGTGCTGCAAAGGTCTAACTGGCGCTGACTTTTGAGCGGGTGAAACTAGAGCTGGCATTTGTCCACCTCCGTCCTGAGCCATAGGGAAGGTCGTTGGCAAGAGACCGGCAAGACGACGGCTCCGGCGAAGTTCTAGATGTTGCGACTCCGTGGTACGTTGTGTCATACCCCGCACCTCCACCATTCTGTTACGCCCACAAAAGGCGTTACTTTGAAGCCGGGTAGAGTTAGATGCGATGGCTTTGATCAGCTGAGCGCCTGTCGATATTCAGCTAGCCAGCCACATGTCGTCTTCTTCGTTCACCACTCTTCGGTGCCCCCGCATACTGTTAGATGAGACGTGAACCCACTATGCACGTAAGAGCGTCACAATATTATTGAGCTCAAAAAAGAGTTGAAGGATAAAGTAGAAGAGTCCAAACAGAAGTATTTTAATGTTACAATGCCAAAGTTCCTTAAGGACTCACCCCAGAAGTTCTGCAGGCACATTTCAAAAGATAAAAAGGCTATCTCTGAGTTGAGTACGACTGAAGGCTTTATTACTAATGAAGAAGATATTGCAAATGAGCTTAACAGTTTCTTTTCCAGTGTCTTTACTACAGACAATGGCGAAGTAGGCGACTTTAGCGTTTCTCAATGCTTCCGTCCTCTATACGCGAACTCGAGCTTTCTGAGCGAGGTATATTTAAACTATTGCTCAATTTAAAACAATGTAAATCGTCTGGACCTGATGAAATTCTTAGCGCATTATAATGAGGTATGCAAAGTGTATGGCCAAATACTTCTTAGTTATCTTTGAAGAATCTCCATCGTCGGGGGCTCTACCTGACGATAGGAAATTAAGTAAAATAATCCCAATACCAAAAGACGGAGATCTTAAATCTGTCTCCAACTACAGGCCTGTTGCAACGTCAACACCATGCAAGATTTTCAAACATGCTGTCCCCAAACACATCAGAGAATTTCCGACGAGCAAAAATTTCTTCAGTCAGTCTCAGCATGGTTTTCGTAGCGGCCTCTCGACAGTTACCCAACTTATGGAAACAGTGCATTTCATCTGTGAAGTGCTAGATCGAAGCGGCCAAGTAGATATAATTTATCTGGACTTTAGAAAGGCATTCGATACGGTTAGTCACACGAAACTATTATTGAAGAGTCGTGCTAGGTGACTGCAAGGTTGTCCAATGGATCGAAAATTTTCTAATAAATCGCCGACAGTTCGTTAGTGTTAAAGAAAGCCAGTCTACAATATGTGAGGTTGTCTCCGGAGTGCCGCAGGGCTCTTTGCTGGGACCCCTGCTTTTCCTAATATATGTCAATGACCTGATAGCAGACCCATCGATTCAAGTCAAATTATTTGCAGATGACTGCGTTATTTTCACTGAAGTAACCTCCACAGCTGACCAACTTAGTCTTAATTCTTACTTAGATCAAATACATGAATGGTGTAGAAAATGACAGATGTCACTGAACTTGGAAAAAACTGTATGCATGACAATATCGCACAAATACGCCCCTTTACGCTTCAACTACTCCTTATCGGGTACCCCACTAACTCAAGTGACCGAATACAAGTACTTGGGCGTAACTTTGACTGCAAATATGAGTTGGACGGCCCACATTGACAATATAGTAGGCAAGGCAAATCAAAGATTAGGATTTATTCGACAGACTTTCAATCAAGCACCCGCCGAAGCCAAGCTTATCGTATACAAAATGCTAGTTCGTCCTACAATGGAATATGCTTGCGAAGTCTGGGATTCGCATGACCAAAAGAACACACTAAAATTAGAAGGCGTGCAACGGCGTGCCTGGCGCTTTATTTTTTCCACAAGACTCGGTGTCACCGCTTTCTGAAAAAGGCAAACCTTCCTTTACTTAAAATGCGAAGGAAACAGAAAAGGCTGAGCCTTTTTTACAGCATCATGAATCACATGGTGCTGGTAAACAAGGAGCGTTACATAACCGAGACAACGTCGCGGGTAGTAAGGAATAAACATTCAAAGTACGTGAAAGAGGTTTAGATTTTCTAAGGATTGTATTAAATATTTTTTTCTTTTTTCAAACTGCGAGAGAATGTAATAAACTGCCGGAGAGAGTGGTAAGCGCGACAGACTACGAGGAGTTTCGGACCCACCTTCAACAATACTCTTCTTAGTGGCGCGTGATTTCAATTTTTGGTACCTTATAGTGCTGTACTAAGTGCCACAAGCTGATGCACTAAGCGTCAGGAATTGTTCCTAATATTGTTTGTGTATACCTGATCATATGCACTGCTGTGTGTTTAGTGTTTTTGTTGTGTACCATGTAATACATTATTGTACTCATTCCTATCTTGGCCCTGCAAAGGGTTCATAGTATGTTCAAATAAATAAATAAATAAAAAGCCCTGGCCGGCGGATAGGCCTCCAAACCCACATTTTGTCGCCTGGCTGATATGTGATGTAGCGGAGCCGTATATTGTAGCGTCGAACGTCGTAGTCTTGCTGTCGGGCGATACTGACGCGGGTGAGTTGTCTCGATTCTTCAGCATGTTGAGCGAAAGCTTCAGCGTCCGTGCCCGTATCACCGCAGTCATGTGGCAACATCGCATCGAGCTTCGTCGTCACTTCCCGGCCATGAAGAAGGCTAAATGGTGTCTGTCGCATTGTTTCCTGTTGAGCAGTGTTGTAAGCGAATGTGATGTACGGTAGAATGTCATGCCAATTTTTCTGCTCCCCGTCTACGTACATACTCTGCATGTCGGCGATAGCGTAGTTCGAGCGTTCTGTTAGGCCGTTTGTTTGCGGGTGATAGGCTGTGGTCTTTCGGTGAGCCGTGTCGCTGAGGCTAAGCACTGTCTTTAGAAGTGTAGCCGTAAAGGCAGTCCCTCTGCCCGTTATTATCACCGCTGGTGCACCGTGCCTCAGATCCACGTTTTCAATAAAGAATCGCGCTGCTTCGACTGCGGCGCCACTTGGAAGGGCCTTGGTTTCTGCATAGCGGGTCAGGTAATCGGTGGCAGCTATTACCCACTTATTACCAGTATTGGAAGCCGGGAATGGTCCGAGAAGGTCCATCCCGGTTTGGGCAAATGGGGCCGTGGGCACTTGGACTGGTTGTAGTAGCCCAGCTGGTTTCATATATGGTGGTTTGCGTCACTGACAACTGAGGCACGTACGCACGTAATGTTTCATAAAGGTGGCAATCCTTGGCCAGTAATATTTCTCTTTGACGTGGGCCAGTGTTCGCGTGTAGCCGAGGTGGCCAGATGTCGGTTCATCGTGGCAGGCTTGCAAGACCTCATGACGGAGGCACGTCGGGACGACAAGTAGGTGGCTGCTTCCGCATACGGAGAAGTTCTTGTAAAGAACATCATTTACGGAAGCAGAATGATGGCAAGCTTCTTGCAAATGTTTTAGGCGTGCTTGTAAACCGGCCTCCCAAAAATTCAATAAGCGGAATCAGTTCGCTGTCTTCCCGCTGCTGACGAACAATCGTAGCCGTGTCTAGAATACCTATAAAAGCCATGTCTTCGTAATCTTCTGTGACTTCCTGCTCATTTGGTGACCTTGAAAGGCGGTCGGTGTCGGAGTGCTTTCGTCCGGACTTGTACGCCACTGTCATGTCGAATTCTTGAAGCCTTAGGCTCCAATATACTTCAAGTTCGTCAGCCAGCAAAGTGAGTGATCATCGCTAACAACACTGAAGGGACGGCCACAGAGATACGGGTGAAACTTCATAACTGCCCACACCACCGCAAGGCATTCCTTTTCTGTGGTAGAGTAATTAGACTCAGCGCGTGAGAGCGTCCTGCTTGCGTATGCAATGACTCTCTCGGCTGAGTCTTGCCACTGCAGGAGCACAGCGCCTACACCTACGTTGCTAGCGTCCGTATGAATCATGGTAGGAGCGTCCTCGTCAAAGTGAGCCAGTCCAGGAGGTGTTTGCAGGCGCTGTCGGAGATCATTAAACGCTGCTTGTTCTTCTTCGCCCCATACGAAGGCAACGTCTTCTCTTGTAAGGCGCGTTAACGGTCAAGCTATATGGGAAAAAATGGCTATAAATCTTCGGTAATACGAGCAGAGACTTAGGAAACGCCTCACTGCCTTCTTATCCATTGGCGTTGGGAACTTTGCGACGGGTGTGATCATGTCAGGATCAGGGCGGACGCCTTGACGACTCAGAACATGACCTAAGAACTGGAGTTCCTCGAAACCAAAGTGTCACTTTTCTGCTTTCAGTGTTAAGCCGGCGGACCAGATCGTTTGTAGAACCGCCAGGAGCCGTCTCAGGTGTTCTCGAACGTTTCCGAAAAAACTATGACGTTGTCGAGATATACTAGGCATGCCTGCCACTTCAGGCCTGACAGAACCATATCCATGAGTGCCTGAAAAGTTGCTGGAGCTTAGCATAAACCGAAAGGCAGGACCTTGAATTCGTAAAGCCCATCAGACGTTACGAAAGCAGTCTTTTCTCTGTCTCTCTCGTCAACCTCGATTTGCCAGTAGCCGCTTTTGAGGTCCATCGACGAGAAGTAGCGGGCATGCCTCAGCCTGTCGAGAGAATCGTCGATATGCGTTAATGGCTATACGTCTCTCTTTGTCACCCGGTTAAGCTTTCGGCACAAGTCGACACAAAAACATAGACTGCCGTTTTTCTTTTTGATCATCACTACCGGCGATGGCCACGGCCTTCTTGATGGTTGGATAACGTCGTCGTCTAGCATTTTCTTTACTTGCTCTCGGATCGCGTCGCGTTCTTTTGGTGCTACACGGTATGGGTTTCGTCGGATTGGTCTCGCTGTCTCCTCCGTGATCATCCGGTGCTTCGTCAGTGGCGTCTCACCAACTCTGGATGTCGACGAGAAGCAATCGCGAAACTGGTGAAGCAGGTCCACAAGGCGTTGCTTTTCCGCTGGTGATAAGCTCGCGCTCACGTAAGGAACAGGTAACGGTGCCGAAGCTTCTTGCTCTCCTTGTTGTAATGCAAAACAATCACCGAATTCCGCAATCTCGTCAAGGTAAGCAACTGCTGCGCCGTTTGCAATGTGTCGTTGTTGCTTGCTGAAGTTTGTCAGCAGTAGTTCTGTTTGCCCATGCATTACTTTAACGAGACTTCTGGGCGTGGCAATACCTTGAGTGAGCGAAATCTGCTCGGCAATACCTTCCCCTTCGTACTCTGTGTCGCACCTGACAGAAACAGGATGGCAAGATAACGGTGGTACGGTCACGTCGTCTATGATGCGCGGAGACTTGCGTTGTAGTTCTGCACGTTCGTCCCCTGGAAAGGTTAGTATACCTTCTGGCATGTTTATGACGGCGCCGTGCTCGCCTAAGAAGTCCATACCTAAGGTTACATATTTGCAGCAGTCGGGGAGAAGAATAATGTTTGCGACGAATGACGAATCCCCTATGTTGAACCTTGCAGTACACTTGCCAGTCGGTGTCAGTAGCTCGCCTCTAGCACCTCTTTTGTACGGCCCTGACCATTCCATTTTCACTTTGCGCAGTCTGTCCGCCAGTTTTCCAGTTACGATCTAAAAGTCCGCGCCAGTGTCTACCAGCGCCATCACGCGTCGTGGCCGTGAGTTGATACAGTAACATCGGCGCTAACAATCTCGTCTGTCGTCAAATCATCCGGCTGTATCGGTTTCTCGTTCACATGGCAATAGGGGATTTTCGGCACTTCGACGTGTGGCAATCTTCCCCCCTGAGGTCGCGGCCTTCAGTTTCCCCGGCGTGGGCTGAGAGATCGCCCTCGGGCCACGTCGGTGGAACTGCGTCTTGCAGCTGGAAAACGATGTCCCAGAAAAGGGAAGCGCTACTGGTAACCGGGTAATTTGGCTCGGGAGCCGCAAACGCTTGCTTTATTTCTTGGCGCACAAGTTCAGCCACCGATGCAGATGTGCATTCATTTGGCGTTGCAGTGAGCTTCTTAATTTCTTCCTGAACAATACGCGTATCAGCCGGCGCAAGGAACCCTCGTCTGTGACGTCTGAACCCTCGTCCAGTCCAGTGCTGGTCAGGTGATCCTACTGGTGGCTGCGTAGATGTAACGCGCGCTCTATGGCCGTCGATTCTAAAATAAATTCATCGACGGTCATCGGCGGGTTCCGCACAAGGCCGGCAAACTGCTGCTCCTTTACGCCGCACATGAGGTGGCTGAGTTTTTTTTTTTGCCTCGGACATTTCGGGGCATGCACGAGGACAAAGACGAGCCATGACCTCAGCGAACATGGAAAGAGTTTCATTCGGCTTTTGAATCCGGGATTCGAGAAGACGCTGCGCGTGGTCTCGCCTTTCGGTGCTCCCGAATGTATGGAGGAACTGGCAGCGGAACTCATCCCAGCTTGGCCAGATTACCTCGCAATTGACGAACCCTGTGCGGGCTTCGTATTCAAGCGAGAAATAAATACCATAGAGTTTCTCACTACATTACCTAGAGGGAAATCTGGCGCTGCTGCGCTGTGGTATGCATGGGAATGCCGGTATATTCTGACTTGGGATTGGCATCGTTCTCATAGAGACAGGACACCTTGAAGATGCACTTGGCAAGTACCGTTCCGTCTGTCACAATGATTCACTTTCTACTAAAACAGCACGTAAAAAGCTGTTTTAGCTTTATTATTACGCGAAAACATGTTTTGTTTAACTATGAGAACTTGTTATTGTGTGTATGACTACATGTTACGTAAAAAGTATCAGCGGGCCGCTAAAGTTGGAGGACAGACGACAAAGTTCTCACTCGCTTTCAAACAGTTGGTCGTCTGTTCTTGCTTTTCTTCGCTTGGTCATGCATTGTGGGTGAGTAAAGATGTAGTATGCGTGAATGGAAACATTTTATGAAGATTTTACTTTGAGAACGCGTTATTTGCGTAGCCATATCCACGTTTTAGACGAAGCCTCTTACAACACCAGCCAACACGAGCCTCGCAGACACATATACCGTCATTCCCATGACGGCACGGTGCCCCCTTAAGAGGAAGCTTTAGCTCGGGTGCTCCTATCTAAATACATGTAAAAGGAGAATTCGTTTTTCTCGGCAACCACTGCACCAAATTTGACTGGGTTTGCTGCATTTAAAAGAAAAACTTAAAGTCTAGAGACTGTTGGTTTCGAATTTTTGAGTTAGGTTGTCAATTTTTTATAAAAAATTGACAAAAATTGCAAATTTTCAGAAAACGAAACTATCAAGTTTACAACTCTGCAACTCAACAAGCAAAAACGATATCGCAATTTTGTGAATTGTATCTGATATCACATCTAAAGCGGACAAAATTGATATGTTACACATGAACCTCAAAAAAGGTATTAATATGTAATTACAACTTTTGCAGAACCCTCGTAAACAATTTAACAAATTCACGTAAGATGTAAAATGACATATAATATTTGTCCGCTTTGAATGATCTAATGGATGCCGTTCACAGAACCGCGATATCTGTTCTTGATGCAGAGCTATTAGTTTGTAAACTTCATGCTTCTATTTTTTTTAAACTTCTGAATTTTTGAAAATCTTTCTAACAAAATTCAAGCCCTAAATCAAAATTCTGCTTCCAGCGGTCACTAGAATTTATCTTACTCTCTCAAATGCAACAAATTTCATCAAAATCGGTCCAGGGGTTATCTCACAAAAACGTTTTTACGTTTTTACATGTATTTGAATAGGCCGCGTCAGAGTTGGGCCCGAGCTAAAGCTTCCTCTTAAGAAGCTTCCATAGACGGTGGCACCAGATTACCCTCTAAGTGTTATAATGAGAAACTCTATAATAAATACACATGCATGGGCTAGCTTCTGTCCAGCATGCCACTCATTGTACTTGGCTACGCGCTCGTATTCCTCGAGCCAGTCTTCTGCATCCTCGTAGGCATTGCCGTGGATGCTCACGGGAGATCGAGAAATCAAAAGAGTCACCTGTGCAGGACCTGGGTCTGCCATGGCTTGGGCACTCGTGGTAACGGGCAGACTTCCTGGTAGGGGACCAAATTCTGGGCTTAGGCCTAGTATACATATATAGGCGACGGCTGGCGCGGTGAACGGGTGTTTCGACACGCGGAAAAAGTCCTGGGCTTGATGTGGGGCTGTTGACAGGCGTCCCAAACATTTACCCGGCACCTCCACCAGTGTCACGATTCACAAGCAGCAGGTACTGATAAAAAATGGCAGGACACTTTAATTGCAGGCCAACTGAAAAACGATCGCGCAGGGACCTCTTTTTCTCTTCCGCCATGCGCGAGATCTTCGTCTTCCTCTACGTGCCGCGTACTGGATGTGGCAATATGAATCTTGATTCTAACGTTAAAACTGACGCAATCTTTCTAGACTTCGCTAAGGCTTTTGACAAAGTACCTCACAAATGCTGCCTGCTAAAAAGTTTCCCAGTGAAATTTTCACCACGATGTATTACAATGGATAAAAGAATTTTTAGCACACCGCTCTCAGTTCATCTATGTTAATAACCAAGCTTCTAATCGCCTGCCAGTAACATCAGGCGTCCCTCAGAGATCCGTGCCTGGTCCCCTTCTATTTTTGATATATATAAAAAACTTACCCACGCATGTTTCCTGCGACATCAGCATGTGCGCCGATGACTGCGTTGTGTACCGCACAGTTACTAACACATCCGATAAGCTAGCTCTCCAAAACGACCTAACCTCTGCACAAGACTAGTGCAGCCAATGGCTCACGGAACTTAGCCCTGCAACATACAAACATGTGTCATTTCACCCTCAAGCACAACCCAATTTTCTTCCATTACTTATTCTCTGGCGTCGCAGTAGAATTAACCAGTTCGTAAAAATACCTGGGCGTAAACTTGTGCAAACACCTAAACTGGAATGTGCATGTCCGAAACATCCTATCATCAGCTATCAGAACACTCAGCTATCAGCTATCAGTTTTTGAAACGGCACTCGCGCCATGCTACACCAAATGTGAAACTTCTCGCATACACGTCCCTGGTAGGAACAAAACTAGAATATGCATCCCCTATCGGGAGGGCTATACGAATGACTACATAATAGATCCATTAGATTAATTCATTCCTGCTATTGATACAGATAAACATCATAATACCAGCATATCATATTTAAAAGCGTAATCCGGTCAAACAAATCTTGCTTGTCGTCGTCGAATCGCCAATATGTGCTTGTTCCGTAATCTTTTTTTTGTTAGCTCACTTTGTATTCCGCCCTACATCAGCCCTCTGGCACGTATTTCACTCCACAATGGCCATCCCTTGCAAGTTGCCTGTCCAGCTGCTCATCCTACAACGTTTGGTGCATCATCCTTTGCTCGCTCAGCCATAGATTGGAAGGGCCTTCCGCACCACTTCCCTGCAGCCACCTGTCCATCTACATTTTCTTACTGCATAACTGCCATATTTAACCAACATTTTCTTTGTATATGCGATTACTTATATCATTTACCCACCCTTTATGTAATACGCCCAGAGTGGGGGTCCTTAAAGTAATAAAGTGATGTGATGATTTATTTATTTATTTATTTATACAATACTGCAGGCCTCATTGAGGCCCAGGCAGGAGGGGCATACAAAATACAGAATAATTGCATTTGCAGACGTAAGAACAAAAGGACCAAATTAGTGTGCGCAATAGCAATGGAGTCCACCAGCTGCGAGAACCAAATGGGTAAAAAGAACACTCGGTCTTGTAACCAAACAATTGCCAAAACAAAAGTGAAGAGTAAATGTACAAATAAACCGTCAGTACAATTTTAAGCAATGAGAAGGAATGTAACACAAAGATCAATTTCAGTTATTACTATGAAATCAGTAGTTCAAACGGTCAATGGAATCAGTACTGTTTAGTAGCGACTGAGGTAAATTATTCCAATCGGTTATAGTGCGTGGGAAAAAAGAATATTTAAAAATGTTAGTTCTGGCATTATAGGGAGTTAGAGAGTCAGCATGACGATGACGTGTTCGGCGTGCTGTCATTGGCGTTACATAAGGCTCAGGAGTGAGGGCGAGGAGATTATTTTTAAGAAGAAAAAGAAATTTCAGCCGTTGTATTTTTCTTCGTATTTCCAATGTCTGAATGCCATGTTGTCTCATTATTGCTGTCGGGGAATCAGTCATACGGTATTTCGAAAAAATAAATCTGATTGCTTTACGCTGTACTCTTTCTAGTGCATCAATGTTCGTTTTCGTGTAAGGGTCCCACACTATGCAGGCATACTCCAGTTTTGGCCTTATTATTGATGTGTAGGCTAAAAGTTTAGTTTCAGCGGGAGCTTGTTTTAGTTTATGACGTAGAAGACAGAGTTTACGAAAGGCTGAGTCACATACGTTAGAAATATGAATGTTCCAGTGCAGGTTATGAGTTATTGTGACGCCAAGATATTTGTATTCCCTAACCTCGGTTAATGGTTCAGATCCGAGGGCGTAAGGAAAAGATAGGCTATTTATTTTTTTAGTTATCTTCATGTAAACTGTTTTGTTAGCATTTACCTCCATGTTCCAACGATTGCACCAAGAAAGAAGGTTTTGAAGATTATTGTTCAGGGTTATCTGATCATCGCAACCGGTTACCTCACTGAACAGAACACAATCGTCAGCGAACAGTTTTATTTGAACTGGTGCTGTGACAACGCTGGCAATGTCATTAATATAAATTAAGAATAATAAAGGCCCTAAAACACTACCCTGAGGGACGCCTGAGGTAACTGGAAGTTCATGGGAATGGTAAGTATCGATACTAACAAACTGTTTTCGGTTAGTGAGGTATGCTGAAACCCAATTAACAATGAAACCAGGAATGTTAATTAATCGAAGTTTTTCAATTAACTTGGAGTGTGAAACAAGGTCAAATGCTTTCCTGAAATCTAAAAATATTACATCTACCTGGCTGGATTTGTCTAGAATATTCGCAAAATAATGAATAACCGATGTTAATTGGGTGACAGTAGAAAAACCTTTTCGAAAACCATGTTGCTCAGGTGAGAGTACACTGTTATCACTTAAGAATTTAGTAATGTAGTTAGCTATGATGTGTTCTAGCATCTTACAGCATGATGACGCTAGCGATATTGGGCGATAGTTACTTATCAGCGTTAGGTCCCATGATGCGATGATACGCAGGCTATTTTACTATCATATAGCTCGCGTATACCTTGGACTATGATGTTCGATATTTTTCAGGGTTGCAATATTGGGCGTAAATAAACGGTGCACAGCAGCACAAAAACAATGCCAGTGGACACAAACGTTAAGTTATAGCATTGTTCTCATCCCTGTTTTCTTTCTAACGGCACGTATGCGTTTTCAGGCGCGCAGTGTTCAGGACACATTAAAGTTGAACAAGTCGAGAAGTGAGAACGCGCATTGCTAATAAAAGACTATCACCTTCGCGTAGCATATGTAGGTCCGAAATTCTTCCGAGTAATGGCGTTGATCCAGTTTTATAAGCGTTCCCATCTTTCGAAAACGAAAGTGCCTGCGCCTTCGTTTCTGCCTGACGTTATCCAGGACAGCCTAGCACGCAAAACTTGTTTGACATCACGCCTTCAACCTTGTGCGTCGCACTTCGGTTACATTTTGGAAATACGACAGTGCGAAATGACTATTCATGAGAGTGGCTTGTTGGGCTAGTTGGTACATGGTTATACTAGGCGAATGCCAGAAAACCTGAAAGTAGAAATGCTGCCGCTGTTTACGTTTAAGTTTGCTGCCATTCTCCTAGTATAGAAATGACTAATATTTAGGCATGACCATATAAAGGCAGATACTTGAGAGAGCAGGCGGAAGGGGTTTGAAGCACTGTAAAGGAAATTTAAGTAATTTCAAAATTTTGCGCGCAAGCCTGAAAAGGCACGAGTGAAATGGTGGTTATGAAATAAATGGTGGTTAGTGAAATGCCAGTGTTATGCCTGAGCGGCTCGAAGAGCGGTATAGACCTCTTAGCTGTTTACAAGCATAGCCCCATAGGGCTTCTTGTTTTGCCCACTGATATAGCTTGCTTAATTTGGTGGGCAAGAAAAACAAGCGCGTGAGCGGCAGAAATTTGTTAGAATAGAAACCGTCAGATTCTCGACGCTTTTTCCCTGCCCATATAACCAGATTTTGCAAATCAAGCTTGCCGTAAGTTGAGCTAAAAATCACATGTACTACTATTAGGGCATAGTTCACCTTATCTTTATCCGAAAACCTAGAAAGAAGCTTTCCGTACATAGAAACAGCTAAAGGTGCTTTCTGTTCTGACGTAATAGACTCATAAGGTATGCGACCAAAAGTTTCATGGTGGGCGCAGGCTCGTTGCTATCCAATGCATGCGCCGTTCGCACCTTGATGATGAGCATAATGGCGTCGCTTCCGGCCACGGTGATGATTGCGCCCCAAGGCAGCCTTTGCACGATGCCTTCGAAGTTCATGAAGACCCCGTGAAGCCACTTGGTGAAAGGTGGGGCGTAAGCTAGTACCAGGCATAGAACACCTAGCGGATGCCTGACAAGATGAACAAGCAAGACGATGAGAGCATGAAACTCAAGACGACAGCTAACTCATTAAAAACACCCATATCCCCAATAACCTGCGTACAATACAATGTACACTTCAATCCCATTTAAACAACTGGGGCTAGCGTATATGTAGCTCAAATGGCATATGATTATTATTGCGATCAGGATTCTTTGAGAACTTCACCGAGTTTGCAGTATGTTTGTCTCTAACATCTTTTCACGCCAACTTGAACTTGAGTCACTGGATATATATATGTGCCATTAAGCATGTGCCGCTCTTCGATGACAAAAAATTCTCTAAAATTTCTCCAGTGCTGGGCATAATCGAACTCGCGCCACGTGCGGACATCGTGGCAGCACCGCTTGATGGTGCAACGTGCTACAGCAGGGATTAAACCCGGATGTCTTACTCGTTCGTCATCTCGCAGTAACAGGACGAGCCAGCGCCCGTGGCCACTGCCTGTGCGCGGAGCACCTTCTTCCTTAGTTCGCAAAGGAAGCCTGAGGGAGGAGCCCGGCTGCAGTATACACGTCTCATGACGCGTTCGGCGGTGACGCTACGGCGTGTCGCTACGTTGCTTGAATGCTAATCGCATTAACCTCACCAGACATCTGAGGTGGTTTCTAATTGAATTGTTTTTCGTTTGCTAAGGTAACAAGGAAATTGAGTAAATGTATGATGTTTATTCTGTAGTTCTACGGGTCGATTTCAGATAGCTAGGTGGAGCGAAAACTTATAAAGAACGGCAGAAAGACTGTTGGCGAAGAACGAATATGGTAATTAGCCTAGCACACGCACTTTGTGCGGGTTGATGCCAGCAATACTGCATTGCTTGGGCCTAACTAGCTGGCGCCTCTAAAGTTAGACTGGTCTAGCGTGCACGAGGTACGCCAAGATAGTGCTGCCATGTTACTTGGACGGTATTCACAAGTTTTTGATCAAAGACTTGGTTTAATTAAGAGCTCTCCTATCAGGCTAGAGCTCAAACAAGGTAGCACTCCTGTCTTTTGCAAAGCGCGCCAAGTGCCTTTTGCATTGAACGACGCGGTAGCGCAAGAGTTGGAGTCTTTGTAGAGACCGGTGTTCTTGTAGGAGTACAGAAGAGAGAGTGGGCCACGTCCCTTGTTGTACGCCTAAGTTGAAAAACAAAGTTAGCATGTGTGGCTACTTAACAGTGGCACCAAATCAGCGCCTGCGCGCAAATCATAATCCTCTTCCCGTGATCAATGATCTGCTAGCAACTTTGGAATGATGCAAATATTTCACAGTGCTTGATCTGTCTACTACATATCATCAGGTCAAACTGCATCCTGAAGTAAAGTCACTGCTAGTCGTGAACACACATAATAGAGTTGTTCAAGTAGGTGCGACTGTCATATGGTCTTACGAGTACTCCCTCATTGTTTCAAGCAGCCATGGATGATATATTGAGGGGTCCTGACCATCTTGTGCGCTATTTGGACGATGTATTTATTACTGGAGCATCTCTTGAGGAGCGTTTGCAGAAAGTAGAGAGCGTACTTTCGTGATTTCAAGAAAAGGGCGTTTGAGTTCGAAAAGAGAAATGCAAGTTCTTTAAAACGTCCGTGTCTTATCTGGGAGACGTTTTGGACTCCAATGATATACCGCCGTCTGATGAGGAAGTTGAAGCGATAAAGCAGGCTCCTAGACATAAGAATGAAGCATGGTTGCGAGCGTATCTTGGTTTGATAAATTTTTATGATAAGTTTGTACCTAACATGCCTGCTACAGTCACGCCCTTGTACAATGCTCTGAACCAAGAAAAGTGGTTCCAGTGGGCAAGTGAGCCAAAAAAACTTAGTGCCCTTCCGCTCTGTGAGGAAAGATGACCAGCGAAGCTGTGTAATGTGGGCCCCTTAATGACGAACTGCACCTCCGCCGCGGCTCGGGCCGGTATTGCACTGTCTTCGGTATCGACCTACGTATGGGGAGTGCTTAACGCCTGCTTCACCTCCGCCGCGGGTCGGCCCGGCATTGCACTATCTTCGAGATCGGCCCACTTATGGGCAGTGCTTACCGCCTGTTTCGCCTCCGCCGCTGGTCGCGCCAGTATCGCACTAACTTCGTGATTGGCCCACATATCCGGAGTGCTTAACGCCTGATTCACCTCCGCCGCGAGTCCGCCCGGCATTGCACTAGATTGGGGGTCGGCCCACGTATGGGGAGTGCTTAATGCCTGTGTACTGAAGGCACTGGGCAGTGGGCATGGTGCTGATGTGCAGGTGCAAAAGAAGAAGACGACGAGAAGTGCTTGCTTCCGTGTTACGATACAGCGCCGACCTGTTTTAAGCCTAGCACTACAATCTATAACTACTGACCCTTCTGCTCGGTGAACACCCCCGTTGCATTTGGTGGAGCTGCTGGGTTTCTCTTCTACATCCTGGAACTCCGCAGCCGAACGCTACTACCAGCTGTTGCAATGGATGAACCAGGACCGTCCCAGGCTGCTGCTCCCGTGCCACCCACCATCGTCTGTTCTGGCGTGATCCGGCAGCGCGATCCGGCTATATTTAGCGGCACAGACGACCACGACGTGGAAGACTGGCTCGCCGAATATGACCGTGTAAGCGCGTATAATAAGTGGGACGACCGCGCCAAGCTCACGAATGTCATCTTTTACTTGACTGACGTGGCCAACCTATGGTTCCGCAACCATGAAGCCGATTTTACCACTTGGTCGGCTTTCACGGCGACTTTGGCAGAGGTCTTCGGCCGTCCCGCCGTTCGGCGGCTTCGCGCTGAGCAGCGCTTGCGTGGTCGAGCTCAACGCCAGGACGAGACCTTCACCAGTTATATTGAAGACGTCCTCTCGCTATGCAAGCGCGTGAACTCATCTATGGACGAAGCTGACAAGATTAAGCACGTCATGAAAGGTATCGACGACCATGCCTTCCAGATGCTCGTCGCGAAGAGTCCGCGAACGATTGCCGAAGTCATACAGCTATGTCAGCAGTACGATGAGCTGCGCAAGCAGCGTGCATCAACACGCGCTGCTCAGCAGGACACCTCGGATCTATCCCCGTTGGATTTCGGCCACGACGCTGCCGACATCTCTGCTTTATTGCCGGAGATAAAGCAGTTTATACGTCAGGAAGTTGCCCGCCAACTCTCTCTGGCGAACAGCACACCCGAGCCGTCGACAACCTTGGCTCCTTCACTTCGCCACGTCATCCAGACCCAAGTTGCCGCGGCGCTGCCATCTGCCCCTGCTCCGCAGCCTGCAGCTGGGCCGCTAACGTACGCTGACGTCGTCGCCCGGCCTTACGCTCCTCCGGCTCCTGATGCCTACCGGGCCACTGGCACCTTCCATGTGCCGCCGCCGCCACCTTCACGCCCAATGGTCGTCCCTTACTCGGCCGCTGGAGCCCCTGTCGTCAACCCGTGGCGTACATCCGACAACCGGCCAATATGCTATTTCTGCCATTTTCCGGGCCACGTAGCACGATTTTGCCGCCGTCGCAGCCCCCGTTTACCTGACAGTGGCGGCGCCTCAAGCTACAGGCCTGCTCGACTTCCGCGTCAGGACCCATCTAGCCTTCCTCCGGACTCATCTTACAGTCGCCTCCCTTTCGATGCCCGTCGGTCACCTTCCCCACGTCGCCGATCCATTTCCCCGATGGTTCGCCGACCCAGCCCAGCCCGAGAGGAAAACTAACAGTCGCAGTTCCAGAGGCAAGAACTGCGTTTACGTCGAACATTTCAAGGCCTCATTCTAACCCGGCGAACGAAATTGAACTGTCCGTAGACGGCGTCACCGTACACGCGCTTAACGACACCGGAGCCGCCGTTTCTATTATTAGTGAGAAGCTTTGCCGCAATTTGAACAAAGTGACCATTCCCCTTACCTCTCTTTCTCTGCGTACGGCAACCTCGCATCGCATTCAGCCTTCAGCGTCGTGCACAGCACGGGTTGTCATTCGAAACGTTATGTATGTTATAGAATTTGTCATCCTATCTCGTTCGTCACACGACGTTATTCTTGGATGGAACTTCCTATCTGTTAATCAAGCACTTATCGACTGCGCTCGTGCCGAACTTACATTATCAGTGCCGTGCTTCGACCCTGACGACCATTCTTCTCCTAAAGTTGTTGCCGCCTCCGACATCGATATCGCACCTTTCTCCGCCGCTCTGGTTCCTGTGTCATGTAACTCTGCTGCAAACTCATCTGTTCTGTTTACACCGTCGGCCACTTGTGCGCGCCGCCGGAACTTTCTGCTTCCGTTTGCTGTCGTCACTTTTTGCGACGGTTCAGCTGCCCTTTACGTGTGCAATCCGTCCGCCTGCCCATCATCCCTACTCCGCGGCGAGTGCCTGGGTACCGCTGAAGCTTTCGACAGCGTTCTCCCGGCCACCACGTTTGGTGATTCGGTATCACTTCCGATTTGTTCCGTCACTCCTCCGGCCGCGACTGATGCCCCTGTAGACGTCTTCGCTCGTGCCGTCGACGCGGAACTCACACCTGCGCAGCACACAGAAATTATCAAGCTCCTCCAACGCTTTCGTTCCTCATTCGACATTGACCAACCATCCTTGGGCCGAGCGTCCGCAGTCGTTCACCGTATCGACACCGGTCCACAAACACCATTGCGCCAGCGTCCGTATCGTGTGTCGGCTGCTGAACGCCGTATCATCGACCAGCACGTTGAAGACATGCTGGAGCGTGGCATCATCCAGCCCTCTAACAGTCCCTGGGCATCTCCGGTTGTCCTCGTTAAAAAAAAAAGATGGCTCCATTCGGTTCTGCGTCGACTATCGCCGCCTTAACCGAATAACGCGCAAAGATGTCTATCCTCTGCCGCGCATCGACGATGCCTTGGACTGTCTGCAGGGCGCGGAATTCTTTTCCTCGCTAGATTTGCGCTCCGGGTACTGGCAAGTGCCAATGGCAGAGGCCGATCGTCAAAAGACGGCCTTCGTAACGCCTGATGGGCTATATGAATTTACTGTCATGCCGTTCGGTCTCTGCAACGCGCCTGCCACTTTCGAGCGAATGATGGACACCATTCTTCGAGGGCTGAAGTGGAAAACGTGCCTCTGCTACTTGGATGACATTGTGGTTTTTTCCACCGACTTTGCGTCGCACCTCAACCGCCTCGAGCAAGTACTTGCGTGCCTCTCCACTGCAGGACTGCAACTAAATTTGAAGAAATGCCACTTCGGCGCTCGTACGCTTACTATTCTCGGCCATGTAGTGTCAAAAGACGGTATCCTTCCGGACCCCACAAAACTTAGCGCCGTATCCGAGTTCCCTCAACCAACCACCATGAAAGAGCTTCGCAGCTTCATTGGCCTGTGCTCATATTTCCGACGCTTCATCCGTAACTTCGCCTCTATCATTGCCCCCTTGACGCAGCTTCTTACCGGCAGTTCTGACCTATCAGCCTGTTCCTCGGCATGCGACGACGCATTCCAAGAACTGCGACGCGTTCTCACCTCGCCTCCAGTACTGCGAGACTTTGATCCCTCTGCTCCAACTGAGATCCATACGGACGCTAGTGGTGTCGGGCTCGGCGCTGTTCTTGCACAACGCAAGGATGGCTTCGAAGAGTACGTCGTCGCGTATGCCAGCCGCACCCTTACCAAAGCCGAGGCAAACTACTCGGTTACTGAAAAAGAATGTCTGGCCATCATTTGGGCTATCGGCAAATTCCGTCCTTATGTGTACGGGCGTCCATTTGACATCGTGACCGACCATCATGCCCTATGCTGGTTATCTTCTCTAAAAGATCCAACTGGTTGGCTTGCCCATTGGGCATTGCGCCTACAATAATACGACATCCGCGTTGTTTATCGCTCAGGCCGAAAGCATTCAGACGCAGACGCTCTATCCCGGTCACCCCTGCCCTCTGGTCCTGTCCGCTCGCCTATTTATACCTGCGGTGCCTTCGCCCTCAACATTTCCGACATGCCATCAGAGCAGCGCAAAGACCCATGGATCTCTTCGCTTATCGACTTCCTGTCCAGCCACTCGCCAGCACCGACCTCTCGGACGCTTCGTCGCCAAGCCACGCACTTCATCATTCGAGATAACCTGCTGTACCGCCGCAACTACAATTCGAGCGGTCGTAAGTGGTTGCTTGTTATACCCCGACACCTCCGCTCCGACATCTGCGCCACGTTCCACGACGACCCACAATGCGGCCACGCTGGTGTATTAAAGACATACTCTCGCCTCCAGCTTCGGTACTACTGGCGCGGTATGTACCGTTTCGTTCGCCAGTATGTCCGGTCATGCCACCTATGCCAACGACGCAAGACGCCACCTCAACATGCCACCGGCCCCTTGCAACCTTTACCATGCCCCGCGCGCGCGTTCGACCGCGTCGGCATTGACTTATACGGTCCGCTTCCCAACACTCCAAGCGGCAACCGCTGGGTTATTGTTGCTATCGACCACCTCACGCGGTACGTTGAAACTTCAGCCCTAGCATCTGCCACAGCAAAAGACGTCGCCAGTTTTATCCTTCAAAACCTGATTTTACGCCATGGAGCACCTCGCGAATTACTGAGCGACCGCGGTCGCGTTTTCCTCTCAGACGTCATTGCAGCATTGCTAAAGGAGTGTCGCATCATTCACCGCACTACCACAGCATATCATCCACAAACTAACGGGATGACAGAACGTTTCAACCGCACCCTTGGTGACATGATGGCCATGTATGCTTCATCTGACCACTCGAATTGGGATCGCATTCTACCTTTCGTCACCTACGCTTACAATACCGCCACGCAAAGCACCACTGGGTTCTCCCCTTTCTTTCTCCTTTACGGACACGAACCTTCATGCACTATGGACACGATTCTACCTTACCGGCCAGATGCTTCGGAGTGGACGACTGTTTCTAGAGCGGCTGCTTACGCCGAAGAATGTCGCCAGCTCGCTCGTTCGTTCACATCCCAGGACCAGTGGCGCCAAAAGCTTCGCCACGATTCATCCACTACGGCTACGTGCTTTGCGCCTGGCTCGCTGGTCTGGTTGTGGGTGCCCTCTACTCCTCCAGGCCTTTCCTCCAAGCTGCTCTCCAAGCACCACGGTCCTTATCGGGTACTGAAACAAACATCCGCGGTCAACTACCTCATCGAGCCAACGGAAGCGCCTTCCGACCAGCGTCGTCGGGGCCAGGAAATTGTCCACGTCTCCCGGCTCAAACAGTGCCATGACCCCCCTGTGTTCCCCTGTCCTTAGGTCGCCAGGATGGCTACTCTTTCGGTGGGGAGTGATTGTACTGAAGGCACTGGGCAGTGGACATGGTGCTGGTGTGCAGGTGCAAAAGAAGAAGACGACGAGAAGTGCTTGCTTCCGTGTTACGATACAGCGCCGACCTGTTTTAAGCCTAGCGCTACAATCTATAACTAGTGACCCTTCTGCTCGGTGAACACCCCCGTTGCACCTGCATCACCTCCGCCGCGGGTCGGGCCAGTATTGCACTATCTTCAAGATCGACCGTTTGGGGAGTGCTTAATGCCTGCATCACCTCCGCCGCGGGTCGGGCCGGTATTGCACTATCTTCGGGATCCCCACGTATGGGGAGTGCTTAACGCCTGCTTCATCTCCGCCGCGAGTCCGCCCGGCATTACACTAGAGTCAGGATCGTCTCACGTATGGGGAGTGCTTAACGCCTGCATTACCTCCGCCGCGGTTCCGGCCGGTATTGAACTATCTTCGGAATCGGCCCACATATCGGGACTGCTTAAAGAGAAGCTGAAGAGTTTTCCAGAAAAAATGAGTGAAGAGCTGTACGTAATGGTTTTCAACCCTCCGAACTCCAATATCCCATGAAAATTGAGCGAAAGAAAGTGCAAACACATTTTATTTCCACGAAAATTGCAGCAGAAGACTCGGGGAAGCTCGCGCGCCTCGTTTCCACCTGTGATTCCACCTGTGAATGGTGCTCGTCCGCACCGGCCGCTGCCGCCACACATGAAGCACGGTGCAAGGTGGTTTGGCGCTGTTGTTTTGCTGAGACGGTGATGGTAAATTTCGAGAGCTTGCGTTTCTCTGAGGAGTTCGGCGTTGCTCCCTACATGTACGTAGCCGGCCTCTCCAAGAAGCAAAAGATGCTGGTAGCAAGCAGTGCTTTCGACGCGAACGAAAGCGAAGTGTTAGCATCTCCTCGTGTTAGAAATGTTCTTTGGTGAGTATGTTTTTTGCAAAG
This sequence comes from Dermacentor albipictus, assembly GCF_038994185.2. NCBI lineage: Eukaryota > Metazoa > Arthropoda > Arachnida > Ixodida > Ixodidae > Dermacentor > Dermacentor albipictus. Next base: position 10,307,005 of record NW_027225567.1, on the reverse strand, counting down.
CTGCATTCAGCGATCCAGTGAGTTCTTTTCCGGGCAAACAACTGTACTGTTATGTTCCTGCATGCCTCCTCGTGGAACGCAAGCAGGGATGTGATTGTCGGCATTTGTGCGCTGCCCCAGAGCTGTCGGCAATCTACACAGACGGTTTACATGCGGGATAAGTATTGCGGTTCTTGTAGCACGTGTAGTGACCTTCATCAGCGCGCCATCCCCACGCTACTCGTAACCGGAGCCGTAAAGGCGGTAAATCCCGTCGGCAACATGGGACAGCCGGTTTCTCTCTGTGCGCGAGGGGGAGCGCAGCGTCCTGGCATGTGCCGGCTTTCAAACGCATGCAAGCTTTAGACTTGCACGGCATTATGGTAGCTGCATGTAGGCTGTTTCACAAAACACGTGCGAATAGAAAATTAACGGTGGTTTGCGATGAAACCTGCGTCAAGGGTGGGAGATAAACATGCACCTTCCGTTCAGCGTTTTAACACGAAGGAGCTAGCAATAAATCAAAATCCAGGTTTAGACGACTTCGTGTATTCATAAGGCCTTCCAAGACCAGTTACCATCCGTCCGCCCGGACCCGTTCCGTCTTTGTGCGTTCGTTGCCCCGACCTTTCCGGCTGCGTTTAGACTGCTTTAGGCTGCTACTCTACATACACATAAACAAAGTAATTCCGGGTCGAGCGAAGCAGATTATGACGGTATGCACGCAGAAACAAGCACGGTCAGGCGCGATCGCGGAGACTGCGAAGGGACGGAACACCAGTGCTCACGTCACTACGCCGCGGTTTCCGGTCTCCGCTCGCATCGTCAGCGTCAGCAGCAGCACGCGGCACTCGACGGGGGATGGAGCGATAGCGCAATTTTGACCGGCGATTACGTCGCCCCTAAGTGAAAAATCCCCCACCCCCCCTAAAAGTTTTACCTTTCTTTCTTTCTTTATTTGTTTCCATTGCTAAAATACAATGACGGGGACTAAGATAAAAGCTGCAATGAGGCACCTTGAGGTGCCCTTAGCCCCCGTGTTACACGGTGGCAGTGAGTAGCGCACTCAGCCGTACGCAAAGAACATTACATATAAATAATAATTACAATCATCAATCAATTCAAGAGAATTTTCTATAACGGAACAAACAAAAAAGGAACAAAGAAATGGGATAAGGACAAATAAAAGCAATGCAGATATTACGCACCACCACATTACATACACTTGGCAATACGTAAATAAAAGTGAAAATCGCGTACACTTGACGATGCATAATTAAAAGTGAAAAGATACGATGGTCGATTAATATTGGAACAATTAAGAGAAAGAAAAGGACGAGCAAAAATTATGTCATTACAAACATTTAACAAGCCACACATGTGAATACAGGTGAAAAAGAAATTACGCCTGATTCATTATTTAGGAGAAGGTTCTGATAAGTAACGACAGTTCTGACCGTGTTATGTTAATGATGTCAATGCCAGCGTCACGTAATGCATTAAGCAGTCTGGGTAATTTATTTTTCGTCATTTGAAAACCGTAGTTGGTTCTTGAAGGGGGTATAGACCAATATTCTCCGTGACCGGTTATATAGGTAGCTGTATTTCTTTGCAGACAAGCAGTTTCATTAAATACGCTGTTTTCAGAGTTTGAGTTTGAGTGCCATATACGAAGGAGAGAGCAGTTGTATAGAGAGTAGATTGTAGGTATGTCGTATTGTTTAAAGAGGTGTTCACTGTGACTGTGATATGGCACATTTGCAATGATACGTACGATCTTTTTCTGTAGTAAGTGTATTTTCCTGAGGTTAGTTTCAGTTGTTGTGCCCCACACAAGGTGTGTATAATTAATGTGTGATGCAAATAGTAAGTGGTAAATTAATATTTTTATGGATGTTGGTAGGCGATATCTGTTCTTGTTCAGCATTCCTGTTATACGGCTAAGCTTTTGTACTACAGAATTTACTTGTCGATCTCAGTTTAGCGTACTAGAGAAGTATGTACCTAATACTTTAATTTCATTTACTATTTCTATGCTCCCTTCTTCATCTCTAAAGTGTGGCTTTGTGGAATCTTTGTGCCTTTGGCATGAAAGATTACGGCTTTTGTCTTATTTGAATTTAATTTTAGATAATTTTCTATAGACCATGAGGATATGTTATGGAGAAACTCGTTTGTGCTGTTTATTAAACTAGTATAAGATGCCGATGAAATAAACACACTAGTGTTGTCTGCATATATGATGAATTTTGCCTTGGGATAGATCAGAACGATATCGTTTATATATAAGTTAATAAGTAGCGGTCCAAGAATGCTTCCTTGTGGGACTTCTGTTTTTATTTCTCCAGAAAACGATTTGAAGTTATTTATGTGGACATATTGCCATCTTTTTTCTAAATATGACTAAATTAACTGCAGTGGGAGGCCCTTCATACCATACGTATCAAGCTTTGTTAATAATAGGGTATGGTTAACATGATCGAATGCCTGAGTAAAGTCTATAAATATACCTATTGTCAGTTGCTTCCTTTCAAAATTTTGCAGTACGTATATGGTCTTTCTGGTGTAGTAGTGCTAAATGTGTTGATTTGGTTTTTTTAAAGCCGTACTGAGCTTTCGTGACAACGCGATATTTTTCACCAAAGGATGTTAACTGGATCAATATTATTTTTTCAAGTCCCTTAGAAAAGTGCGGTTAAATTGATATGGGGCGATAATTTTGAATATTGAGCCTGTCAGCCTTCTTATATATTGGAATGAATTCAGCAACCTTCATTTTTGATGGAAAGATGCCTTGAGCAATAGAGGTATTATAGATATGAACTAGAATGGGGGCTATATCGTGTATGACAAATTTTATGGGTTTTATCTGCAGGTCGTCTGAATCACAACTTTTAGAGTTTTTCATTGCCATAAATACAGAGCAGACCTCGCCAACATTAGTTGGATGGAAAAAGATTGTGTTTGAGTTTCCGGGTAGGGAGAGAGTGGTTTTCGGGCGTGTATTCGCTTGTGTTTCTCTGTTCAGGAAGTATTTGTTAAAGGCATTCACCATGTCTGTTTCGGACAGTAAACGACCTTCTAGGCTAATTTTTTCAATAGGTTCTGTGCGTTGTTTCCGCTCCAATATATTATCAAGGTTCCTCCACAGTTTTCCTGAGTTTCCATCACACAATAAAAAGGATTGTAGATAATAGTTATCTCTGGTTTTCCTTATTTCCTTGTTTAGACTGTTCCTGTAAACTTTAAATTCTCTAAGATCAGCAATTTCACGAGTTTTAATGAATCTGGCGTACAACGTTTCGCGTTTTTTTATTTTCTTTAATAGCTCTCTTGTTATCCATGGTTTTCGGCACGACTTGGGCTTATATTGTTTGACGGTGAAGTGTTTCTTATAGACAACTAAGAATTTTTCAATGAAGATATTGTAGGCTCTTTCAGTATTATATTCCTCAAGTGCGTCCTCCGAACTTACTCGTTGTAATTCTGTTTGAAACGCTGCCATTGTACGCTCATTGATGTTCTGAAATATCCTAGTTATATTTTTGTTAACCTTTCTTAACTGGCGCTCGATAAAAATGCATATTGGATTATGATCACCAATTGGGCTGCTTAAAACAGCGCTTTTCACATATGAAGGCTCATAATTTGTAATAAATAGATCTAACGTGGTCTCCGAGGACACTGTGATTCTAGTACTCGATTCTATAACATTTATACAACCGTCCGGCAAGATTATATTTAATAAGTCATGCTGTCTAGCACTATATGCACTCATGTCAGTGTTATAATCGCCGCCAAGAACCACTTTTTGCTTGTTTTCACATGCACACGCCAACAGATTATCTACAAAAGTGAGGAACTCCTGCATGATACCGTCTGGTGGACGATAGCACACACCAAATATAACACCATCAGCTTGAATGCACAATGACTCGACATTATGCGTTATTGTTGTAAAGTCTTCCAATATGTCACAGGGTATGGAATTTGCCACCAGCAGAAAGACACCACCGCCACGTCGAGTTGTTCTGTTCAAGCAAAATGTTTTCTTTTGCGGTAGTCGAAGAATATTAACATCATTTGAGTACCAGGTTTCACAGAAGATAATGACATCACAGAGGAACATGGTTTATAAGGTTCCCGCATCCGTATACGAGTGTCTTATTGAATTCGACAGACTCTTCAGCTTCCCTTTAACGCCTACTTCACCTCCGCCGTGGGTCCGCCCGCCATTGCACTATCTTCGGGATCGGCCCACGTATGGGGAGCTTTTTGCTTACCACGCGAACGACACGAAAATTTCCATGGACGGTATTATATCACAGACGTGTTCTTGCGTCTGTCATATGACGTCGCTGCGCAGTTGTGAGCGCGTGTCATGTGTTTGCTGGCGCTCCACTTGCTGACGTGACCATATAAGCACCCGGCACTGCTGAGTTTATTCTTGCTGTTACGGCCGAGCTCGTAAAATAAGCAGTTTGACTCCATTGCTTTGACTTTGGCATTGCCCGCCATAGCCAGAACAAACACCTAGGGAAAGCCGTAAAAAAACATAGTTGAACCTAGAACAATAATAAAACAATAAAGCTACATTCGGGAAAGAACCTTTGCCTTGAGTCAATGCTTCGAGCACGTTTTTTGGCAAAAAAAAGAAAGAAAACGGCATTGCAATACTGCACCAAAGGTCACATCACCTATATTGAATAAATTTGTATTTGTTTACAGCTTGCCAATATATTTGTATACAGTTCACAACTTATTCGTAGAAGTACGAGCAGATATATTAACTTTGTCCGCTTTGGATGTCCCAATATATGCAGTATATGCAACTCTGGTATCCTTTTAAGCGCGAAATACTTTTAGCTCCCGTTGTCGGCGACCTTGAAGTGACCTTGAGCCAAAAGCCAGAGCCATTATCCGGGCACTCAGACGACAACATCCGGGCAAGCAGCTAAAGCTTGAGAAAATGCGGTCTCTGGCTCCCAAAAACAACCCGCGACGGTTGCTTAGTGGCTATGCTGTAGGGCTGCTAAAGACGAGGTCGCGTGTTCGAATCACGGCCACCGCATTTCGATGGAGACGAAAACACCCGTGTACTCAGATTTAGGTGGACGTTAAAGAACCCTGGCAGTCCATATTTCCTGAGTCCCCCACTACGCCGTGCTTCATAATCAGATCGTGGTTGGTTTTAGCACGTAAAACTCCCATAGCTTTATTTTTACATATTTTGGCTCCCAGACGTACATTTATACAGGACCGCCTTGCATACGTTAGTAAGTGCCCAATCAAGTTTCAAAAAAGATTGCTTCCGAGTTCTTCCTAATGTTTGTTTACAATATCACTCAAGCTGTAACTTGTAGTAGGCTGCAGTTTTATCTATCATTTCTAAAGCAGCGTTCAAAAGGCAGATACAGGGCACCAAACACTTCACTGTCATCTTTTGGCACTGAGACAGGCTTGCCTGTGCTCTTTTGAATGCCAGTGGTCCGTGAGTTTCGCGGCGCGGGCTTTGCGTCGTCTCGAGAGATGGCGCCACACTGCGTGGTGCCTCCTTTAGGCACTTTTCTTCTTCTAGCAGGGCAGTGCGCGGTCTCCCTGGCGTCTTTCACTGCCCGTCTTGCCGCCTTCAGCTGGTTTCTAGTTCCTCTAGCTGGGAACCGTCCATATGGACCAGTACACAGTATGGCGTGGTGGGGTGCGGTTGGGTGGGAAGCATTGCGAACATGCACGACACCCATTTTAATATTGTGGCTAGTATATTCTCCAATCAATCTGCTTTCGCGGGTGCCGTTTCATGCTTATATCTACTCTCAATTACGGGAGAGCGAGCAATTTCTTTATTGCTGATTTAAAACTATGCAAGCTTGATGCTACATATATTTCTTTTTTTCAATTTCCGGCAGTTTTTTTGCAAGCGAAAATGACGGCCTAAAAGATCTGCATCGACTTCAGCATTTCCTTTTAAACACAAGATTCGCGAATGTTGTTTTGGTGGATACTGAAAAATACGATTTCTGCGTTCCACTGGATTTAAATATAGGTGTTCCTGTAATAAAACTTCATCTAAGCAATTCAGTGGTGACACGTAATTACTGCAACACGTTTAGGCCGCTTGGGAAGGCGTGAGAGAATTATTGGAGAGATTCAACCGGCACGACGCGCTACCGAAAGCAAGAACGCGACATTTAAGTGACGTCGCATGGCGCGGAGCCCAGCACACGTACAGCTTAACTTGCAAAAAGTGAAGTAAATAGTAACGCGAAAATTCCGCAATACGGCTTACACCATGTTAATGCGTCGCTCGGCTTCGAGCTAGCGGTACGCGCTGATTGAGCTCTCTTCAAACCTATTGATTTTGCGCACGTTGGACTTGTTGGGAAAGGAACGGTGAAAACGACACAATAGCCTTACGGTGGAGCATATGAGTGGCGTAGCAAATGTGCGTTCAAATCATCCGACCCGCAAGACAAAACGTCAGAAAGATTCACTGCTGGCTGTTGGATCATGATGAATATCTGATGAAAATGGTGTTGGCTGTTTTTCTGCTATTGGGAACCGTGTGCGATGAATCGGATGATATTAAACGCATGTGCACGTCGACGTTCTCAATGCTGCCCCTGCGATGACAGGAATGTACAGTACAATATTCCAATGAGCCCGTAACTATTCTTGGAGTTAAAGCGATGTTAAGTTTCCTTTTATTTTGAGGGCAGGGACGAGTAGAAGCTTTGATGTGTAGGTCAGAAAATATCCTAGTCTAAAAAAAAGTTTGTTCAGGGCTCTCAGGATCCCTTTAATAAGGTTCTTCATATCCGTATCCGTCAGGGCTCTGGTATCTTCGAGGGCAGTCGCAAGGACACAAGAATTTTCTTCATCTAGCTGCTATCTTATCGATCACTGAAGGAATGACATTAGAAAGGAGTGCTTATCCAAAATAGATTTGCACGTCTTTCTGCTCGCTACTATAGCAAGTTAACACAATGAGATGACTCACATATCGTCAGTAGTGGTCCTGAGACCGGTATGCCTATGGGTAACGCTGTGAATCACGGTCCAGGCACTGAACAATAGCACCGACAGGCATTCTGAGCATCTGAAAAAGAAAATTGGTTAGGCGTTGTTCGCGCTGTAGAATAATATGATGCGCGGCAAGAAGCTACAACCACCTTTCCGGATATATCCTCTAAAATATGTAGATTACGATGGGCATGCTAATGGGCAGACAGGAACAGTAGTAAAAAATGCGAGTAAGAAAGAATACAACTGTTCATTGCGCTAACTTGGGCCCGGAAAACAAGGCAAGGCTTCGATAGCAACGATAGTGGTCGGCGACCATCGAATCGCTCTGGTTCGAGTTCCACGTCTATTTATAAATACATCATCTTACACACGCAGCCAGTGATGTTTACTTTGGTTCGAGAATGCACTACAAAATATGACCATATGTCTACAAGTGATCAGCCCATCTCGCTGTCGACGTGACGACAACGTTCGTGACTGTGCCGCTACAATAGGGGTGCATTCGTTGCGCGAGCGCGATATATAACTCGATCACAGTTGTACTACGGTAAAATCGTTAACCAGAGAAGAGAAATAGAAAGCGTGCATAAATATAATAAACGGCACACAGTCAAACTTGGATAATTCGAGCTAGGCATGGCTTTCAATAATCATCACAACTTGTTAAGCTTTCTACTGAATGGTGCGCTTTAAAAAGGGCGTTTGCGTGTTTGGGGGTCGTCGAACATTAGCCTAACTGAATATAAGGCCAAAACAATCGCTCTTGAATGGACGGACAAGACGTGAGATCGGAATCCGAAGCCGCGCAACGTTTCCACGCAGAACGTGACGCGGCTACATTGGATGCATTTCGCCTAAGAGTCGAAGTTCATAGAAGTACGTATTGCCTTTGTAGTAATTCCGGCACCTGATTCTTCTGATAAGGCTGTCAAAAGTGGTCCTGTTAGCCCCTTGCCCCGTTACAGCTGTTCGCGATTTTACGTTGCTTCTCTTGCGGTGCTGAATGTTTCCTGGATTAGAGTCATGGAAAACACTACTACTGGCTGCTTTCTTCGTGCAGGCGAGCTGCCGTGGAATCTTAAGAGTGGCGCCGCCAGTCCGTCTTTCGTTCCCGGTTCTTTTCTGGCTTACGAAGTCACCGCTTACGGTAAAGGTGGTCGCTCAACTATAGCAGAGGCATAATTTATCGATACAACTTCTTTTTTTTTTAATTCGAAAGCATGCCCTTAGGCATAATACAAAAGATGTTAGAAATACACGAACACATTCGACTCGTGCAAAAAATCTAGGAGTGAACGATGATGGGGTCCATGAATCCAACGTTCAAGGTCGGGTGGGCGGCCAGGCCGAAGGCCTGTTGCCCGGAGATGGCGGAGACGGCTTAGATGAAGCCCTTGGCACGTCCATAGTAGGTGTGTCACTGTCACATTTTGGATTCCAGTGTTGCAAAATGGGCACGATGAGCCGTAAGGACCATGGTATTGTTGTGGCCAGAGAGCGGTCACAGACGGGGTGAGTGCGACCCCGACACGTAGCCTCCTTAACGTAACCTCCTCTCGGCGGGCTAACCAGCCAGGGAGGTCTGACCCACACGGAGGTATGAGAGCTCGTGTGGTACGTCAGAGGTTTTCCTTTTCCCTGATCAGTCGTCCACAGGCGTCTTCAGGAAAATGTGGAAGTGGGTATGTTGTAATCTGTGGGTGGGTTGCCATATCTGCTTCAAGGAGACCCGGCAGGGCTGCTCGAGGCACCCACTGGACGCGTATGAGGATATTCGTAGTGGCAGCAAGACGGTGAATGCTATCTGACAATAGCGTGGACCGAGATACCCTACGTATGTCGTGGATGGCTTGAGTCGAGTCTGTGCGAATGATGAGTTGAGAGTATCGAGCATCTTGAAGAGTAGGTAGCAACGCGGCCAAGCCGTTTCGTATGGCAGCAAGCTCGGCAAGGTAGGCCGGTGGTGCAGGATCGGCAACATACGAGCACGTTCGGCCTGCCTCCGGTATCAATGGACACACGAGAGCTGTGTGAATCATGGTGCCATTAACACTGGCATCAGTGTATGCTACAAGAGTCGTATCGTCTTGATTGTCATCGGCGTGATGAAGGCGGGAAACATGGGCATTCGCCTGACGACGAACCGGGCTATACAGACGACCAAGAGGCTCATTGTCACTTAATCGTACCCTTTTCCACGGAGCTACATCGGGTCTCTTAGATGCTGGATTGTCTATTTCGTGTCCCATGTACCGGGCCAGTGAAGCAGCCGAGCCTAAATATGGCTTTAGGGCACGCGCGCATCGACGTTGGTGTACGAGTTCGTCAATAGTGTTGAGTTGGGACTCAGCCTGTAGGGTTGGCAACGGAGTGAGACGTGGTAATCCCGTTATGGCCCGCATAGCTTCATTAATAATGGCCTCAAGGCGAGCCCATTGTGCCTTCGTGAGATGATGAAACTGGGCTCTGTAGATGAGTCGTGGTTGCAATACAGAACGGACCAGAAGGCGAGCCATGTTGATGCTCGCTCCACCAGATTTCTTCGCAATCCGACGTATCAACTGTATCGTTTCTGCGGCCTGTTGCTTTGCATTCTTGACCCATGGTCCCGCAGATCCGGAGGAATCCATTTCAAGGCCGAGTACACGGAGAGTTGAAGCCTCGTGTAATGGTTGATGATCCAGAGTTAACTGAAGAGGCCGGAGTGCCAGTAGACGGCGCCCATACTTGTTCGCTACTGACATGTACGTCGTCTTGTCCTTGGAAATGTCAAGGCCTATCTGAGCACACCAGTTGTGCGTCATGTTTAGGGCCTCTTGGAGCGATTGTTCTTTGTGGCAGATTTCAGGATCAACTGACGAGACAGTGATGTCGTCTGCGTACATTATGTACTGTGCGTTATGTATCGTGACTAGCTTCCAGGCTAGTGGAAGGAGAGCAATATTGAAAAGGACTGGTGCGAGCACAGATCCTTGTGGGACACCCCGATGTGCGACGAACTGGCCTACTGCTTGGCCAGCCAGGCGAATGGAGAAGGTGCGAGCGCACAGGAAGGCTTCGACGAATGTGCAGACACGGCTAGGAAATTGAAGCCAATGGAGAATTCCGACAATTGCTTCTTGACTCACATGGTCGTAGGCTTTACGAATATCCATTGCCAGAATCGTGCGAATTCTTCGGGAGCGGCCGCCGATGAGAATCATAGAAGATAGGTACGCAAGGCCATCCTCTGCGCCTAGATGAGCACGGAACCCGATTTGGCCAGGATGATACCATGAGTACCGCTCGAGCCACCATGTAATACGTGCCGCGAGCATACGCACCATCAGCTTGCCTAACGTTGAGGTTAGTGCTATTGGGCGCATATGAGCGATATTATCTTGGGGTTTTCCGGGTTTGGGAATAGGGACCATTTCTGCATGCCGCCAAGAATCGGGAATGACTCCTGTAGCCCAAGCTTCGTTTATGGCCCCCAACAGCACTTCGAGAACCTTGCCTTCCGTGTTTTTATACAGTTCATACGGTATGCCAGCCGGTCCTGGTGCCTTGCATGGCTTCGACAGGTCGATTGCCGCTAAAAATTCCGCCATAGTGAAGGCAGCTTGTATACCCTCGATGTCAGAGAGCGTAGGCGGCGTGCCTGCGTCCACGGGAAGGCAGTTTTGAACAACGAAGGGAGGCGGTTCTGTGTACAAAGCCGGAAAAAAGGTGTGGGCGACAGTTTCTGCGAATACTGCTGGTGTCTGGCCCGATGCTAACAGGGCGCAGGCTGCGGGCTCTGGAGGGCGCCGACCACGTTCCATTACTCGGAAGGTGCGCCAAATGGAGGCATTGGACGACGAAGGTCCGAGAGAAGAGCACCAGTCCATCCAGCGGCCACGTTCTAAGCGGTGTTCATGGCGCCGAGCTACTGCAGTAAGGCGTTGGGCCTCTAAGCGAAGGGTATTTGATGCAGGGTCACGTTCTGATGCAACTTCTGCTTGGCGGCGCGACGCCCAGAGACGCAGAAGTTGCAAATCAGGAGCGGTTCGCGATTCATCAACCCACGACGTACGTGTCGCCTCAACTAATGCCGCCTTAAGACAGTGGGACGGGTCCACCATGAAGTTGGATACATTGCTTTCTGATACCGCCCTGTATCGATCCCAGTCCACCACTCGACATAGTCGGCGGAGGCGGCCTGTTCCACCCGAAGATAAGCCAAGGTGAATCGGATGATGGTCGCTACCCCAGCAGTCGGGTTCACATGACCACGAGACGGTCGTCCTTCCTAGCCACCAAGATAAGTCCGGTGAGTGTGGCGCCGCGCAAGGGTGGTCTCGCCGATGAGTAGGCACTGACACATTATTAAGCAGAGTGAATTGGGCGTCCATAAATGTGTCCAGCACACATGTACTACGCGCACTGGAAATAGCGTATCCCCATGTGGTGTGGGGCGCGTTAAAATCTCCTGCGACCATAATGGGGAAACCAGGATGTTTCTGTCGTAGGTGCGCCAGCCAGCCGAGACACAACCGAGCCGCACGACCGCTGTAAGGGCGGGCATAGTATGAAACGATGATAACGTCCGTGCGTTGGAGACGAACCAATACGGCCACGACTTCTTGCCATAGAGTACACCACCGTGAATGATCAACACGAGTCTGATGAAGAGTGCATCTTACATACGCTGCAACCTTTCCTGGAGGGACATCGGGCGTAGCACTCCTACGATCCAACATTGAAGGCGATGAGTATGCCACAAATCCTGGAATGGGTGGCAGGCCGTTGGATTCTTGAAGCAGTAGAGCCCAAGCACGCAGCTTCCCATATCTGAGACGCTGACGCAGCTCTCCGACCTTCCTCGCGATGCCGCGACAGTTCCACTGTAAGATGCCTTCTGGCACACTTGAAGACGTAGCAGCCATCATAGATTAAGATTGGCCAGTAAAACCGAGGTGAGATGCTGGAGCTGTTGCGCAACGAAGCGCAGGAGTTCTTGGGGTGAAAGAGGCTTCGACACAGATGCCGGGTTAGCCATATGAGCAGGACTAGACGACGACGGTGAATGCGACGGCCGCGCTCCGTCATGACGACGCCGGAGCACTGTACGGCGTTCCTTGAGACGTTGGATCTCCCTTTCAAGGTTGGCGAGGCGAGCGTCGATCTCGAACTCTTCGTCTGCCAAAGGAAGCGGCGTGTCTTCTATCGATTGCGATGCCCGTTGCGGTCGTGAAGTGGACGACCTAACAGCTGCGCTATAGGTACGAGTGGCAGCATCACTTGTCTCTGTACTTGCTTTTGTCACCTGGCTAGCGTCCTCTTCCAGCGATGCCAGAACGGCGTAACGGTTGTACACAGGGACTTGTTTCATTGATGAATCTCAAGGGGTCCGTGCTGGCTGTCGAGAATGGCGTTGTCGAGCCTTCTTAGTGGCCTTCAACTTCGTAGGACACGTCGTGGAAGTGATGTCATGATCGTTTGTTTGGCATAGGCCGCATCTAAACGATGCCGACGGTTCAGGCTCCATGGTGTCGTCTTTAGGTGGGTAGGGGCAGGATGATTTCATGTGTCCCTGTGTAAAGCAAGAGCAGCAGTACACAACGGAAGGCTTGAACGGACGCGGGCGCAGTACGCAGCCGTAATACAGGATACGTTCAGGTGGGGAATTAGGACCTTGAAGCGTGATTAGGCACGTACGACCGCTGCCTAGGTAGCGAGCAGCCACGACCTTGTGTGTGGGACACGATAGTTCCTGCAGGAGCCTCTCGGGTTCTTCGTCAAGATCAACGCCATTAACCACGTAGCGTCTTAAATCTGTACCACTGGCGAGGTATACCTGGACTGGAAGGACACACTCTTCCGAGACTTGTATTTGTTGCAGTTCTTCGAGTTTATAAACTAACGCCATAGCAGACACCTATACTGAGGCCGTATTAGTGGGTTTGTGTAGAGCAAAACCTTGAAATCGGGAAGTCTTGAGGCAGGCGTCCAGGGCCGCTTGAATGATACGGTTGTGCAGAGTGGACATGTCATATCTAGCACGAGGCTTGGTAACCACTTTGTACCACGATGTCGTTGGCGACTCCGGAGACGTGCGTGTCGGTCGTGCAGGCAGGCCTTGTGATGAGCGAGGTCTTTTCGGGGCTGCTGGAGCTACATTTTCATCCGATGGAAGGCCAGTAGCTTCCTTCGTCCTCTTGGCTGAGGTGTGCGCCACGACAGCAGGGCTGTTCTGCTCCATGTTGGTGGTATCCATGCTCAGGGTACCGCCTTCACCCGTTGCACTTGTCCCCACGGAGGAGACGTTCCTGGCTTGGGTGCCAGTTGCATCGGTAATGTTCCGCTCCCTCGACGCAGCGGACAGCAGCTTGGATGCTCCGCGCCGGCGCGGCGAGTGCCGCGGGGGCACTCGTACTCGCGAAGCCGCACAAGAACTCGAGCTCGACGGCGCAGCAGGAGGGTGTAGATGACGACGTACCTTGTAGATAGGCGCCAGTAGTAATTACGAGCCGCCAAAGCGGTCCATAAACAACAGAGTTCCAGTAGCGGGGAAAAGAAACCAGCAAACGGGGCGAAAATCCGGAGCTACGGAAAAACACGTCCGAGTGCGGCTACACTTATAGAACAACGATAGCGGCGAACACGGTCGGCGATAGTCGAAAATATCATACAACTTCTAATTCCTCCTCAGTGTCCCTCTAAAGCCACAAACCTGTACCGGGGTTTGGGGTCGAGAACGTTGGCTGTGTACGGTATTCAGATGGACAGGGAAGAACGCACTACGACAATTCTGATTAAAAGCTGGTGAACACGTCGCGCGTACAACAGCGACAATATTTCTTCGTTGACTCTCCGACAAATCGCAGCATACGTACACATGTAGCAGGGGTGTTGGGATAGCGAAATTCTCTAATCTAATCGAATATGAATATTCGAGAAAAACAAACTTCAGATGTCGAATCAAATACTGGATATTTTCTCATTTCTAAACAAAGTATATTATAATGTTGGTGTGGAATCCGTTTAGTTAAAAATAAGTCTTATATTAGTGCATTGTCTGATACCTGCCTGTAATGCCGTTCGCTACTGAATGTACGGTCAACTGAGGAAGTTGGAAACGATAAACCTCTGTTTTTGGCCTCCTGGTGCACTATGACAAAGGCAGTAACGTAACGCGCCATCAGGTTCTTGTTGTTTTCGTTGAAGCAGGGAAGTGAAGTAATCGCACATCATTTTAAAAGGATGCAAATGTCGTGGCACGTCGAAATAGTAAATTGCTTTGCCTAAATTAAGAGAACTTCGTATATAGGCTGCTTAAAAGCGATGCACCGTTATCGAATGATACGCTATTATTGAGAAGTTATAGGAAGCGTAAATGCATTTCCTCAGAAACAGGTGCCCCTCCGCGCAACAAACACGTACACACTCCCTCCTCCCCCTTGCCCCCTTCCTGCAGCAGAATTATTCAGAACAGTTTCTGTCTCTCTTGGATTGGTCTCTTTTTCTCGGAACTTCCGTACGTGTTGTTGCCCCTAATGTTCGAAGAGAAATGAGTATTGAACAATCTTGAATAATAAATTCTTGAATTGACTACGAAACGAATAGCAAAGGCTATTCGGTTCGTGTACAAGATTTTGTATATTCGTACACCCTTAGTACATAAAATTAGAATAAAGCATATGACTTTCAGCAACGAAGGTTGTTGTTGTTAAAAACTTTATTTAAATGCGGCGAGCGCTCGAGTCAGGCGGCGGCAGCAGCACGCGCAGGCGCAGACGCTCGCGGAGCGGAGTGTTGAACCGCGTTGTCTGCTGCGGCGGCGCGCGCTGGCAACATTGTCTTGGCATTGTCGGGAAGCGTGCTACTGTCAGAGACAGGGCGCGGATTTCATCGTTACTGCGTGAACTAAGCCGATATTCTTTACTAAGCGTTGGGCGACGCCCACTGATACGCCTCAAAGGCATGTTCATCGCTGAAAGGTGCAGGGCCGTCATAGACGACGTACTGATTCCGTACGTTCTTGACGGTCCGCTCCCGGAAGGCGACGTTATGTACATTCCAACACGATAGGTAGCTGATTTACACTGCTCGTCTTGTGCAAGAGCTGCTCGAAGAGGGCGGCGTCACTGCCCTGGAGTGGCCGCCCCAGTCCGCGGACCTCAACATCATTGAAAATGTCTGGGGCTCATTGAAAGCATCGCTGGCGCGCCATCCTCTCCATGGGTTGTGCGAGTATAGGTTTTGGTCCACCATCGCAAGTGTGGGACGTGCTGAGAATGAACACGTCGCTGACCTAGTCACTCTACACCTGACTGACCTCCATAATGAGCGCTGTCATCGCTGCCACTGGGGACATGACGAGATACTAAGTTCGGAGAGTCACACGTGCATTTCCCCGCCGGCGGGCAAGGTCTTTCTGGTGTAATGAACTATTGTCGAGAAGAATCACTTCCAGCTCATTGTCTTAAAACATTCCTTTATTCGCATCCGTTTCTTTTTATCTTGTTTTACCCTCATAATTATCCTTGTTGAGTGCTTTTTTTTTAGTCTATCTAAATAAAGACTGAGCACGTTGCGCGTACATTTTGCTGTGTCTTTCTTGTCACTGCTTATTACGGTCGGACACACAGTGAAGAAATATACGTGCACGCACTCGGTATCCCGGCCTTTCGAAAGAACACACGAAGCATGTTGTTAAAATAAATTTCTGGAACTCCACTGTCTCCACTGAAGGCTCAGCGGTTGGCGTCGCACAACGCTTAGTAAAGAATATCGGCTCCGTTCCGCAGTAACGATGTAATCGGCGCACTGCCCCGGACAGTAGTAGCACGCTCCCCGACAAGGCGGCCAGCGCGCGTCGCCGTAGCAGCCGACGCAGATCAAGATTCACTCTACCCGAGCGTCTGCGCCTGCGCCAGCTGCGGCCGCCGCCTGACTCCAGCGCTCGCCGCATCGCCATCGCGATGCGCTCCGAGTTTTCCCCTAAGTGTGAAACACTGCACAATTCAGCGTCGAGCATCTTGTGCTTGGCACGACGCGTAGCCCACATACGCACCCGATGCGTTCCATGCCGTGGCGCTTCTTCTGTAGAAAGAGTTGTATGTTGATCTGAGTATTCTTGTCCAACTCCACGTCACTGGAAGCAGGATACAGTGTGGGAAACGAGCGCTCATAATAATTACGCGCAGGTTGACATATTTCATCCCCTATAAGTATGTAAAAAGTCACACACACACACACACACACACACACACACACACACACACACACACACACACACACACATATATATATATATATATATATATATATATATATATATATATATATATATATATAACTTGAGTGTTGCTGCAAGGTAAACAGAACAAGTATTTTATTTCGACAGTTTCGATCGGTGGACCGATCTTCATCAGGGTTTACAAAAAAATGGCAGTTCGGCCCTGGTAGTGAAGACACCAGACCGGGTGCCCGGTCGTTCTTACATACATCAAACCGAGAGGAACAGTTGTGACAGTGATTGATTTTCGGCGCCTTGGCAGATTTACAGCGGCCTTTGGCAGCTATGCAGGGCAAGAGGAAGGCGGAGTCACATGTATGTAGAGCAAGGAGGTCAGTGAGGGAAAAAAATGGAAAAAGAACGAAAAGAAAAAAGAACGGAAAGAAAAAGAAAGAAGCACACAGGAGGAGGGAGACGTAAGTCGGAGAGCGAGGGGGGCGGGAAGTAGCGGCAGCTAGGTTCCCGTGCACCCGAGGCAAGGAGGGAGAAAACGGCCGTTCCGCAGCACCAGTGCGTGGGCTGCCGTTGTAGCGGGAGAGAGGGCAATTGAATCGGGTGGCGGGGGGCACAATAGAGAAGGGGCCCAGAAGGAAGACAGAAGAGCGGCAACTTGTGAAAAGAAACACAGTGTCACAGTACACATATACAAGGCACGGCGCGTTCCGGCAACTCTGTGGTCCAGCTACGTTGCGGAAAAAAATAGTTCCAAAAAAGAATATATGCGTGGGATTCGCAAAGCAAGTGCGCCCATGGGCTTAGGTTTAGGGAGCCGAGTTAAATAGCCTCCTTGTGGTCCAGTTTTCGAACGTTTAACAGACAACCGACATCAAGTCAGCACGTGCGTATTTCAAGAAGGGCAATAGGTCACTCAGAATGACCACTTCAGTGGCAGGGTCCAGAAACTGAATTTATTGGTTTTCCGCTCGCCCCCTTGAGGCGCATGCGGAGGGGTGAGCAAGCAGTGAATAGCCAGCGTCTCAATTTTAGAGTACAGAGCATGTATTCGCGTTTCCCATGCACTTTCACGGCATATCCCGGAGGCACGTCAGCCGCCCCGGACTCTCATTAATTCCTTTAGTGTACGTTCCAAATTTATGGATGAAAAAATATTCTCTCTGCTCGCGCGCACGGGTGTGTTGGAAACCAGATTGCAAGAGCACAACACTCACGCGTTCAAAGGAGTGATCTGGCAGCCGAACGTTCCTGGAGAAGGGTAAATTGGGGAGACTTTTCACATGCGCGCGGTGATTGTTAAACCGCAGGCGGAAAGGGGTCTCTGTTTGGCCGATATATTCCTGCTTACACACCTCGCATCGAATTTTGTACACGACGTTACTGGAATCACAGTCAAGATTTTCGGTAATCTTATATACGAAGGGCGAGTTCTATGCTTCAGCCGTGTCTGCTGTTGTCATGTGACGGCAGACCTTGCAACGAGGTTTCCCACACGGTCGACAGCCCTCGGGCGTGTTTGACTTCTATGTCCTCGCTCTGACTAATAAATACCTTAAATTTTTGTTTCTTCTATACACAACCCGAGGCGGCTGCTTGAAGATAGTAGCGAGTCGGATGCTCTGTTTCATGATATTAAAATGGCGGGTGAGAATGGCATTGACCCGCGGAGCACCGGTGGTGTATGTGAGGACCAAGTTTGGATCTGATTGTGCATTGGTATTGCTAACCTTTTCTCCCATTATCTGTGCTCGATCTAAGCTGCGGTTCCCGTGCCCGGTTGCGGTTCTAAGCTGCGGTTCTAAGCTGCGATTACCGTGACCTCCTTGCCTCGGGTGCACGGGAACCTAGCTGCCGCTACTTCCCGCCCCCCCCCCCCCCCTCACTCTCCGACTTACGTCTTCCTCCTCCTGTGTGCTTCTTTCTTTTTCTTTCCTTTTTTTTCTTTCTTTCTTTTTCCCTTTTTTTCCCTCACTGACCTCCTTGCTTTACATACATGTGACTCCGCCTTCCGCTTGCCCTGCATAGCTGCCAAAGGCCGCTGTAAATCTGCCAAGGCGCCGAAAATCAATCACTGTCACAACTGTTCCTCTTGGTTTGATGTATGTAAGAGCGACCGGGCACCCGGTCTGGTGTCTTCACTACCAGGGCCGAACTGCCATTTTTTTGTAAACCCTGATGAAGATCGGTCCACCGATCGAAACTGTCGAAATTAAATACTTGTTCTGTTTACCGTGTAGCACCACTCAAGTTCTTTACGTTTGAAAGGCAGCCTGAAGAATCCCTCTTTGCCTACTATATATATATATATATATATATATATATATATATATATATATATATATATATATATATATATATATATATATATATATATATATATATATATATATATATATACACACACTCTTAGGCAAAGTTGCACCCTTTGGCTTGCCCCTTCTGCCACACAACAATAATCGTTACCTGCCTTGATGCGTTTCCTTTCTTTAACGCTGTGAGCCCGGAACTTTCCAGTAACGAACGGCACTCGCGTTATCAGAATGGAACAGTTTACACCCTTTGGAGTGCCGCTACTGATAACGCGCGTGCCGTTCGTTACTGGAAAGTTCCGGGCTCGCAGCGTTAAAGAAAGGAAACGCATCAAGGCAGGTAACGATTATTGTTGTGTGGCAGAAGGGGCAAGCCAAAGGGTGTAACTTTGCCTAAGAGTGTACCATGTGTTTTCTAGCCGCACCAAAATTTTAAAATTATAACTATAGATATCCCGGTAACGCTACTTGTACCATTCGCGATTCGAGTGTCCGGATAGCCAGGTTCTAGATACATAGCCATTTCCGCAATTACGTGCGTAATTAGCAAAGTTACGGTGATTAACTTTCTAATTATGAACAATAAGTGGCTACAGCAAATGAGTACTTTGGGGCCCGTCCTCCCCACTACCTAACCCAACGATCAAATTTTGAATAGCGGATTTCATGTGAGAACTACACGAACAATTAGTTCCCCTTGGCAGCTCCTTGAAACCGAAAGGGGCTGGAAAAAGAGCGTCTGAGTCGTCTGAGTCGTCTGAGCTGCTGTGCTTGGGGAAAGAGGTCCGATCCCCCGTCGGGAACGAAAATGAAATATTTCTTTAAATGTTGAACTATTCGGCAAGACAGCAGCGGTATACTCCACAGCCGTAGTCAGGAAAGCCCGAGAGGTTCCGCTTTAAAAAATAGATTTATCGAGGCCACAGTAACATACGTCATGAAGTAACACTGTACAAAATGACACGCTGACATATCTGACAGAATGTTTCGCTCACAACTGCCGCAGGACGAAGGCTCGAACGTGTAGCCACGCCACCATCAGCGTGACGCATTCCATCGGCAGGACCATGGCCATCCAGACCAAGTGACTTGTGACCTCGGCATTGAACCTGCTGCGGGGTCGCCAACAAGTACACCAGAGGCTCCGTCATTGTTCGGGCACTTGTTATGTACTGAGGTATTATACAAATCCAGCGCACATTTAGGATTCCATGCGAAACGAAGCTTTAGTGAAGCGGTGAATGAGAGACTGTCCAAGTGATCACATTCTGCGATGCCTTTGGCAGCATAGCAATTACGTGGATGCACACGAAATCAGCAGGACGCCTAAAACGCCACCACGCGACCCTCGTTATGCCCGCGACCTCGGCATACTGTCTGCGAGGCCGGCCCACTTTTCATCAAGCCAGCTCCTTGATCAGCTAATTTTACTGTTGGCAATCTCCAAAACAGGCTGAACTTAAAGGGCGAAAAGTCGACCGAGCAGACCCTTTGAACATCGCGGAAGAATGAATGGAAAGGTTCACTTTATTAAAAGAATTATGCACCTAAACTATTTGTTGCACGGATGATAATGAGGTGCTGTTTGTGCTTTCACTGAGTCATTCCGCAGAGAACCGAGCCGGCAAGCACCACGTCTGTAGGGGTATATTATAAGCAGCTATATAGGGGCTAAACATAAGCAGATTCGTTGTACGAGAGCTGTCTTTTGTGTGAGCTTTCTGATAAGACAACGACAGCAGCAGCAAGCAGCTGCCGCCGCCGCCGTCGAACACGTCTGTTGTTTTAGCGTGCCGTCATCACCCACTTGCCCTATTCAAATGCATTGGTTATCGTGCCTACGCGACCTATCAATAGGTTGTGAATAGGTGATTGATGGGTGGCGCATACTACCGCTTGCACAGGGTCGTTGGCTCTTCCGGAAAACATCTGATTAGTATTTAAGTGCTCATTTCCGTCTAAATTCGACATTAGTAACACTAAAGCAAATGCTTCATCTATAAATAGACTTTTGTCGAACACGTCATGTTTTCCTTCAGTGAAATGTCCATATGGTAGCTATACTGACTTTAATAATTACGAGATTGTTTCCAGCTAAGAGAGCGCGACCCTGTACAGTCGTGCGCACTGTGAAAGGGAACAGTGAATTCATTTTAAGCAACGATTACGTGCGATATGTGCGTACTAACCTTGTGTGTAATTGGAAACTATAGCTTTCCAGTGGGAAATGCTGTCTCATCAAACACATTTGTGCTTAGCCATAACGCCTTTTGAGAACAATTTGCGTGTTGTTATCATATTGTGCTAGGGGGGCACGTTGACCCCGCGCAAGTCACCGACAGAAAGGTGGAAAATGGGGCCTCATTATGTGGGGCGCAAGTTGTTCAAAAAGTATGTGCAATCGCATAAATGAAAATAAGTAATAGGGGCGTCGGTCGTTTTCTGTGCAGTGTATAATGCACGCTACGATTCAAGAAGCTCAGGCACAACAGAAAAAAGAAAAAGGAGAAGCACTGGCCTTTTAGCAATGCACAGAGCACACTTACTCGCGGAAGTAATCTAGAAAGTACACGTTGGCACGGTTTCGGCTCAGGCTCATAGCCGAGGTGAGTGTGCAGGCGATGACTGTTGTCACGGCTAGCTGCCGGTGAATCATTTGCTGCTTCCTGCGGGCGAAAGCAACGCGCGCAGCTCGATAAAGTGCTGTAGGCCACTCAGTAGAAGGCTGCAAACCAAAGCTGCACAATATCGTATAGTAGGGTTATTGCAATAAATATAACCACTCCCTTCCCTAATGCTTCTGGCATGCGGGGTATTACTAAAAGAACATTATTTTTTTTTAAAGCCATTCTGCCTTGCGAAGGTGTATGACCCCTGGTGTTGTAAAGATCGTGGTAAGAAAACTTGTAAAGACTTCGCCCGTTGTCACTTAGTAACGACGGTCACACTGGCTTTGTGCTCGCGATGTTATACACTGATCGGCATACTCGCAACTGCAGACACATTCTCTGATAATGAAAAGTCGATGCACGAACACCGGTCAGTGGTCGGTTGGGTCGGATCGGTGTGGCATCGCAAGCGACATGTCTCCAGGAAACGTGTAAACCAGTGACTTTTCGGTCCCGACACTTCCACATTCATATCACCGACAACGACCAGATGGGTAGTGTCATTACAACTAACCCACGCAGAGCGAGCAGCCACGAACCTTTTGACATCGCATTTCGACATCTAGGAGACTTCGCCGCATTCTCCGATTCGCGACACGCGTCATCCCGTCTGGCCGGCCCCTTACGGTCGGCCTCTCGTGCGCGATCTGCAGTGGTGTTCGCCGCGCGTCGCCGTCGTACTCTCGCCTGAGTTCACTACCCAATTAGGTTTCTCCGAGGCAGCCTATGACAGTGTTCGACGTGCTGTTCTGCATGTTGTTTGCGTGATTCCAAAGAATGTAAGCACTGTTCGCTTCACTTTGCCGAGTGCTTGTAGTCTCTACCTTAAGGGGCTATGAGCAATTGCATTTCTTGTTTGCTTACGGGGGTATTAGTGCTTACGTGGGTATGTGCCATTGACGATGATAGTTTTTGTGTGCGGACACGAAAGTTCTATGGTACCCTAGCTACATACAGCTCCGCTGTGAAAAACAAACAGTACTATTGTCACAGATGTTACGTGTAGCCAGAAACTTAAACTGGGGGGTTTTGCGTGTCCAAACCACCATCTAATTATAAGGCACGCCGTAGTGGGGGACTCCGGAATAATCTGGACCGCTTCGGGTTCTTTAACATGCACCTAAATCTAACTATATATACACGGGTGTTTTCGCACATCGCCTCATTTCGAAAGAAATTTTATGCCGCGATCACGTGCTTAGCAGTCCAACACCATAGCCACTAAGCAACCACGGTGGGCAGCCGGAGTCTTGAATAATCTCAAAATAATCTGCGCCTTTGCTGAAAAACGGAAGCAACACGCTGGCATTAGTCGTAGCTGCGAATTAATTGCGTCCCCTTATACCTAATGCAAGGTACACGACCGTTTTGCATTAGCCCCCCCCCCCCCCCCCCCATTAGAATGCAGCCGCCATGCCTTGGATTCGAACTCATTCAGCCCCAAAACCACCGCGACTAGTTAAACGAAGTCTGTCGATCTTTTCCTGCCTTTTTTCTTTTTGTTCTCAGCATATCTGTAAGAAGCGAAATATTAGCGAATGCGTGTTTTTACTTTACGCTTCCATCATGAACGAAGATAAACCTCCCAATTAATCGTTGCGATACAACACGAAGAGTTCGATGGCAGTGGCAGATGTCATACACAAGCTGATAAAAATGTTCTGCGCCCGATCACCAACAGGCATATTCTCAGGCGCGTTCTCAAGGGGGAAACTTACGCAATCACCGGCGTCATCGTATTGGGTCCTTATATCGGGCGACATCCACTTGCGGGCTCTCCATCGCTGTTAGTGATAACGGTACACGTCATGATTGGCAATCTGTTGTGCACAAACACGGCTAATCAAAGCGCATTTGACGTCGCTCTTTGGTCACTTCGGTGCATATCGTTTAGTATATGTCTTGTGTATAATTGGAATGGATCAGTACATATACGAGGGACGTTCCGAAAATAAGTTTCGTCATTTATTTTCACACGAAAACTTAATTGCAAAAAAGAAATACACCATGACATCATGAACTATACACCTTGCACTATTTTTCCACATAGTCGCCACCGACATTGATACATTTGTAGTAGCGTGCAATCAGTTTGAAGATAACTGGTAAAACTCGGTGCCCGGCGATGTAAGGGGTGAGACATCACCTCTTCCCCATACACGAGCTGTAGGCGTTCATGGATGATGGGGTGCTATTCTCGACACGCATGGCGGCTGCACTACCGCCATTATCCACCATGTTGGCTCTCTGATTGGCTGTGGCGAGCTCACGTGCCTGGAAATTTGTGCCGGGAAACGGAAGTTTTGCGAAATGTCATTTTGCGTTTTCATCAAGATGACGAAACGTGACGCGGAGTTGCAAATTTTATGGACTAATACATTTTTTTTGGTCCTTGGCAGATATATTGCGATGTTAGTGCTTCAAAAAGAATGTGAGCGGTAGCGTGCAGAAGCCAGTGCAATGCATCTGCAATTGCGCGAATATGTGGTGGCGATCCAAGATATGCGCCATGCCAGCTTGCTGATTGGCTGAAGGAATATCTCGTGAGGAGCATCACAGGAAGGGCTGCTTCGTAAACGTCATTTTGACGACGCGTGACCTTGCGCTGGGCCGCCATTGCTGAGATTTCCCGCCATAATTTTTGCTGTGACGAGCCGCGCGAATTATGCTAATGAGCAGCCATATGCAATGGCAGCCGAGAGGAATGCGTATCGCCACATTTTCCCCGTCGTTTGGCGCCACGAAAATCTTTTGTTCATAACGCGCGCTCATAGTATTTGCATGGCTCTCGGGTAGTGTTGGCATTTGTGTTTGGGGCCATCATTTTTTAAAAGAACGCGTTTATACACAATAATATTGGTTGAACAGAGCAAACTTTCGGCAATGTTGTCCACTTTTCACTGTTGCATTTGTATTGTAATCAAGATTAATGCCTTTTCGCACACTCAAAAGTTATGACAACGGTCTCTTTCTAATTTATAAAAAGAAATGTTCGCAAGGCGGCGCCTTGAAGTTTCCTCCCTCGGGGCGAGTAACCAGCGAAATGAACAAGAGATTGCAGCGCCGGCGCTTGCGTCGCGCTAGTAAATATCTCTGGCGCGCGCAACGCTATCGGTGATATTCGGCCGTTTCTCAGCCAGTCGAGTCGGGCTGAGTCACTTGCGTTTCACGAGATAGCGATAACGTGCCCTAGAACTGTAGGGGCGCAGAGGCTCTGTCAGGCACTTTGCCTTTACCTCTGCCCCCTACACGGAGAGAATCCGTGAAACAAACAATAAAGAAATAAAGAACGTGCGCGCATCACCACTGGTAGGTCGCGTATGTTGTCTCAAGCAAGATAACAAGCGCGTTGGCGCCAACATGCGATAACTCATTCCATTTTCCGGGGACACGCATCCTAGCTATTGAAGCAGACGACGGCTTGTACGCAGCAGACGACGGAAGCGCGAAGCGTTTTCGACGGAATAATCATTCGCTTTGAGATAGCTGCTTTATTTTCACTGCGGAGGAAAAGTGTTTTGCTTTACCGATAACGCTATATTCAGTGCCTTCATTTCAATTTCTTATGCGAAACGTCAAGTTGGCGTCACGTTACGTAAGCAAAACGGGGCCACCAGCGCAATTTTGTTTGCGTCGCGCCTACGTCATACACCGAAGAAAATGGCGAAATGTCCAGAATAGCGCCCATGGACACACTAGTCATACGTGCCCATTCATACTGGATAACAGCACGCACTTCCATTCGCGACCACGTTGTCAGCACGCGTATGTCTGCCATCATGATTTGGACTCAAATAACCTCGAGCGCGACATGCCGGTCTGCTGCTACTCTCTCTTCTTCGGTGCTCTGCGCATGCGTGGTGTTTCCTTCGCTGGCGCTCCTTCCGTCGTTGAACCAGCAACGGGCGTGGATTCTGATGGCGATTGTTTGTTTCACCTGGGGCGCGATCGGAGATATTTTGTTCGATACGCGTTCTGTTCGGTTGCTGCAACGTCACAAAGTTGCAGTATTGAAAATTTGTGACAGCGGGGGGGGGGGAGGGGGGGGGGGGAGAGCAGCCAATCAGGAAGCGGTGACCTCCCCGGAAATTTACTTCCGTCGTTTGTCGTCTGCTTGCAGACAGTATATTACAAAACGAAATGTTTCTCGTCTTCCAAATGAATGAAATCTTTATTTAAAAAAATGTATTTTTTCTTCTCAAGCCCAAACACGTTTTAAAATAGTAGTACGTGTGATTACTGCAATTTATAACTATTAGTTTCGTTGCGTCGTCCCTATGTGGTGTCGCGCACAGTGAGAAGAAAAAAGAAAAAAAAAGAGACAGGAAGAGTGGCGCACTTTTCAAGAGGCAGCGACAACATTCCAGTGGCTCGCTGGCACCCATGATGGAGTCGATTTCTGTGTACAACCTTCGAATTATTTGTTTCGAGAAACAAAAACGACGCCGGAATTCACTTTCTGCCATTTCTTCAAACGCGTTTCGCAGCACCACCCGCTCTCCTTTCTCTAGAAACGCCAGCGCAACAACCTAAGTTCCCAATGGAAGCGCCATTTTCTGGAATTAAACTATGGATTGGATTCAAACGTGCCATTCCGCAGCCAAAAGGGCCGCCTGTTGGATCCAATCCTATCCGCCAGACGCGCCATGCGAAGCCGTATGATCGTTCCAAGCTTCCCGGCTCCCGTCGGATTCGGCGCCTATAGCAGACGAAATGCTCGGTGGGCGGATGATTGACAGGAGCGTGTCGTCTTTTTGACGTCACCAAAAACGTGGCCGCACCCCGCGCCTGGCGACGTCGGCGCGGAGTAGGCCAACCGCGCGCGCCGGTAACCGAACGAACGCGCCGAACAACCATCTCCGATCGCACCCCTGGTCATCTTGTCTTTTAGCAAAATGACGAAACTTAGTTGCTTACTTACAAGAAAGTTAAAGATGTCTGCTACGCTGTCCAGATCAAGAGCGGGCAAAGCTTAATAGGCGCATCCGTTTCAAGATCCCCTCGATTTATTTTGTTCTGTGCTACTTTCGAAAGGCACAAGAAATATTGACGCTCCCAAGTAGCCAGGCACTGTTTATTTACTTACTGATATTTAAAGCCGATGTATTCTCGTACCGGACGTCTTGTTCCATATAAGAAGCCTGCAGAGATAAATTAATGTTACGCATAAATTTTTTTCTGTCGGGGGGAGTTCGCTATCCCTCACTTTGCTTGAGGGGGCTGGTCGAAAATCGTGGGGGCATGCAACAGAAGCTTAAAAATGCCGCTAAAACGGATCCTCAGCAAAGAAGAGTTCGCAGAGCGAGGTCCTAGCTAAGTGTGCCGAAAGGGCTGGATAACGTTATATGGCCATGCAAAAAGTTTTGTTATAAGCAAATAACCCCATGCTCTCCGGCAGGTGCGAATAGCCAGACGAGACATTCATTTGAGGGATCGCCAGCCGTTTGTGCGCAGGTGCGAGTAATAGCAGGCGCGCGAGAGAAAATTTGGGGGCTTTTGCTCCTTGAATATATGAATCTGCCTAGGCACTACGGAGGAGCTTTCTTAGCGCGTGTTGTAGGCATTGCGAAGTGGGGTCGAGTTTGTTTACGCTTGCACGCTGGCTGCCGGCGCGGTAAAATAGGTGAAGCAGCGGGCACTGAGGCCGATTTGGCGACTGCTGTGTCGGACAGACTGCCTCGCACCTGCGGCGCTCGTACTAAGTAAGCCCTGGCGGATCATAGCATTCTCGCGCCTTATACATCAATGTACTTTGTAAATAACATCACAGATGTTTCCGTGGGAGCAGTAGCGACCGTAATAGAGCCCGGGCCGCATATACTGAAGAAAGTCGCGGGACGCGGTATAGTGCTGAACTTAGCATAACAAGTTGGCGGCTGGACGCAATCACATTTATTCAATCGTGTTTTCTTTTTACTAGTTGTAACAACGTGTCATTATTTTGCATTATTGGCGGCGCCTCCAGGACACCAAAGCGGCAACAGGGACGCCAAACCTAGAACCCGCACTAGTCCGTGGGTTTGGGGCTCGCCGAGGCCTGTGCGTGACAGGGGTGCATGTATAAAATCGGCTGTCTGCTATCGCGGACAGCCAATGTTTTGTGCGAACACCCCCTGGCACGGTTCGGCCTCCATGACCCCAGCACACAGGCCGCCTTGCTTCCAGCTTTCCCCCCCGCTACCCCTCGGGTGCCCCGGAGATCATGCGCCGCCTGCTTTAGTATAACCTCAGGTGCTCCCCTGAGGCCTCCGTTTGTCTGTTACATGTGCCCTCCTGAAGCAGTGCTTGTAAAAAATCCAAAATATCGTCGCGACAAAACAAGCGACCCACGACTTATACGACGCCAGTCAGAACCTTGCCCCTTCAGACAACAGCGATCACCAATTGGGGCGTCCGTGCCTGCTGCCTCAATGCGCGGGCAGCCAGCGGCGCAGCGTAAGCAAGCTCGACCGCACTCCGCAATTTCCGGCATGCGTAGGGGACAAACGCATGCAAGAAACCTCCTAGGAGGAGGAGGTTTTTTAGGAGGAGGAGGTATACATGGCAGAGTCAAGAGGAGCAAAAGCAACCAGATTTTCTCTCTGCCACCCGCCGTTACTCGCGCCTGCGCGCAAACGCGGCCTAAAATGAACGTATTGCAGTAACCAGTGCCTGAGCGATTGGCGGCAGCCATCTTCTATTCCTTTCAGAACGGGGCATTCTGCGGCTATTCAGAAAAAAAAAATCCGGTTTTGTTCGGAATATTAATGCATCTTTAACGCGTACACGTAACTTTAACGCAAAGAGTTTTCGCAGTTTCATGACGTCGAGTGACCGGCAGGTGAAGTCGGTGCAGGATGAAAGCTTTTGACCAATAGCAGAGGGTTAATGGCTAAAAAGACCCGCCGTGGTTGCTCAGTGGCTATGGTGTTATGCTGCTGAGCACGAGGTCGCGGGATCGAATCCCGGCTACTGCGGCCGCATTGCGATGGGGACGAAAACACCCGTGTACTTAGATTTACCTGCACGTTAAAGAACCCCAGGTGGTCGAAATTCCCGGAGTCCCCCACTACGGCATGGCTCATGGTCAGAAAGTGATTTTGGCACGTAAAACCCCATAATTTACAATTTTTTTTTATGTTTAAAAGGCATTGAATCAGAACTAATTATTTTTCTTGTGTTCGGTCGAATCATGCATAAACAGAATATACACGTCATGTCAGATGGGGAGCTGTCGCGGTTTTCGTGACGTCGCATGACAGACAGGTGAAGTGAGGGTGGTCCAAAAAATGTTTGACGTATCGCGGAGGGCTAATTGCAGAATTGGAATAGAAAAGTTTGGGATAGCTTTACGTTATAGCGCCCCTACTTACAAATTAAATTTGTAGTGAACGTCAGTTGACTAGCAAGATAATTAGTATGAGAATACATTCCCATAACGTCCACCGCAGTTGTTAAGCGCCAGATATACTCCAACGTATTCAGCGCGCCGTGCCACGTCCCCCGAAGCTATCTACGTCACCTTGGCGACGTCGCGTCGGCGACGGTGAGCTGGGCAAATGTAGCACAGGCTATTGGAGTGTAGACAAGAACACGATAACCTCGCACCTAGACTAACCGAACGCCTACTCTCGCACCCGGGTTACGCGGTCGACCGGCGCCATTTTGTACTGGGTGCCAAAGTGTGTTCGCCGGCGACCGGTAGACATGGCAAGCGTAAGCTCTAGGACTCCAAAGTGCGGAAATGTGCCTGATCACGTGGATCCAAAGTACAAGAAGTCATCTGGGCATCATTGCATCGTGTTTGGATGCCAAAACAACCAGCGCAAAAGGAGCAGGTTGCTTAGCGCTGTTTGCGAAGAGCACAACACACGTAGGGGATCGTGCCGGTGCGGTGTTTTCAGCCTGCACCAATTACCATCCACAACGAAGAATGCCAAGCTACGCCACCGGTGGATAGCTGCAGTGAATAGGAAGAACTACCAACCCAGTGAAAATACACGAGTGAGTATTCGATCTGTGTATATTTTGGTGCCACGTTCAACATTGCGCCCTACGAACGTAATATGCGTAATGCTATGTTCACACCACGGTCGTAACGCGCGTAACAGCTCTTTTGGCGTATCGAACGTAAAGGCTGTAAAAAACGTTACGGCAGTTAAGCCGGCACCTTTGTTCACATTTACTGCTGCTTAAATTACGGCTTTTACAACAGGCCCATCAAATGTGGAGCTGCAGAATCGACGTCACCAGCGGTCCAATATGGCTCCTGCCAACATGCGAGCGCTGGCCGAGATCGAAGAAATTCACGTTTAAAACAAACTTATAGTCATGTATTCAATCGCCCAAAGACGACGAAGGCGACGCAGAAGGGTTTGGGTGCGGCAAGTATTTCTCGACAGGGCCGTGGACGGCGATTTTCACAACCTTTTCGCCAAGCTCCGAGTTGGTGACGCTGCGATGTTTCATAACATCATGCGCGTGTCGCCCCAGCAGTTCCACTTCCTTGAAAACCTAATGAGACCACTCATCGAAGTTCGGAGCACGCATCTGCGGCCATCGATTTCCTCGGTGGATAAACCAGATGAACTGAAAACAGTCTCGCAAGGCGCACTGCAAAAATTTTCACGAACACAGCCAATCGTGTGCACGGAATGGCGGAATGGCACTTCCCGCGCCCGGAGCTGTCTGCAGACGGGAGGACGGAAGTGTCGTCACCGGTTGTTGAAAGCCGAAAGCTTATTGGACATTGGCTGTGTCGCAACGGTCGTAACATAACAGTCGTAAATGTTGCCGACCCTTTAACACTCTCACCCACGATTTTTGCGAGAATTGCGCACGTTGGTACCTTTACGTTCGCAGTCTGAACTAGACGCATACGCTTGTTGCGCTTCCGCTTACGTATGTTACGAAAAATCGGCGCCTTACGAACGTAGTCTGAACATAGCATAACACGCAGGTTTGCTCCGAGCACTTTCTGAACAACAAGCCTACAGCGAAGACTCCCGTGCCGGTGCTTCGCCTTGGCTATAACAAAAAGGCAAGCCTTTTCGTGTTTTCAGTCATGCAGAGCTCCCGACGGTTAAGCGGAACAGTTGAGTTTGCGGTTAGCAATACTTGCAGCTGGTGCACGGCATGGCCATTAAGCGTGAACGAAAAGTTGTAGGCAATAGAATGTTGCCCTGCTGGCGAGCGTTATTGCTATCAATGTAAACCGAAGTCTGCTCGTCACGTAGCATGCGTCCACAAAAACGTAAACGATGACTGCTCGTCTCCGAAGGTATTCTTGCAGCGTGCCTGTCTTTCTGAGCTGGTGTTCCAGGTGTCATTCGTTACGAATTCATTTCAGCCTCCTGAGCTTTAAACTGCTTGCGGGCTGTTATGCGGGGCAAAGCGCAAGATTTTCCCGTTCTTACAGCGAGGAAAATAAGGTGGTTAATTATTGTTGTATTTTGTAACAAAATTTTGCTCGTTGTCGCCAGCTTTTTCTTTTTTTTTTTTACTGATTTCTGTTCTAAGGGAGCGCCAACAATCTGATATGGCCTCGTACAAGCGAAACAGGTCTGATACCAGGTAGCTGCAGTTGGTGGGGCTAATTTCTTGGAATGCAGGTGCGGTTGTTGTCTTGTACCAAAGGGGTCCCTGATGATGCAGCTTTAAGTAGGGATGGTAATTTTATGTGCCCTGTCATGGTTTGTGCAACAACTGTACAACACCTGCACCTGTCATGCTCACCCTGTTATACGGCCTTTGACTGCACACGTAGTTTAACATTATAACTACTGCAGTTCCTCGTTTTCCAATGAGTGAAAGTTAAGCATCATATGCTGCTTGTTCGAGTGCTGTAAGCTATTGTTCTGAATGTTGTACGATAAATTTCACGACACAATTGGCCTGGTGTATTTTCTATTTCATTTTGAGAGGACTTTATATCTTCGCAACAGTGATGGCATGGGAAAGAACTACAGCCCTTCTCACTATAACATATATTTTGTTTTCAATGTGCAGGTGGTGAAGGGCAGGCATGTGCTAATCAGCCAGGCTATAAGCCCAGTCAAACGACCTCGCCAGTTGGTTGCCAAACGCGGCCAACCCAGTAGTGACCATGACAAACAAGACCAAACTGAAAGTGCAGAAGACAATGTGCTGCGTGCTTTAATAATATATGACACCAACACAGTGCTCTATATTGCTTCACAGGTTACGTGCCAAAAATGCGGAGATATTACAGCTCACTCGTGTTCTAGCACGGTGGGGGGCTCAAATACCGGCGGAAACGTGCCGGCGATACGGTTCTAATCATTCCCCGCAAAGCCTAATCAGCGGGAGCAACGGTAGCAATGGATCGCCACCGTTCAGCGGGAAATTTCTTGTTCTCATCCTTTGTCGCGTCGGTGTATTTTCCACTCGATCATATTTAGACGGGTAAACGACGAAGTTTGTCAGCAGTGCAGCATGCGGTTTAGAAACATTTCGCCGAGTTTCTGAATGTCGTACACCGCTTATACTGTTTGCCGCTGTTTTACCGCGTTGCACTAGCTAGGCAGCATGACGATAGAGTAACATAGTAAACGAGAAGAGTGGACACTCGAGCCGTTTCGCGGCTGAGCTATGGAGCTTCGCCGATTCCGCTAGGTGGCAAAGCACATCAAGAAAAATGCGGCTGTGGCTGCGGCTAGCAGCTTAACAGGCGGCACAACCCCTGGGCACGACCCAACACGTGCGAAGCCTAGTCAGGCCGTGCCGCCGCGCCGCCGGGCTCTTTCTGTAAAATGCACTTCAGCATCGTTGTTGGGTTCTTCTGCCAGTGTCAGCTTCGTCGCCGTTTCATGGTAAGGCCACAGCATATCCTTTTGCGCGTTGTTAACGATTTATTCTCTTCGCATTTCCTTATGTCACTGTTATCCGCATGAACGAGTGACGGCGGCCTTGCAGCCATGAACAGCCGCTGCCCATTTGCTACGCTGACTTTCATTTCGTGTTCTTTTTTTATGCGCAGCAATGAGCGGTGATGCTAGCGAAAACAGCGATGCGGCAGCGTCCGAGCTGCGAGGCACGTTCGATACAATGACGAAGTTAGAAAATAAAAGAAAATGGTTCGTTAAGAAGTGCGGCCTATGAACACATGCCGTTCGGGGCAGAGAGCTTTATGATACGCGCGGAGACTGCTGAAAAAGTATGGTGCTCTACTTTTGCAAAAGAAATGTAGCGATTTCTAAAGCGGTACAAAAGTGCAATATTTGCAGTATGGCAATAAGACACTCTCTTTCAACCTTCTGTATTAGGCTACGTGCGCTCGAGCATTGTTAGCTGTTCTGCATTCGGCTGAAGATACGTGTTTTCACGTTTTAATTATGTATGAAGTCGTTACCCTAGAAAGTTCCTTGTTTCGTAGCATTCACAACAGCGCTGCTTTAAGCAAAAAAATACGCATTGCATGAAGGAATGCAGCATCTCCATTATAAAGCTTTGCAGGCTCCAGTATTGCTTATACGAAGGAACGTAGCGTCTACATTCAATAGCTTTGAAGCCTCCAGTATTGCTTACCTTCTGTCGTTCTACGTATTGCAGGAATCTCCACAATTTCCTCAAAAAAACACTGTACAGCTAAAGAACATCATGCAGACTCAAGGGCAAAATTCCAAGTATCAGAAGGCAATTGCAAAGCTTCGAAGACAGCAGGTGAAGACCCCCAACACAAAGTGCTTAATTGCAGCTGTTTAATGACGGACGCACTGGTTTACACATTCGAGATGAGGATGTTGGTGCGTGCTCAATTATTTTTGCAGCCATTTTATTTCGGCACGCAACCATTCACGTAATTTTGCTACCCTAATTCCCCCTCCTTCGCCGAAGTATAAGAAAAAACGTCATATTTTCTTCCTTCTAAAACAATCCCATTATGAGCAAATTAATTTGCTGGCTTGTATGTGCAGCTTTATTTTTAATTATCTGAATAGTTGCAACACGTCTTCTATGTGTTTTTCTTGTGCCAAGGTACTGCCATCACGCCATTAATTTCCGACCATTCTCCATTATACCGGTGTCACACGACCACTTTCGATCGCGATCAAGTCCGATCCGGATCGAAATTCGCGACTGCTATGGCTCCATCGCGCAGCTTGCACAAAAGAACCAATTGCGACCGAGAAATTCAAATCGGATTGGGCTTGATTCCGTTTAAAAGTGCGCCGTGTAACACCCGCATTGCATGTCGCTGCTTCTTCCCGTTTTCATGTATCTGCCTCCTACAATCTTGCTGCAAAAAATTGTCTGCTATATTCGTGTTCTTCACTGTGCAGCAAGTTGATTTATATTTAAGGCAACATGGCACATTTATTTACGATACAACGTTTGGCATGAGGAACTAGAGGTACAATATCATAAGCGATAAAGTTCTACTTCAAGAGTTGGCATGATTATTGCGCTAAGTAACACCTTGAAACTGCAAATATGAATTTAAATGAAACTAACATAAAGTGAAACACGTGTGCGCGCTGGTCAGCGCAACATATAAACAGCGGCGGAACGCCTGCATGAAATCTCTTCATTTAAACAACGTTATGGGTCACACACAGAAAAAAAAAGAAAAAAAAGACGACACTGAAATTAGGGCCTCCGAGATTCGGCGGCGTGCGCGACCATCTTGGAGGCTGGTGCGTTTCGCCGATTCCGCTAGGTGCGCTGACAGCCAAAGTCGGCCGCAGGCGCCTATGGGAGTGTCCACTCTTTACGTTCACTAATGGCGTTTTTCACTGGTCGATCTGGAGCAGCCGCCTGAATCCTCGAGCGAGCGCTCGGCTTTCACCAATCCGAGTCTGCCAGTGGAGCGCACGAACGCTCCGCGGGAGATCACACAGGAAGTCTGCGTGCACGTGACACAAACCGGTTCCGCAAAGTATGCCCAACACAATGTTGTGCGTACCGACCGGGTACCGATTTCGCTTGAAGACGGAAGTGACGCCATGTGACGCGTTCTATTTCCGCCCGAATCCGCGTCTCGGCGGCGGAGCAAGTGAGAGAGATCCGGCGCGGAGCGAGTTGATCCGAAACGACCAGTGGAACGCGCGAACCCGCTCCAGATCGACCACTGAAATTCGGATTCGTTGCCGCGGAGCAAAAACTACTGCTCCGAATCGACCAGTGAAAAACGCCATAAGTTACTCTATGGCATAACTGCACCATTGCATCGTGATGTATGTTAAAGCTACTAAAGCTTGCAAGAATTGAAATTGTTGATTTTTTGCGGCCCGTTAAATCCTCGCACCAGCCGCCACGCACTTCATGTTTTTGCATCTATTTTATGCGTGTCTTCGCGCATGTTCAACTGCTGCTAGTTGCTTCATGCATAACTCTTGTTGATTATTTTGAGTAGCTAGGTTTTCCCCGTGCCTCGTTTGTAAAGGGTCTAAATCACGCTGTGTTTTATCGGAATGATACCAAGCAAGTGCTTCTTTAACCACTTTATTCTTTTCGCCCGAAGGCATCTTAGATATTGCGTTTTTTTGGGAAATGTGTTTAGAAAATAGGTAGTTCAGGGCGAGAACTGCTAATAGTTGCTGCATATGGCATTGTTGTTCGATTTTCGCTGAAAAGTTCGCGTCATGTTTGAGAAGTCGTCACATCTCGATGCTGTCTGAGCAGACTTAACACGCCGAGTGATTTGTTCTTGCATCTTAATTTTGTACTCAACTTAATCGTTTTTTATTATCCTTACGCCGCAGAGGACTAAACGCGGCCTTACCGGCAGCGCTCAGCTATTTTGACTGGTGCTGCTCTGGCTTTATCATGTGGCATCTCTCTCTAGTAACATTAAGAAAGAAGTACTGAGAAGTTAGTCAGTCTTTAGCTTTGTACATTTCCAAGCAGCTCCCTTGGAGAACTCAACATTGCAGCAACTGCAGCGGGGACGGCATTTCATCGGCGTATGCAGCAGAATTGCATCTGCGCTACAGCGCTAACACGCGCTTTTATTAATCCGTATGTTTGGCGACTTCGTTGACTAGTGTACCCGTTTCCATCAATAAATTTGCAATTAGTCTTCTTGAGGCGACTTTGACTGCACTTATTCGGCGATGTCCCATGTATTCATTGGGAGAAAGATCACAACGGCGTGTGCAGACATCGCACCATGCGGATTTGTTTGGCATAAGTCTACACTAACGACGGCTGCTTGTTATTGAGGTAGAAAAGCACCATTACGGCAAGGGTTGAATAAAAAAAGAACGATCGAGACATCGCGTTACTCAACAAAATTTAGCGGCGAGTTAACATGAGCTCCACTTCATGTAAACGGGGTTCATGACGTTTGTCTGCGGGATGCACCTGGCACGTATGTGGACCAGGTTGCCCTGAACACCGGTAACATTGCGTTCATAACCGCCCCATAGAGGCCAGCGTCTTCCTTACATGTGTCACTGCAGAACACGCAGACTGGCGCCTGAACAAAGGAGAAACAGCAGCCGCGAACTTCAGCCATCCTTGCTGCAAAGCGTTGTCGTCTGCTACTGCAACTGCTCCCGCGCGTCTGGGCCTATTCGATTTTCAGTTCTAGCAGCCAGATGGCAGCCAGCTATTTCCGGTCCTGAAAGGAAGTCACGTGGGCTGGGATCCCAAGACACGGTGTCCCAAGACAACCCGAACCAGCCCAAGGTTTGCAAGATCGAACGCCGGGACAGCTGTCAAAATGTAAACATGCTACAAGCATGGCAGCGCCCGGCGAGCCCGGCGAGGCCGGCGCGCGCTCGGCGTAGTCGGCCCATTTATGCGCTGCCAGCTTGAAAATATATAGTTGCATTCAAGGATACGAACACTTCCAAGCGATTTCGCGCGACTCGGCGCAGGACGCGCACTGGGCGAACCTCACCTTGTCCAGCGCAACAGATGTCCTCCGATGCGTCCGGTGACAAGACGCGAAATCGCGCGTAAGTGATTGTATTCTCAAATGCGATAGCTCGAGGGTCTCTGCTCGCAGTGATAACGTCGGCCACCGGCGACATTGATGAGTTGGCGTTGTGTCATCACTTCACAAGACATGAAAAAACAGGATATCGGGTACGTCTTATACGCATAAAATTTCGTGCCGACCTGCTTGGGCTTCGATTTCAGAAATTTTGTCATAGCTGATGGTGCTTCTGATTTTTACCCTAAGTAGCTGGGGACGCGGCTAGCGCCTGTGACCAGCGAAATGTTTCACACGAAAAACGACATTGGTCGCGATCATGAGAGCAATAATATACGTGTGTCTAATGTACGTGTGCGTATTACTCAACCAGTACATTCTTACATCAACGGCCTGCAGTTCGGACGCATATTGGTTTGGAGCTGCCGCCCAAGCATACGACGGAGAGACGGAGCAAACACGGGCTAGCTGCAACGCCTTCGCTAACTGCAGAAAAAGGAGATACCTCCGCATACATACGCGAGATATGTGAAAAGGAACCCCACCAGGAAAGACGAACCGAAAACGTACCGCGATATGATGTGAATGAGTGTCTACAACTTGCGTGGAAGACGATGCAGATAACATGCACGCATGAGAGCGCGGCGCCCTGATGCGAAGAAGCTTTGGGGACTCCCACACAAAAGCCAAAAGCTTCAAACGGTTCACTACTGCTCGTATCACACCGCTTCGCAATGCGGAACGGTGCGTTAGTACCTCAAAAGATAACGCTAGAAGTAAGGAAATCCGAAGATGACCGTAGACAGTTGGCTGAGCGAGGTACATTTAAGTCCTCAAGCGCCCGCGTTGCAATCTGGGAAGTCGCCGCAAAGATGGTGGCGAGCGCCCATCGCCTCTTTTATTAGTCTGCTAACCAGAGAACTTCCAGAGAACAGCCAGACTGAAATCGTCCTGGCAGGTTCTGGAATACCGCGGGTAGCAAGAACCGTCCAGCCCGAGCGAAAAAAAAAAACCGCCCGGCGGAAGTGCGTCGCGCGGTGGGCGGAGCAACCCGAGAAAAACGAAGACGCTCTGGCTGGCTCTGGCAGCCCGCGGGTAGCCAGAAGTGGAAAATCGAAGAAGCCCACGGAGGAAGAAGCCCAATGTTGGAACGCGCCCGACAGCGCCAGACATGCCGGTTGCGTCGTGTCGTTGGAGTATAGACGCCGGTTGTTCGCCACCGTGGCGTCGCGGAGCTCGATGCACGCTCGGGCGCGCCTTACGTCGGAATATATAAGCGGCATTACGGTGGGCACCCCCGCCCCCCCCGATTAGCCGCTATTGATCACATATTCCTTAAGTCTCAGTGTGTGTGTGTGTGTGTGTGCGTGCGTGCATGCGTGTGTGTGTGTGCGTGTGCGTGCGTGCGTGCGTGTGTGTGTGTGTGTGTGTGTTATGATCGACCGACAGGTCGATCATAACAGACCAGGTCTGTGAGGCGTTCAGGCGGGCTTCAGGCCGAATCGACGACATGCGTGTGTGTGTGTGTGTGTGTGTGTCAGTGGCGTAGCCAGAAATTTTGTTCGGGGGGGGCTACGCCACTGGCCCCATGTATATATATATATATATATATATATATATATATATATATATATATATATATATATATATATATATATATATATATATATATATATATATATGGGGCCAGTGGCGTAGCCAGAAATTTTGTTGTTGCATTTAAAAGAAAAAGTTTAATTCTAGTGACTACTGCTTTCAAATTTTTTATTTAGGTAGTCAATTCTTTATTAAAAATTGGCCAAATCGAAAATTTTCAGAAAACGAAGCTATCAAGTTTAAAACTCCGTGACTCAACAATTAAACATGATATCGCAATTCTCTGAATTGCATCTAATAGTACATCTACAGCGGAGAAAATGGATATGTTACACATGAATCTCAAAAAAATTCAGTATTGTGGAAATACGGCTTGTGCAGAACCCTTGTACACAACGTAATCAATTCACGTAAGATACAAATTGACATAGCAAACTTGCCCGCTTTGACTGTTATAATAGATGCCGTTTACAGAACCACAATGTCTGTTATTCATGCATAGCTATTAGTTTGTAAACGTCGTGCTTCTATATTTTCAAACTTTCGAATTTTTCAAAATGTTTTAAACAACATTCAGGCCCTAAATCGAAGTTGTGTTTCCAACAGAACTAGAATTTAACTTTCTCTCTCAAATGCAACGAATTTCAATAAAAGTGATTAGTAGGATTATCTAAGAAAAGGGTTTCTGCGTTTTACAAGTATCTGAATAGGCCGCGTCGGATTGGGCCCGAGCTAAAGCTTCCTCTTAAACAATTTGTCAAGGGATCAAATCCATGAATAACTGCATTGTCATTGCCAAAGATGCTGCAAACGAATTCTTGAACGCTACGCACAGTCAAAACAATAAAATACGTATTCTTTCATAAAAGAATGTACTCGTATGTGCCAAAAGTATTGCCCAAAATTACTGATATCAATGCTTCCATATTTTTGTCTATTTAAGTAAAGAAAATATCACACAAACTTTAGAACTATATCAGTTCGAAACCAGGAAAGCAGTGCATGCCACTGATATGAAAAATTAAAAGGCAATGAACTTACATTCTTGTATATATGCAATGGCCAGTGAAAAATCTCAATGACGCTGTAATTTGTTTTAATGTATTACGCAGAAGCAGCTGTCACCGGTCGTGTATCGTGAGTAATTGCACCGAAATCAGTCGCAACAGAGGGCATGTATAAAAAGCAGGAATTCTGCAAGATATACGAGGGCAAGTCAAATAAATGTGAGCCAACAACGGGGTGCTTCTTTTAAAGGTAGTCTTCATGAGAATTCAGACATTTGTCCCATTGACTAACGAGTCGCGTGATTCCCGTCTTATAAAACTCCTTGGGTTGCTGCTTCAAAAAGTCTGTATCTGGTTCCCTTGAGCTGTTTTTTCGGTTGCCCCAAAATGTAGAAGTCGCAAGGTGACAGGTCTGAGCTGTATGGCGGATGCTGCAGCGTTTCCCACTTGAACTTTGCCAGTTTTGTATTAACCACATAAGCGACGTGGGGACAGGCATTGTCGTGGAACAAGATGACCCCATTCGTCAATTTTCCACGTTGTTCGTTCTTGATTGCGACACACTGCCGTTCTGGCGTTTCACAATATCGGAAACAATTGATAGCCTCTCAAGATTTAGCAAATTCTATCAGTAATGGACCCTGACGACCGAAAGAAAAGTCAACAACACCTTTACAGCGGAAATGATGGCCTTTGCGTTCTTTGGGCGTGGTAAATTCGAATGTTTCCACTGTAAGCTTTGCCGTCGTGTTTCAGGCTCGTAGTAGTAGCACCAAGGTTCGTCCTCGATCACAATTGCAAACATGAAGTCGTCATCCTCATTGTGATACCCGATCAGATGAGTCAAGGCAGCGCGAAACTACTCCGTCTTCTCGCTATGGATCAAAATCTTGGGGATCCATTGCACACCAAAGAGCCGATAACCGAGAAGCTCATGAATTAAGGCGTGAACCGAACCGTGACTGATGTTCAGACGGTCTGCCAGTTCATCGATGCTTATCCTCCGTTCTTGTTTCATCAGCTCATGAACCTTTGAAATTGTGTGGAGGGTGATTGCACGATGGTTTTGGCCCGGTCTTGGAATGTCTTTACAACGTCCTTTAAACCGTTTGCTCCAACGCTTCACAGTGGTCAATGAAATGCCGTGTTCAACGTAAACGGCAGCCATACGGCGATTAATTTCTGTTTCGGAAATACCTTTAGCTGTCAAAAACTTCGCGACACCGAGCTGTTCAACTTTTGAAGTGTCCATTATGTGACGCAACCATATTCAACCCAGTGTATGAGAGCATTAAAGAACATTTATCTTCACACCTGCGTGTCACTTTTGTAAATGAGACATGCCGTTCTCCTACGCGCATGCCTCGCAGATAATGAACCGAACCATTATTGCGTGGTTAGGGTAGGCGCGCTTTCATTTGACTCGCCCTCGTACATTAGAAATGCAAAGATACAATGGGATATACAAATGTG
This sequence comes from Dermacentor albipictus, assembly GCF_038994185.2. NCBI lineage: Eukaryota > Metazoa > Arthropoda > Arachnida > Ixodida > Ixodidae > Dermacentor > Dermacentor albipictus. The sequence continues at coordinate 10,266,851 of NW_027225567.1, read as the reverse complement.
AAAATACGGCTTGATAAAGGACAAAAAAGTGTCACTGGAAACATAGTTCACTGCATGTATACACAAAACATCGGAACAAGATATTTAAGTATACGTGTAAGTCTCCAATGAGTCTATGTATGTAAGAAAAAGTAACTGTATGTAATGCGTCAAACAAGGCAAATAAACATGTTGCACAATCATAGATTCACAGAATCCTAGATTCCGCCCCCATTCCATCCACTCCCCCCGATGTATTGCGTGCGACGGAAGGCGGCGCGCTTGCTCCCCGCTTTTCTCCTTTGCGCACACAAGTCTGAGCCACCATCGTCGGCTCACCCATTCCACCTCCCCCCCTACGCTTTCACTCGCACATACAGCATGCAGCGCGTGGTCACGATGTTATCACCCTTGGACTTTATACGAAACATGAGGGCGACGGCGACGGCAGGAATGCGCCTGGAGTGTCCATGTAATTGCTTTCGCAATAATACAATAAACGTATCCGGCAACTAAAGCGTCCCGTCGCCCATTACTTTCCTCAAAAGAAGTATCAAAATCGAACTTTCACCATGCGACAATTCGCTGCGCCGCAACAATATATTTTTTTTTTCTGTGAGGCGGAGGCACCGAAATGGGAAAAAAAAAACGCATAGGAAAGTATGTTGGCCAGAATCGAATGCCTACATCGGGCACCTAATGGGGCTACAAAATTAATACCGCAGAAAACATGAGACGATTGGCCCACTGAGAACCCTACGCATATTGCTCAGTATCCTACACCGGCGAAACAAGACTTTACGGAAAGGTTCCGCTCAAGGAACGCGGTGCAATCCTTCGAGTCCCCACAGTGATGGCGGCGAGCGACCATTGTTTTTTTTTCTCGTCTGCTAGGCAGAAAGCTTCCAAAACTCTGTCAGGTGAAAATCCGCTCGGCCAGAGCAAACCGAACGCCCACCGAAGTGCACCGCGCGGTGGTCGGGGCCGTACGAGAAAAACATATGCGCTCTGGCTCGCTCTGGCAGCCCGCGGGTAGGGTAGCGAGAACAAAAAAAATTGAAGAGGCTCAATGTGTTCTCGGCGAATAAAAGTCAAAGTAGAAAAAATAAATAAGAACGTAGTTACTTTGGCTGGCTTTAGTGTCTTGCCATGGTTGTTCTGGCGTAGGTTAAAAAAGTGTTGATATTTTTTTATGTGACATTACGGCACAAATGAACCACCCCAACACATCGTCTCATTGGACCTCGCTGCGTGCTTTGTCAACTCGTCTGCTAGTGTGTTGATTTGGCTTGTCCCGTTGTATGTTCCGATGTAAGACTTTAGAAAAGTCAATGGACCTTTGGCGTCAAATGTTTATAACAACATTAAATCAACAAAGTTCCGCAATTGAAAATTTAAAGCACAACTTTGGAAATGTCCATGCACGTTTCACATCAAGAGCTTATGAGATTTATACCCATAAAGTTCCGCAATTGATATCCATGCGCTCCATAGATTCCGTGGCCTCAGTGAGATGCCGCGGCGAGCCCGCTCACCATCAAAGCGCCCTTGAAACTTTGTGCTCGGATGGGACTGCTTGGCGTTATGTGACTGCCGGTGTATGGGCGTTGCCACGAAATCCAGCCCGAGTTCGCAATCTTCGCGGTTAAATGTCTTTTCGAGCGTCAAAAAGACATTCTAGACAAAATCCAGAGTGATTTCCGGCGCCGGGGGTCGCTTTGGTCGGTGGTGCATGGACAGCACGAAAAAATTTCGGGGGGGGCTGAAGCCCCATAAGCCCCCCCCCTGGCTACGCCCCTGGTGTGTGTGTGTGTGTGTGTTATGATCGACCGACAGGTCGATCATAACAGACCATGCAGGTCTGTGAGGCGTTCAGGCGGGCTTCAGGCCGAATCGACGACACACACTCCGAGCTGACACAATAGGGTGTAGGGCCATAGGGCTAACCAAAACGCAACAAGGCGCCCTCCCGCTCTCCGAGCTGACACAAAAGGGTCTAGGGCACACCAAAAAGGCAACAAGCACCTCCCCCCCCCCCCCCCCCCCCCTCTGCTCTCCACAAGCTGAGACAAATGAGTGGTCGGCACAAAGCACTACAACCCCACAGGCTCCAGGAGACGACGGCGACGACAACGGGACGGAAGAACGGAGTGGGAATAGACCGGAGCAGCCCTACTCTGCAATTCAGGCTAGGCTGGCCCACGTGTTACACAGACCGCTCGAGACTCAGATGAGAGTCACATCCATGTACCAATGAAGTGAATACAGCCTTTTCTACTCTTTTTCACCATCACTATACCCGGCTTCGTCATCATTTCCTGATTCCTGCGGTGAATGCCCACTTCACCCGAAGGAGATTATATCAACTGCTAGGCAGCAATGGGATATTCCACCCTTCGTCCTGGCTTCAGCAGAATGGTGAGCGCTTGACTTTCTTTGAGAATTTGATAAGTTTTAGCTCGTGTGTTTAATAAAACTGCAAATTATTTTCTGTACGTGCAGGCTCCTGTTCAAAGCTTCCTCACGTCACAACAGAATAAGGAAGTCCTCGTTTGGGATTGACCATGAATTTAAGCAAATGGAGAAAGCCAGAGTTGTTTTTAATTTGTGAGGAGCTGCGAATTGAGGTCGAGAAAAGGCAGAGAAAGCCGCAGCTTATTGAGGTGATTGAGAAGTGTGGGGCTCTTGAGGACGAAATTTCAGAAGCATGGGTAGAGATAGAGAGACGAGCTGAGAAAGCGGTACAAAAAGGTGCAGAAGATAGCCAAAGAGCTGAGTAAGCCGATCAATGAGCTTCAGAGGAAAGGCAATAAGCTGAGCAAATCGCTGCAGAAGAAAGAGAGCTCACGAAATAAAGCTAAAACAACTAGACGTGCAGCGGGATCTGGACAGGCAATCGGCAAATAACATCTCAATAAATGAAAGACGTTCAGGTGAATCGGAAGTAAAAATAAGGATTCTCATGCAGGTTGACGTAAACATAAAGGCGCACGTTGACATAAACGATGACATGGGATTGTTTCTGGTTACATTTCAACGAACCTGCGAGAAAAACGGGTTGGCGCTAGAAAGTTGGTCACAACAGATTCTGACCGTTCTTCTTGGCGAAGCAACCGAAATAATTGCAAGGCTAACGAGAGACGACGCAGATGACTATCGGAAAGTAGAAGCTGCGTTGCTGAGGAAATATCGGCTCTCATTGGAGGCTTTCCGTCGTCGTTTGCGTGAGGCAGCTAGAACATCGGGTGAATCTTTTCATGATTTCACTTACAAGTAAAATCAAATTTAATTGAGTGGCTAAAAGAGGAAGACGCGTTCGGCTATCACGACAAGGTCGTTGAGATAATATGCTTAGAGCAGTTCTATGGGTCCTTGATCGAAGAGATGCGCCTGTGGATTCATGATAAGGCGGGCGAGAAGGGCTTAGAACGTGTTGCAGTACTAGCGGACGGATTCGTCACACGTCGCGAATCCGAAAAGACGCGGATGAAGTCATTCACGAAATTCAGTAAAGAAGAAAATAGGCCACATTCATTTCCCTTCCCCCTTTCCTATTTTCTACATTTCAATTTCAACCACAGTTAATTAGCACGCTGCTTTCGCTGACTTCATTGTCATAGCTCTCTAATTTCCATCGCTGCCATTAGAACACTGCTAAAAAGCAGAGTACATGCGATTACTGAGGCTTTCCCTTTTTTTCTACTTGAAAGATGTTGATGTCCTCGTGGTGAGAATGTGAAGCGCCACATCATTTTTATTCATTCAGCTATAGAACCCTCTTGGAGAGAGATGAATAAAGCAAGGCGGGGGTGTTAACCGTGTTCGCACTAGTAATGTAAATGTAGGAAGAACAAACATCGCTCTAACGATATCGGGAAGATTAACGCGCACATGATTTACGAGGAGGAACACTTGTCTTCAGTAAAGCCACAGTGCGTGGCTTGAAAAGTTCTGTCATCGTGTGACCATGTAACCCTTTATTTCTGGGCCAGACACCATTGTGCCTATATATATATATTACCCTGTGATGTGGCGTGACTGCAGGAGCCAGTGTCCCACAACTACTAAATTATTGGCACTTTTAACACTTCTCAAACGAATAAGATAATCAACACATTCATTTCAGCTCGCCATTGTGCCCATCGGGCGAATCTGTGTCGAACGTGCTGTTTCGCGCAGGCAACAAAGAGTGGTCAGACGTGGCATGACCTCCAAAATCGGCACCCAAACCTCAAACGTTATAGTTTTAACTTTGTGGGATACGTGACGCTTCACCGTGATACGCGGAGCGGTAGGCCCACTGCACATGTGCGTCTTATACCACTGACTACCGCTGCAGGTAGTCGTGATTGCGCAACACCATGGCAACAGCAGGACCAGCCTGGACTGCTAAATTAATTAATTATTTATTAATGGTAAAATCAGCCCTCACTCGCTTCCATATCCCGCGGATGACATGGTGTTAATGGTGGTTTGTCGTTGTTATTGAGATAGGTGGTTTCTCTAACGCTCCTAGGCCTAAAATACGCCTGATGGCGCCGCAGCATTAGCGTTGGTGATGCATTTGGCGGTGCGGAACGCCCTAGTAGGCCACTTCTTCACTGCACGATTAATTTTATTCTACGCTCTAGCACGATATGCAATGAGAGTATGTTAAAATGGTGATTACTTAGCATTTCTGCCGTGGTTATGCGGTGATGAGGCGTAAGCTCACAGTAACAAACATATCACCTATCACGGTAATGTATCCCGCAAAGCTAAAGCCCTCTATTGTGCTGGCCAACACGTGATGAACAACACAGAGTGGTCACGTGCGTCTTGGCCACCGAGATTGGCAGCACGCTCATTGTCTCAGGCTCGTCCCACGTGAGCCTCGCGAGCCCTTTCCGTCGGGTGGAGCGCGGCTCAGCGCAGTGCTGAGCTTGTTCAGGAAAGCTGGCATCCAAATGCAAGGTAATTGGAAGTAGAAGTACACCGTCCTCAGTGCGTGCGGGGCGGAAGACATCACAGTGTTCGAGCCAATAAGCGAGCCTTTGCATTGTTTGCTTACAAATCGCTGGTGTGACAGAGATACGTCATAGGTTATCTGATTTATCGGGTGTCTTATCCTGCTTAGGAATAGCCCTAACTATGGACTTCTTCGTGTCATCTGGAACAGTTGATGTCATCCATGCATGATCGATACAGTTTAACGTATGCTGGAGCTGTGCGTACGTCATGCATATTTCGACGCGCCTCGTATGTTGGTGCATCCTGGCCAGACACTGTGTGCTTCTTTAGGGACCACCACTGGCAGCCATCAATTTAGCCGTTCCAAATGGGGAACCCATGCCCTCTGAGTCTTAGCACGCGTTGTTAGCCGGTAGTTGGCGATAGGAGAATCATAAAGTGGGGGAAATATTCGCGACGCTCAACAGTGAATTCCTGCTTGCTGTCGCCGATGCGGAACCGTATACGTTAAAGCAGATGTTTTATTTCTTGTAGCGTCTTTCCATTGCGCGGTACGTAGACCAGCGCTTCATAATGTTGGTGTGCTCGTTCAGCCGGTCGCATTATTCTTGCTATCGGCGTCTGCAGAGAACCTCCTTGCTTCTTTTTACAAATGCTGCGATGCCCTGTACTTAGAGAAGAGCAGTAGCTCGTTGTACTTCCAGTGGCTCCATGTAGATCAGATGTGCATTGCCGACTAGTACAGAAATTCAATAGGTAATAGTCAGGCATCGGATTTGTTCTCCTAGTTTTCATTATTTCTCGTTGCATGCTGTTGCATGAGTCGTTTAGAGAATTTTAGTGGAGAAAAAAATGACGGACGAGATGGAGACGAGATCGTCACAGGCATAGATAACTTTAAGGCACAATGCAGAGAAAGGCAGAATGCTAGCTTACCATACACGGTATAGCATATAAGTAGCTCTCACACGCTGGGTGACCATTTGTGGCTCTACGGTTCGATTTAATTAGAAATAACAACCATCATCGAGCCTAGCGTAAGTTTGCCTGCTCGACGTAGGGTAGCAGAAAGCGGTCACGTGTGTCACGCGCGGAGCGGCTGATGGCACGTGATTCTAGGAAGCGTGCCATCAACGTGAATTACATGTGAATTACATGCAAGTCTAGGTTGCGTCGCACTTACTGCTCATCTCGTCCGAGGTACTCGCGGTGACTTTGGGCGGGGGAGAAGATGCTCCAGGCATAACGATCTTGCCGCCTTCCATAATGGACGTCCGCTTCCTAGTCTGCAAGAGACACCCGCCCAACCCAGGTGTTGCGACGATATTGTGAGACGAGGTTTAGGCAGCCAGTCTCTTCTTTATTCTCTCGAGTGAGAGCCCCACCACCAGGCCCCAAAGGTATGCTGAGATTTTAGTAACAACGCTCGAGCACGGAAAATCCGCGAGGTTAGGTTGACCCATGTTGACCCATGGTTAGGTTGACCCGCATGTTGACCCATGCACCAACCGTTACTATTAGTAACGGTTGGTGCATGGGTCAACATTTCGTACCAAGCTCACATAATTATTCAGAGAGGAGCGACGTATATCGTTCGAGAATACTCGTATAATGCATCATTTGGGCAATGCATGTGTCTTAGGTTGTTAGACACAACCTCGTACGCGTGAAAGACCATTTAGAAAGTTCAAGGTTTCCTGTGGTAATCTACGAAATTCTGTGCAAGAATTGTGACGCATCCTACATAGGTGAAACTGGGAATTTTAAAAGAAGGATTGAGCAGCACCAGAACGATGTCAGAAACGGCAATGCAAGTTCAAACGCCTTGGCGGGTCATCACATGACTATAATAACCACGAAACGTCATCGATTGGGATGCTGCGAGCATAATCGCGACAGAGAAGCGCCTGTCTTCAAGACTACTATTAGAATCTTTACATATTCAAACGACGAGAAACGTGATTAAGCGGAAACGGGGTAATCTCCCCGAGATATACATGCGCACGCTGCGCCACCTAACACATAACTAAACGGCCCCTCCTGCACTCATTTTCATTGTGAACAAGAGACTCGTAGTGGTCCTGAAACGTCATCTTATATGTATTATTCATTTTAAACCTTAGGCGAGTGCCAGTTTATTTGACAATGTATCACTCTCGTCTAACGAGTTTTCGTCTAAATTTGGACTATAAGGTTATACAACCGTCCGGAAAAATACCAGCGCCGGCTGATTGTTATAAAGAACGAAATATTTGTAGATGTAGGCCACTGCACTGACAGAGAAAAGTTAAAGAAAATCTTCGCTAACACGGACGCATGGCTTCTATACGAAAAAAATAAATATCGCGCAACAGGCCGTAAGAAAAGGCGCCGGTCAATCGAAGAGTGAGTACATTATTAATGAAGGTGGCTGACCACTGACAAAGAGTTCAGGTCATGTATTCACAAAACTGCTTTCAAGAAAGACCTTTCCATCATTATCCGGCCTTCGGGCGTCCGCCACTCCTGATAACGATCGCTTCGATAACAGGACGAGCTCTGCCGCTACGACCAATCACAGACGGCGCCTACCTAAGCGATGTTTTGTGAATACGGGCGCTGGCGAAGGGGAGGGCCATGGTGCAGGATGACGTCGTGGATGAGGACGGAGGCGATGTCCGTATGGCGCAACCGATCAGCAGGTGTCACGGGAAGACGTGCCGTGTTGATGCAATGGCTCGATATAGGCATCAATAGAATAATGAAATCAGTATGAAGCGAAGCAGGTGTCTTCTGGCGCAGACGGAAGGTCTCATGCAGCGACAAACGGGCGGAAGAAACGATAAATCCAAGACTAGAAGAAACGGCGCGTGCAAGGAGCGATCGCCGTGCGCGAGTTCTTTGCAAGATCGTGGCCAGTAATAGGGGTGGTCGCAAAGTGGCTGGAGTTCGAGGCGCCTTTGGGCACACACACACACGCACACACACACGCACACACAAGCGCACGCACGCACGCACACGCACGCACGTAGGCGTACGCACACACACACACCGCTATACACCGATTGCTCTGGGAGCAGCTAGCACGCTCGGCTGGGGCAGCCTTTATCTGGCTCTAATCTCGAGTACGGGATCTTCATTGCTGCAAACCCAGTTGCAGCGCGGTAGGGACCAGTCGAATGTACTATTCTGTTGTCACTGGCTAGATATGAAGAAATGTGCAGAGGAAGAAAATGCAGAAGTTCGCATATGCGACGCCCGGCGGATCCGCGGAATGGCGGGACGCGTAGTCGGCTTCCTGATGAAAACGCCATAATTTATGAACATGTTACCGTTGAATGCAGGGGCCAAGTTAAGAAAACTTTTTGTACGTGGAAATTTATAACGGTCCTGTCGTCTTCACTAATTGTATTTTCGCTATCACGATTGAGTTCTGCTTGTTCTTGCGCACCTCTGTAGCTTACGAAATGCCGGGTGAACGGGCTCAGGACCCGATTTCCACAAAGCAGAGTGATCGGTAAAAAAAAAAGAGAAAAGAAAAAGAAAATAACAAATAAGCGCTGGTGGCAGAAAGCTGAATATTGTCTTTGCAGGTGACCTGGTGCGACGGACAGAACTTGAACGACAAATTACAAAGGTTGGTTAAGTACTCATCCAAATTGGCCAATACAATTTAATTACTGAGTTTGGGGCTTATGCCTATGCGGCATTGAGCAAACTGAAAATGTCCTCATACGAACGTATCTAGCTTTACCATTTTCCTAACAAGATTTGTCATCAAGCCATATCGACTGCTTACATAGAGGTCCAAATGAAGCGCTTGTTTATGCTTTGTAAGAGAGCTGATGCTATTGCGATGTACGTCATCATTTTGATCGCCGCGTTTGTGCAACAAAAGCCAGATGCGTCATCAGTGTATTTCGCGTCTGCGTACATGGATTGCTTTGTGCGAGGCCGAAATGCATGGAGAGAGGTGGTCATGCACAGGTGTTCATAAAGCTGGCTAGCAGCGCAGTACGGTGTTTGCTAAAACAGGACACGTTTAAAAAAAAAAAAGAAACGTGTACCATCATCAGTTGCAGAAATATTGATGGGCTTAGGCCGGAGCTTCTTACTCTGCTTGTGTGCTAGGTACAGATGCGTCTGCTTCCTCAAAAACGCGAACTTTTTTTGCGGCTATAATAGCCCCAATGAGAAACCTAATTAAATGTGCGGGTAGGAAAGACAAGAAGGCCTTTGATCCCGTAATGTGAATCGCCAAGCGTTGTGAAGTGTTATTTTAGTGCTAACGCACAAATGGTGGAGTGACCTGAGTACCGCTCTGACAGGCACGTACCCAGGGGGGGGCCCGGGGGGGGCCCGGCCCCCCCCCCCCGAAATCAAGTGGCATACCCCCCCCCCCCTCCCCACCCACGCCACCACTCCTCACACATTCCTAAAGCGCCGCCAGATCAATATTGAGACTTCGCAGCTGTTCATCGGTCAGCATTATGCTGCCTTTTTCACTCCTTTTAGATGGCGGTAGTTATCGCCATCTCTTGTATAGTGAAGGACAGTTTTCTCGTAGATTCCGCACCCGCGCGATTAACTCGAGATGGGTTCAGTTGTCACCATCTATTCAACCGTCACGCGCATGTTGCTTTTGTTAGTTCAACCTTCTTTGTTCGGGCTGATCCTGGGACCAGGAGAGGGATGCGGCTGTTGCTCAGCTCGTCTGTACTCTCATGGAACGAGTTGCGGCCGGAGAAAACGCCAATTCCGTTTAACTTATCCCTTTGCTTCATTGTTTCCTTGAGTTACGGCTCGCCGCGACGCTGGCAGATGCCCGGAACCATATACACGTGATATGGGCTAGATAAGGTGGGAAATGAAATAATGTGAAAGAGCGTCCATCATGGAACCCTGCAATAACCCTTAGACCCATAAGCAAGATGACTGTCGCCCGCTACCTCGTCTGTTTTTCCCTAACTGTATAGCACTTGGCAACTGGAAACAAAAATCGCAAGGAGTTGAGAGATTAAGCGATCTACTAAGGGAGAAAGCCAAGGCAACAACCAAACTGCAAGCAAAAGCGAATAATAAAAAAGTTAACCATTGTTTATGAGAATATTTATGAATCAACATCTTTTTATTTAAAAAGGAAGTAGAGAAAACGCCGCCGGAAGTGGAGAACAATTACTTGTTCAGAACGACACTTCTACAGTTATCGGTCGAACCGCCTCACGTATCTCTGCTGTGCTTATGGGGGTGTTTTTCTAACGTTTCGCAGTGAGCGCAGTACGTCTAGAATCGCAGAGTCCTGCGCTCTACGCGGTTGTATGGGACTGGCGGCCGCACAGAGTTACGCAGTTTGCGGAACTGTCAAAACTGATCAACAAGGCGAAAATAACTGATATTCGAAACTATAACATGAGAAAGACTGAAGAAGCCGCAAAAAATGAACGCAGCCTAAAATCAGTAAAAAAGAAACCTGGCATAGGACAAACCATGATGTATGCACTAAAAGATAAGAAGGATAATATAATCAGCAATCTCGAAGATATAGTAAAAGCAGTGGAAAAATTCTAAGCTGACCTGTATACAGTACCCAGAGGAGTCACGATAGTTCGCTTAGAAACAGTAATGAACAGGACACAGAAACTCTCCTATAACTAGCGATGAGGTCAGAAGGGCCCTGCAATACATGAAACGATGAAGGGCGGGAGGATAAGGTGGAATAACAGTCGATTTAATCAAAGATGGAGGAGACATAATGCTTGGAAAACTGGCGGCTCTTTATACGAAGTGTCTATCGACTGCAAGGGTCCCAGAAAACTTGAAGAATGCAGACATTATACTAATCCACAAAAAAAGGAGACGTTAAAGAATTGAACAATTATGGGACCATTAGCTTGCTCCCAGTATTATATAAAATATTTACCAAAATAATCTCCAATAGAATAAGGTTAACACTGGATTTCGTCAACCAAGGGAACAGGCTGGCTTCAGGAAGACATACCTAACAATGGATCACATCCATGTCATCAATCAGGTTATCGCGAAATCTGCAGAGTACAATAAGCCTCTCTATGTGTCTTATATAGATTACGAAAAGGCATTTGATTCAGTAGAGATACCAGCAATCGTAGAGGCACTACGTAATGAAGGAGTACAGAACGCTTACGTAAAAACCTTGGAAAATATTGCTACATGCGTGAGGTATTTGTTTGTTTGAACGAGGTGCGTAGGCGCCATCACTCCAGAAAAGAGGAGGAAGAAAGAACTGGGCTCGCGCTGTGAATCTAACTGGTCAGCGCATCAGCCGTTGTTGTAAATATAATCTGTAAATAGTTTCTTGTCTTACTGACTCGTCTTTCGCGTTAGAATATGTACCGAGGTTCTACAGCTACCCTACTTCTACACAAGAAAAGCAGGGAGATACCTGTAGAGAAAGGGGTCAGACAGGGAGACACAATTTCTCCAAAGCTATTTTCTGCGTGCTTAGAATAATTCAAGCTATTAAACTGGGAAGGCTTAGGAGTAAAGATCGACGGCAAATATCTCAGTAACGTTCGGTTTGCCGATGACATTGTTCTATTCAACAACAATGCAGACGTATTACAACAAATGATTGGAGACCTTAACATAGAGAGTGTAAGAGTGGGATTGAATATTATTATGCAGAAGATGAAGAAAATGATAAATAACCGGGCAAAGGAACAAGAGATCAGGATGGCCAGTCGGCCACTAGAGACTGTGAAGGAGTACGTTTACCTAGGTAAATTAATCAGAGGGAACCCTGATCATGAGAAGGAAAATCACAGAAGAATAAAAATAGGTTGGATCGCATACGGCAGACATTGCCAGCTCCTGACTGGAAGCTTACCATTATTATTGAAAAGTAAGGTGCGCAATCAGTGCATTTTGCCAGTGCAATATGTCCAGTGCCAATGCATTTGCCAGTGCATTTCCCAGTGCATTTTGCCAGTGCATATGGGGCAGCGACTTGAGAGCAAGTTAAGGACCACGCAAAGAGCGATCGAACGAAGATTGCTATGCATAACGTTAAGAGAGAAAGAGAGTGGTTTGGATCAGAGAGCGAACGGGTATAGACGATATTCTAATTGACATCAAGAGGAAAAAATGTAGCTGGGCAGGTCATGTAATGCGCCGGTTAGATAACCGTTAGACCATTAGACTTACAGAAATGGGTACCAAGAGAAGGGAAACGCAATCGTGGACGACAAAACACTAGGTGGAGCGATGAAATTAGGAAATTCGCAGGCGCTAGTTTGAATCGCTTGGCGCAGGACAGGGGTAATTGGAGATCGCAGGGAGAGGCCTTCGTCCTGCAGTGGACATAAAACAGGCTGATGATGATGACGATGATGATGATGATGATGGTGGTGGTGGTGGGTCCCCCCCGAAAAAAAATCCTGGGTACGTGCCTGCGCTCTGACGTCGCATTTTCAAAGTTGCACGTGTGTTTCGAAAGCAATTGAGCATATAACACCTCCGTAACAATACTGCGCCGACAACAGGAAGAGCAAGCGCCTGTTACAGCATACATATCCGTAGCTGCAAGAAGGCTATTGTGGAAAAGTCGCATCAGTATACGACACCGGTTTATGAACCGAATATCTTCCTTTTCTAACTATCATTCAGTATAGAACGCAAATACTGGCAGCCTCGCATAGTATGTCTGAGGATGAGCCCAGCTGCCTTGCAGCAGTAAGGAAAAAAAGTGAGCTGAACAGCGAAATGTTCTTGCGCATTAGAGTAAAAAAAAAAAAAGCAGCGCACGAAGCCAAAGGTGGTGCTCTGAAACGTGTCACTTTAGGCCAATTGATTACCATGCAACTTTTGCCGGATAGCACTTTAGTTGTCGACTATAACTGCATGTATCTTCTAGCTGTAATTTTCGCAGTTGCATCCATATACAGCATAGCTGCGATAGTGATGCCTGAAAATACTTTGCATGCGCAACTGTTCGTAACGAAGTCATAGTGATAGGATAGGACAGGTACTAAAATACCGCAGCTTTTTTTGTTGTTGTTGGGTTACTCACAATGTCAGTGATAAGTGGCACGCTAAGTTGAGTCCAAGAGAATGAGACGGAGCGTATACACGAGCACCTCCAGAAAAAGACGAATTAAAAAATACGCAGAATAACGCCTTCTCGTATGTGCGGCGACGCGAACACGGGCGCGCGCCCCGAACTTAAGGCAAGTGTGTCCGCTGAAGTTCGCTAAACTAATGCATTAGGTGGGCGCTATGGGGAGCTTTACCACCAGACTTATAGCTCATTCGGCTGGCCGCTATCGACGGCTAAGAACACATCGCCTGGTTCAATCAGAACGCCATGCTCCAGATCAGAGTGCTCGGAGGCGCTATCACCTTAAAGCTGGGAGCATGACTGAGATCCAACAGAATCCTTATCACGTGGCTTCTGTGATTGCTCTGCGAGCTGCTCAATGTCCGGCTGTGGCAGGCTTTCCCTGGCTGTAATCTCGAGAGGCCTCCCCATCGCTGCAAGCCGAGCCGGAGCACGGCAGGAACCAGTCGAATGCGCCATCAGCTATGTAAACTAAGTGACCGGTTGTGTCGGAGAGAGAGAGAGAGAGAGAGAGAGTGAAAGAGCAAATGCAGGGAAGTTAGCCAGAGCAGTTTCCGGTTGGCCGGGAAAATCCGTCTCGTTTTCGGCACACGGCACACAACTAAGAGAAGTCACACGTAGCACGTCATCCTTGATCGGCAACAAATTCTCCGTTGTCGCACGTGAGATGGCACTGCGGCCATGGGCATCACTTCCAATGCAATGTGAACTACAGTATAATTACACCGAGCTTTGGTGGCGCAGAGGAAATACATATATGAAAATAAGTACACGGAGCCATATGGGTGGGCGTCCTTTCGAATAGCGGTAGGTTTATGGATATATAGTTAGAAAAAGGACTAAGGAATGTGAACGATAATGCAGGTTCCTTCTGTTTTTAACCATGAAAGATTTTTTTATTAAGAAAAAGAGCCATAAGCGCAGCGAACGTGGCCTTTTTCTGGGGAAGTTTTTAAGCAAGGCGGGCATACTTCTCCGCTATAGTAGCGTGAGCTTCAGAATATTCATTTAAATAATGCTATACATTTCTCTTAGTGCCTTGGGAGCCGTTGTCCGAAACATTGGATGCAGTCACATTTTATTGCAAACTGATTTTAAAAAAAGGATATTGGAAATAGCAACCACTTCGAGATATTCGTCATCAAATTTCAACGGTGAATCCCAGCAATATCGTAACTAAGCGTAATGGGAGCCCCGAAAGGGTGGCCCCGCTTATGATCTGATTTGAGGAACGCCGTAGTTGTCCACTCCGCCTTAACTCTGACCACCTGGGGATCTTTAACGTGCACCCAATGCTCGGCAAGAGTGCTTTTTACATGTCGCGCCCATCGATTTGCGGTCGCCATGGCAGGGACGTTGTTCTTGAAGTTGCGCTCCATATGGCAGCACGGTGCCGTAGCCGCAAAGCCACTCCGGTTGCTCGCATAGCGTGCGGAAATGTTGCAAGAGAAAAAACTGAGAATGTCCTCTTGGCTTGTTGCAGTATTCATGCAGAGCTAAACAAGGACGCAGTTACCTTGCCCGAGGTCTTGTTTTTATAGGACGTGAGGACCGGGGTCAAGCTATTGTGGAGGTCACATTGAACGGTAAAACGTGCCTTGCTTATAGGCTACCGGCGCTCCTTAAGTATCTTAAATATAATGGCAATTCAGTTTGGCAGTTTTGAATATTGTTTGTCAGGCCTAAAGCTGTAATCGAGTGGAGTAAACATTCCAGGAATAAACGGCCGACTTCCGCGGTTCCAAGTGCATTTTATAGCATGTGCTATAGTAGTATGGCGCTTGGCGCTGCAGGCACGTTACATTGTGCCTCTGAAGCTTAGTAACATCTAGAATAGCTTAAGAACTAATAATCAATAAGGACCTCTAGGACCGCGCAGCTGTTTGCCATTATGAAAGCTAAGGAACGGTCGTTTGCTTATAAAAGAGGAACATATAGACATACAAGTTAGCATCTTAGTTTAGTAAGCGACGGTAAAACGTCCAAGGGTCATTCCATGCCAACTGTCCCTGCCGTGGCGCTCGAGAAAAATCATTTCTCTAAAAAAATATAGGAAAAAATTACGAGTATATAAGCATTACTTGCACGGTATTTTCCCAAAATATATTGAACAGAAAAAAAGTTTTTGGCCACATGAGCGCCATTTGAATTTCTCGAAATGATGGAAAACCAGGTGGAAAAAACAAATTCGCCATAAATCTACCGCTTTCCGAATTATTTCAAAATTTAGGGCTTTGTATTGTCTGAACATTGTTATTTCATTATGAAACAGTTTCACAAGATAACTTCAGGTTTCTTACTCTTTAGCGCCGAGGTGAAAATGCGCAAATTCTAGCGCTTTTGCGCAATCTTTCCCAAAAAACGGTCGGGGGATGAAACCTCGAATCACTGCTATAGAACTTGCCGTAAAACGTGTTATCTTCTGAAATATTATTTCCGCCTATGTGCTACTCACAGGCTCCAAAATAAAAGCCTGAATTTGTCGGGAACTATATTTTGGATTATGTTTAGACGTTAGCAACACATAATGTGGTGCATGAAAATATAAGCAGTAAAGCGGATATGATTGAGAAGAATAAGAACTTTCGCCACAGAAATTTTATTGAAAGTAATTTGTGCTTTCACCGAGAAAAAAATTGGCTGAAGGCTTAGCTTGGTTAAGCCTGGAAGATTGCGCAAGCAATACGCTTGGCTGCGCCTTGGTTCGGCTGATGGTGTGGACATGGTTGCCCTTTGTTAAACTTACGGCTATACATCATCCGACATTGCGCAAAGCAGCGCGCCGACCACTGCGAGGAGCCAAGCTGTAGCCCCATTTATCCTCCTAGCGTGACGTCACACCAGCGAGCGCCCTCTCTCGGTAGCGCTGCAGCAGCGGCGCGCAAGGCTTCGCCTCCACCATCGATGCCGCCAGCTGGGGCCCCGTCTCTCGGTCTGGCGTGACGTCACACGGTCACGTTACGCGCAGCTGTGTTAGGAGGCGCCACGACCACCGATGGGCCGAAAGTGCGAGCAGTATTGCTTTTGCAACAGAAAATTTGAATTTGAGTCCCACCGTTGCATTACTTTCGTTCGTGCTTCCACTTCACCTGATAGCATGTTGACGGACAGTACAAACTAGGGTGGTGCACGTGGTGGCCTGTGTGGTGAGGAATAAAAGCCGAGATCTAAAGCAGTTCGTAAGAATCTGAATGTTGAAGGTATGCTTACTTAAGGTTGATCGACAATGCGTACTTCCATGCTACTGGAAGTATACATAAGCGGCCGCCTACGCGTTAAGTGGTAGAGTGGGTCACAAATCAGTCTCATTTTCTCAGACTACTTTTGTAAAAGTATTCTGTGAAAACGGTGTCCTGAGGGGTGACATCACAAAGGCCCTGTGGTTGCTGTCCCAATAAAAACTTTGCTGACTACTGTCTATCTGGCCCGAAGTTGCACGAACAATACTATGGACATCGCAGAACTAGTAAAGTACGCTCAATAAAGCTCCTTATCAAAAATATTCACCGGATAGTCAGCCTGTTTTCACTGGTTTTACGGTGAGTGGACATGTGTCGTTCAAGTGGTGCTTCCAGTTCCCGCTCATGAAAAATGACGGGTGGAGAATAGTAAAAAACCGCTAGAGTATTGGTGACGTAAGGACAGGGAACATAATGAACTCAGAAAGATTTTCATTCATAAGTGCTGTTTTTCACTGGCTGACCATATTCGCTAATAATTTGAGCCGTACGTTGTGCACTGACAAGTTACTTTGTACTTTTTATTACCCCCCTTACTCAATGCCCTGTCAAGGGGCCTGTAAAGTATGTTCAATAAATAAATAAATAAATTATTAATATATCTGACATCTCGATTAGCTGGCATGCACACTTCTATATATATATATATATATATATATATATATATATATATATATATATATATATATATATATATATATATATATATATATATATATATATATTGTGAGACGAGGTTTAGGCAGCCAGTCTCTTCTTTATTCTCTCGAGTGAGAGCCCCACCACCAGGCCCCAAAACGGTGGTGATGAGTATGTACAGGTGAGAATATGAAGCGTATGCATAATGCTCACACTAATTTCCCCGCACGCTCAAGCGGCCAGCCAGGCCCCGACTTTGCCAGGAGGGGAACGCTGAACGAATCGTTTTAGGCGCGAAACGTGAACGATCTCCGAACCACGACAACGATGGTCGGAAGAAACGTCTACGGGAGTCAGTGGCATAGCTAGGTCGTCTGGCACACGGGGCCCTTAGCTCTTCTGCCACCCCCCTCCCCCGGGTGTAGTCGAGGAAGGCGAGGATATCGCAAATTTCGGGTGTCTTCAGACGTTTATGACTCCCCCCACCTCCCCCACCCCCCTGCTGGCCCCGTGCACCCGGGGCCCACGGCCCCCCGGCCCCCCCTGTTGCTACGCCACTGACGGGAGTAACGCGATAGTTCACGGGGGATGTTTGTTCGTTAATAATATAGGGTCCAAGAAAGCGGGATTCAAACTTCTCGCACAAACCGGGTGTACGAATGGGCGTCCAAAGGAGCACTTCCTCTCCAGGACCAAAGGAGACGTCGCGACGAGAGATGTCGTAACGTTGCTTGCGATCTAGCTGACTGACTTCTGTGTTGAAGCGAGCACGTTGACGGCATTCCTCAAGTCTCGAGACGAACTGTTCGGGTATACTGGCCGAGGTGTTAGTTGGGGCATTGAAGAAAGCGGCGTCGATGGTGAATGTCGGTAAACGGCCGTAAACTAGGTGGAAAGGTGAGTATCCCGTAGTTCGTTGGATAGCGGTGTTGTGAGCAAAAGTCACGAAAGGTAAAAGTTTGTCCCAATTGTCCCGGTTTGGCCCGATATACATTGATATCATATCTATTAGTGTGCGATGAAATCGCTCGGTTAAGCCATTTGTTTGTGGGTGATATGCGGATGTTGTCTTATGAACTGTGCCACAAGCTCCGAGTACTTCTGCGAGTATTGTTGACATGAAAGTCTTGCCGCGGTCGCTCAACAGTACACGAGGTGCACCATGGCGCAGCACAATGGCATCTAGAAAGAAGGTGGCAACGTCGGAGGCCGAACTAGAGCGTAGAGGAGCGGTCTCTGCGTAACGTGTGAGCTGGTCAACAGCTGTCACGACCCATCGATGACCCGCTGGCGGTATGGGCAGAGGGCCGACTAGGTCTATCCCAACGATGGCAAACGGGGTCTCGGGACATGGGATGGGGTGTAAAAGCCCAGCAGGAGGCGAAGTCGGTCGTTTCTGCCGTTGACACTGAACGCAAGAAGCGACGTACTTGGCTACAAAGGTAGACATGCCTGACCAAAAGAAACGGCTCCTAACGCGGTGGTATGTTTTGTGGAATCCCAAATGGCCAGCAGATGGGTCGTCGTGCAAGGCTTCAAGGACTTGTGTGCGCATCGAATGTGGAAGAATAGGTACCCAGCGGTGTCCGTCGGAGTTGTATATGTAGCGGTACAGCACATCGTTGTCAAGCTTAAATAGTCGCAGTTGTCGACGTAATCTGGCGTTTGGTGCAGATGTAGTTCCGCACAGGCGTTGGATGATGCTGTCGCAGTAGGGGTCAGAACGTTGACACGAGGCGAGGTGAGTGACGCGATTGGAAGATAACGTGTCAGTAACCGATAGAGGTAATAACGGTAATAACGGGAGTGACGACTTAGTCTCATCATCAAGTGGCGAGCAATGGAGAGATGTACTCGAAGCTAATAGTGGCAGCGGGCAGCGAGAGAGAGCGTCGGCATCTTGATGTTTTTTCCCAGACTTGTAGACAACGTCAAAATCGTACTCTTGTAAGCGTACCACCCAGCGACCAAGTCGTCCGGACAAATTTTTGATTGACGACAACCAGCATAAGGCGTGGTGGTCGGTTATGACCGTGAAATGGCGTCCGTAAAGATATGGTCGAAATTTTTGGATCGCCCAAACTACTGCGAGACATTCCCGTTCGGTGATCGAGTAATTCTTTTCGGGAGGTGTTAGTGCGCGACTGGCATAGGCAACAACTCTCTCTCGTGAGGTGGTATCACGCTGTAAATGTACAGCACCGGTCCCATGGCCACTAGCGTCGGTGTGCAAGCAAGTTGGTGCGTTCTCATCAAAGTGACAGAGGACAGGCTCGGTGGTTAATGCCTGCTTGAGGGCTTGAAAAGAAAGTTCGCAGTCATCTGTCCAAGGAAAAGCAGCGCCCGACGTGAGCAACTTGTGTAGCGGCGACACCACGGCCGCAAAATGACTGATGAAGCGGCGTGTATATATATATATATATATATATATATTGCAGGAACGTTTTGCGAATACTCACCCAAACGTTAGGGTACTAACTTTCTATCAGGTACGATAGCATGCTAACAAGAACAGTACGGCTCACGAACTTCTAATAAGTACGTACGAAAGGGAAGAGTAACGTTCTTGGCGACATACCCCGTGCACCACCCCGACTCAAGGGCGATGGTTGTAATAGTCATATATCCTGCATTACTCGGCTGGCACGGCTGGCACCGGAATCGAGAGTTTTGTCTGTACCACAGTGTTCTGGACAATGTCGAATTCCGCCATATTGTCAAATACGGTCATAGCGGCATTTAGAGTTCATCAGAGAGGCCGTAGTAGACCTGTGGACCAAACAGAGCTGGCAAGATGGCGAATTCGACAGTATGAAAGAGTTCGGTAATATCCAACATAGTATCAGAATTCACGCGCGGCGCACGTCCCGCTCGATGACCGGGCAAATAAAGGTAAGCTAGAAATGTTGCTTTCAGCAGCTTGCGCGCACCTTTTTTATGCCTCTTTTCAGAGCGGCGGTGCTCAGCGATGACGTGTGCGGTCGAGGACGGCTGCACAGTTGCGCCAGCTCTTCGGAGAAGAGCTCGGACTCCAGCGATGACTTGCGGCTCGGGGAGTGCGGCAGCTGCGTAGGACTCGTGATCACATTTTGAGCAGCCCTCTCTGAGGACGTCGACGGGAGGATCGTTGCGGACATCAGCGGCACCGCGGAAGGCGGCGCCTTGTCGACAGGAGTCGAAATCTGGCGGACGGGGTCTGAAAGTTCTGAGGTTCGTTCGGCCGCCCGATTAGGCAGAAAAATCTGAGGTTTCGGATCACAAATTTCAGCGGCTAGGCGGCACTTCAGCATCACACCCCATCTTTCGTCAGCGATAATCACTTGCACAGATAATCTTGAATATAACATACACTAATACCCAAGAACGGAGACGGGAGGATGTCCGAAGTGCTAACTGAGTTGGCAAAGTGCCGCAAGCGTAATGCCGAGAATGTGGAGTCGCTCCCCGCCTGCGCAAAGTTTTCCCTTCAACCACTTTCATTTCCCTTTCCATTATTAACGCAAAAGCCTTAGAGGACTCATGGGATGAAAAATCCTATGTCCGCAATTACGCTGTTCGGATTTATGGTACCAAAATTCATGGCACCAAAATTGACAAGCCTCGACCTTTCGTGGGAGTCGAACCCACTACCTGTGGTGTTAATTAAGGCGAATTTAATTAAGACCCAGGACCTTTGGTAAGAGTCGCACCCATGATATTTGGTGTTAGAGTGAATTAGGCCGCCAATTTCTTTATACGAAGGGGGAAGCCGAGGCAAAGAAGAAGCGTCGACGCGACCTGTGGTGTTAATTAAAGTGATGTTAAACGACACCTAATTAAGATAGAGTTAATTAAAGCACTCGAACCCACGAGCTTTGGTGGGAGTCGAACCCACTTGGAGATATCAGCGAACCGGCTTATCTCCAAGTTGGATTCCAATTGACATCGTGACAGACGGGAGTCGAAGCTGCGACCTCTGGTTTCGACTCCCACCCTCGACTTTTGATGAGAGTCGAAACCACGGCAGGTTGGGTAATAATTCAAAGTTAATCAGGACCCAGTTAATTAAGATAGAGTTAATTAAGGCACTGACATTTCGTGAGAGTCGAACCCTCGACCTTTGGTGGGAGTAGAACCAGCTTGAAGATATGGGCGAACCGGCCATATCTACATGTTGGATTTCAGCTGACGTCGTGAAGGTCGAGAATCGAAACCCCAACCTTTGATGTTAATTAAGGCGAAGTTAGCTCAGGTACAGCTAATTAGGATATAGTTAAGGCATTGACATTTGGTAGGAGTCGAACCCACTTGGAGATATGGGCGCACCGGTGATATGTCCAAATTGTATTCCAACTTACATGGTGAAGATCAAGAGTCGAACCCATGACCTTTGGTGTTAATTAAGGCAAAGTTGAGTAAATCACTTGGCCTCACTATCCAACATGGAGATATGGCCGGTTTGCCCTTGTGACCAAGTTGGTCCGACTCCCACCAGGGGTCTTGCGTTCGGCTCTCGACCTTCATAATCTAAATTTAAACTGCTTAATTAAGATGGAGTTAATTAAGGCACTCGGACCCATGACCTGTAGGATTAATTAGGTCAAAATTAATTCATCATCATCATCAGCAGCCTGGTTACGCCCACTGCAGGGCAAAGGCCTCTCCCATATTTCTCCAACAACCCCGGTCATGTACTAATTGTGGCCATGCCGTCCCTGCAAACTTCTTAATCTCATCCGCCCACCTAACTTTCTGCCGGCCCCTGCTACGCTTCCCTTCCTTTGGAATCCAGTCCGTAACCCTTAATGACCATCGGTTATCTTCCCTCCTCATTACATGTCCTGCCCATGCCCATTTCTTTTTCTTGATTTCAACTAAGATGTCATTAACTCGCGTTTGTTCCCTCACCCAATCTGCTCTTTTCTTATCCCTTAACGTTATACCTATCATTTTTCTTTCCATTTCTTTCAAAATTAATTAAAGTACAGTTAATTAACGTAGAGCTAACAACCTTTGGTGGGAGAAATAGGAAGTAACAATGAAGTGGGCAGGCTTTCGCCTTCACCCTCTTTAGCGTATGCTAAAGTGTATGAAGGCGAAAGCCTTCATCCACTTCATCTCTACATTTCTTCTACATTTCAATGGAATACAACAAATAATTGCCCCATCCTTTTTCTGGCTTCACTGCCAGTTTCATCGTATGGTTATGACCATAAGAGCTCTTAACACGGCCAACATATCGTGTTTAACGACAATTAATTTACACCGATGGAACTCTTTATTTTAACACGCTGGTTACTCTATGCGAGTCGTGTACAGTCAAGAAGCTTGCTTGCGAGCTAATTTGTGTGCTGTTTAAGCACGTCGTTTACTCCGAGCAACAGGATTTGACACTGGAATATTAATCTCACGGCGCTGAGGTCATCTTCTTTGGTAACGTGAGTAATGGTAACGAGTCAAAGGGGAAAAAATACTTCATAGTCCACATTCATAAAAACTTGAAAAGGAATGTAATACAAAAATCCAGGATTTAGTTCTAAAAGCACACCAAGTAAATCTACATTTTTATTACAAAACTTGCGAAGTAACATATAGCAGTCCGCTTTTGCATATAGCGGAGGTTACGAATGCCGTAAAGCATCGTTAAAGTGCAAGGACGTGGCAACACGATCATTGAATTTCTGGAGCAGCTCTCTGTGACATCACAGATTGCGGCAACCTTCCGACGAGGCCAGTTAAACACACTGTTGTTATAATCGACCTAAGTTTTCCAAGAAACCATCAGCTACCACATCTGGCGACGGGGGGATGTCCCACCAGCAACACGCAGCTGTCACGGTTGATGTTCCCGCCTCGTCATTCACTTGTCTTCAAGACAGCAACGTCGTCCTCTTGACCATCGCGAAGTGGCCACTTATCGGGGAAAGCGTCGACGACAGATGGTTGCCTCCTGTTGTGACGCGTTGGAGACAGGTGTACCACGTACACGAGTAGCTAGCTGGAGACATGCGTACCACGAGCAGCTCGTTGAAGACATAAGCACAACGAGCAGCTCAATGAGGACATAAGCTCCCCGAGCAGCACGCTGATGACCACTGAGGGGCGACAGAGGTGGTTAACGATTCTGCGTTTGTGATTGACCAGTGGATTCCCTGAGCGAAGGAAATAAGGGATAGTTGAGGCCGTCTTGGCCCCCGTGTTAGATCAGAACCGCTCGAGACTCGGATAAGAGTCACAGCCATGTACCAGTGAAGTGAATACAACCTTTTCTACTTTTTTTCATAACGATGCCCGGCTTCGTCGTCGTTTCCTGATTCTTGCGGTGAAGACCCACCTCAACCGGTCGAGCTCGTATCACTGTACTTAAGTGAGTGCTGCAGTGCTTTCTGAAAACAAAAAGAACTCAATGTGACCCCATTTGGAAGCATAGTCAGTACAAAGAAGGCCAGATCTCAGCCCATGGTTGCGGTGTTCGATCAGAATTCAAACTGTTCAGATTTCTCCTACATTGACGCTTTGGTTCAACCTAAAAACCCGTTGTTGCGTTCTCCAGGGTAGCATACCCCACCGCTGCCGACCAGTTGATGCGACGCCATTTCGAGAAGCTCGACAGGCGTTACTATTGGGTAGCGTGGCGTTGTCGGCAAGCCGCAGGCAGCCGGTAGACCATGGCAACCAGGCAAGGACGAGAGGATTTCTGGTGCGAAACTTGCACTGTTTATTCAATGATTGGTGAAGTATAAGATGAAGCAAATGAAGTGAAAAAGTACATTGCGGGGCACTTTAAATAGGCCCACTAAAATAGAAGGGGGGATCTTGCCTACGTCAACGTGACGTGACATGAACTGAGTCCCACGGTGCTTTGCGGCTGCTCTTTTATTCCTGGGCGATGTTGCACGTCCCCGTCGGTGCTTTGCGGCTGCTTCCACATTCTCAGGTGAGCCTGGACGGGCCCGCATCCGCAGGTGGCAATCCGCAGGTCAGGGATCGTAGGCGCTTAACCTTTCTTCTAGGCGACGTTGGTTCGCGGAAAAGGTGTCTGGTTGTGGATGGGCGGCTGACCTAGAGTTGGACATTCCGTGGAAAGGGTTCTTGTAAAGTTGCACACACATAAAGGGGCCAGTAAGCACTGCGGGCCGCCAGCCAGACCGGTAACTCCACGAGACAAACATAGCAAATTAGGAATCCACCCTCCGTTTCGATGAGTCATGGTGTTTGAGCATCCTTTTTGCCCGGGGTGTTACACGCCGACCGTAACACCGTCCACATTGGATGCAATGAGAACCTTTACCATGTGGGGCTCGATACCAGGTATACAAAACACTTCATGCATAAAAGCAATGCACTTGTGGCTACGCGAGTGAGGATATCCAACTCGTTCTGCTATAATGTACGTGGCACGACACACGGGGACAACGTTTAACACGGGGTTTAGTTGCATTGGACGGGGTGCCCTTCATCCTCAGGAAGATCCCAGATATACGGGCAACATATTAATTGCTAAGACGAACGTGAATGGCGGTCTAAAGATTTCTAGAAGTGAGCGATATTATCGGGAACTATGGAGTACAGTAGCTATCTGTGATAAGCTCACTTCATGTATTTATTTTGGCCTGATTTTGACCCTTTCAATGCCTGAATTCATGTCCCTTCGTGCGAATCTCTTCCGTATTTTCTTGATGTGCCGTGGCTTTAGTGTAGTTATTTGACTGTACTTTGTGTTGACTTTAGTGTACTTACGTGACTGTATGTTGTGCTGCTGTGTTTCTGAGTTCACTTTCAGTTTTACTGGGGCCTTAGGTTTCTTATGTGACCGGACTTTATGTTACTGCTGTGTTAAATCCACTCCTTCATTCGCAAGTTTCTGCGCTCAGATGACACCTAACTTCCGCGAATATACGAATATTCCAGAAAAGAAATTGTTCCGGTATACTCTTAATTTGGCTTCTTCGATGTCCTTCCAAGCAGGAACTGACCTCTAGAAGCAGACGCAGAGCGTAAGAACGAATAACGCGAAGCACAGCGATTAGAAATAATTTGTGCTCCGAAGACAGATGGTCACTTGTATACAAGTACGTATTTTCTATCTGTCTGCACAGTCTTCCCTAATTCAGAAAGTGCAGCACTTTGACCTATGCTTTGGAAGTACGGCATGCATGAGCCAGTTCTGTATAAGTTCACTTCTCGTCTGTAATTGCTACTATAAGAGTGCAGATCATGCAGTTTGTTTTCGTAGTTGGTGATATGACGCTACCCTTGTTGATTAATGGTTCACAGATGGCAACGTTACGCGTATTTTGATTGGAACAGTCAGCCAAGTTCGAAGCATGGACTGTCGTCGGGACATACGTTGGTACAGTTTTACATGGTGTGAATTGATTTCGTACCAGAGAATGTGGGGGTCGGCTGCTTTTCCTGGCAAAATGCAGCAGTAGCAAAAGGTAGAATTACTTCGTTTGTCCGCTTAGTTGTGCGGCGATGAGGATTACAGTGGCCGCGAAAATAAGATTTTATTGTTATATTTTTGTTATTTGTGAGAAGTACTTAACCGCCGGCAGACGACAGAGCTCGTCGATGGCTTCAATTTTCGCTTCCATTTGCAATGGACACGAGGCGTGCAGGCCCAGCGCTAAACCTGCAGTACGTGAACTCGTGCGGTACCCCGCACGGTATTCTCCAGTGCTGAATGGTTCACAGGCTACGGCTTGTGTTGGTTTCCGCACCAGTGTTGCCGGGTTCGCCCGTATCGCGATGCGCTTTTAATGAGCACGCACTGAACAACGCACTGGTATATAATTTAAACTTTATTTTAAACTCTGCTGAAAGGCGCCGCTGAGGCAGAGTAATTGCCAACAATTCCAGCATGGCTAGATCCGTCTGCAGCCAACATTTTCCTGTCTCCTAGTGCCAGTTTTCACAAAAAGCTTTTCCGCTAGAATTACTCCTAACAGAAAATTTTAACCTATCCTGATGTTGGGCATACCATGTCATTAGCGAAGGAAAGTGGCCAATGGCTGATATAATTTATGACAGAAAAACTTTGTGAATTCAGCTTCAGAAGTGGAGATTCCAAAAACGCAGTCAACTCGAAGAAACCAGAGCTAAGCTCTGGCGTACATACACGTGACTTGCGCCTGTTACAAAGCGACGTCAGCGTTAACGGGTGTCCTACCACTTGTGACCCTTTTCCCATCACAACTCCGCCAGAACTGTGTGTACACCTACCGTTGACATCTTGCGGAGAAAGCGTGCGTTCCGTGGCATTTTCCCGCCAAGAAGTGATGACTATTTCTTCTTTACCGTCCTTCAGCGGCTGTCGCAGCGCTGTCGCCTGGGCCTCAGCTTGAGGTGCCGCTATTGGGCCCAGCGACATCATCAAAGTTGGAGGGGTCATTGGGCTACCGACGTCGCTGGACGTGATCGTACCGCCAGCATCGGCGAGGCTACTCTTCTGGCGCATCGTTTGTAGAAGCTGCTTGCGCTGGGATTCGCGCTCCTGCTGCACCATGTAGGACTGAACAAGAAGC
Source organism: Dermacentor albipictus (assembly GCF_038994185.2). Lineage (NCBI taxonomy): Eukaryota > Metazoa > Arthropoda > Arachnida > Ixodida > Ixodidae > Dermacentor > Dermacentor albipictus. The sequence continues at coordinate 10,240,464 of NW_027225567.1, read as the reverse complement.
CACCGGTACTTATAAAACGGCAGTATTGAGAAAAGAAGCTGGCGTAACGGAGGTTGTTTGTAAATAGTCAGCTTTCGTTGCGACGATATACCCGCCTTTTACATGCGCACACGTTGCACGTAAATATTACTCAGTTCACGTATTGCGAACGCGCGACACTTGATGTATACATTGAAGGGATTCAGGTTTTATAAGCTGATATTATCAACCATGCAGCATATATAGACCTGCGAACATTGTTTAACTGCGCGAACAAACGGACCACAAAGACAGCATGGGACAAGAACGGGCGCAGACTTGCAACTAATGTTTATTCCACAACGACCACATATAAGTACATGCCCGACATACACCACTGCGCGTGCGCGAAAAAAGAAAAGGTAAAATAAAAGAAAAACCTTGTATAAGCAAAGCGCGACCTACCTACGCTCGTCAATAAACCTCATCTCACTGTTGTGTAAATAAACTGACGTGCCACTGACACATTCTTGTCCCTTCTTTCTAATATGGTACGCCTCGAGTAGCTCTCTGGCTCGGCTATCTCGGCAGCGGCACAACATCTTTACTTCCTTCATGATCGGCTTGCGCGTGCACGCCAAGCAATGGACAGGCAGGTGCCCATTCGTCTTATTTCTAGTCGACAGTTCATGCTCACGCAAGCACACATTCGCGCACCTTCCTGTTTGGCCTACGTAAACTTTGCCGCATGATAGAGGTATCTGATAAACTACTCCAACACTGCAATCTACCTGGGAAATGGAGTGCTTTGTTCCGCACCCTTGGAAGCTATTCTTCCTGTGTGCGAGCATAGCCCAGCGAGCTTGCCTTGTTCCATGCTGTCTCTGTGGTCCGTTTGTTCGCGCAGTTAAACAATGTTCGTTAATATATACGAAGTCGCCCAACAACAAGTTCTTATAAACTAAGTATAGATCTTCCGAAGTAAACTACAGCCACATAAAATAGTTCGCCAGCCTTAGCGTTATACGCTTACGCATCGCTCGCATACCCGATACCGACCCAGATTAGTTCTTCGTAGGCAAATTAGCCCCTGTATACTGAAGCTGTCTGGTGGTAATATGCATGGAGTCACTCATGGAGATGTGACCAGGGGCTGAAGAGACAACACAGGAGTTGCAGCCTGACATATGTGTATTACAGTTCACAAATTACTGGAAATCCGAGAACCTAACTGGAACTGTACAGAGTTCGCGACGAGAGGTGTTGCATTCACCCAAAGCGCACAGAAATCTCGCTGAATTAACACGTTTTGCGTAGGTTCTAGCGTTTAGGTGTGCACAGAAAAACAATTCTTCATTAACACATTTCGGGCCGTTTCTTTTCGCATTCGTCGAGAAGGCTTAAGCAAGGTATTGTCAAAAGATGTGGCCAGCTGCGCTCTTTTAGAATCTACGTCTCCGTCCCCGAGCGACAATACGAACACTTGAGGCTGAGAATCGTTCCATATTTCTGTGATGCAAGGACCAAATTTTACTACGTGAGAATATTGGCGTTGTCAGCAGTGGTTGGGTGCTGCAATCAGACTGTTTTCATTTGCCTCAAAGCCACAATGAACACATGACGAATATTATATTACCGATGTCTGACAGGGATCCACGTTTTGATGGTTCGTCCTTTCATCCTAGTTGTTCTATCACAGTAACGTCGCTTTCTCAAAGCGCTCGCGTTATATAAGGAGAAAAAAACGTGCGCTGTATGAATGCTTTCGTGAAAGGCTCGAGAACATAGGCTATTGGGGAAAAGACATTTGGCATTTGAAAAATATGGTCTTTACTTTTTATGCTTCCCTAGCTAAGTCTCGACAAGAGTTAATAATTGTTGCTGTAAAAAAATTACTGCCCATAGGTCCACGAAAAAAACAAGCAACAAAAGTTTAGCGAGCTGAATATCCTAAATAGGCCTTTGGCATGAAAAGTTTAGCTTTGATTGAGCTAAGTGGAAAATAAATTGTACGTGGAATTCTCTGTTCGCTGACATAGGCATACAGTGTGCGCAGTTATAATGTAACAATTGTTTCTTGCGAACTTCCTGGGAAAATTAAATATTATTATCTCATGAAAAGCAGGAAAACACGCACTCATGTTCTCGAATCTAACACATATCAGCCAACATAGACAATATTGGTGCATTATGAATACATACAATATGCCACCATTGTTTGGTCTTGCGCGACATTTGTACGTGTTTCCTGCTTAATTCGTCTTGCCATGGATGATGCACCATTTAGCAAAAGCATGTTGTTCAGGTGGATAGTTACGCCATTACTGTGTACGTCAGTCTCGATGTATGTCACTTTGACTATTATTTATGATTTTCACATTTGTTAACGCAGTGTTTTCCTGTGTACTTGCATAGTCTTAGCAAGAACGTGTTGTGCTGATGTATGTCACTGACAATTTCTTGCTCTATACGACATGAGTGTTGACATGTGCCCGGGACCACACCAGAAATGTATAATCTCGTGAGTTCCAGACGCTTGAACAGTGGCTGTCTGAAATAAAAATTGAAATTAAGATAAAAAAATAATAGCTGACACACGAACCAGAGTGAATGCAATGTGCTACGCATATATCACAAAGCGCTTCAGTGCAGAACCCAAAGGAATTTGTTGCCGTAGTGACTGAATTCACAAGAGTAGGACACTTATGGGCCTCGTTAATTTTGCTTGAGTGATGAGCGAAGCTCGAAAAATACAAGACTAGGTGGAGCTGCGAGTAACCCGCAACGCTATATCTTATCCGTCGCTGTGCCATGTGTTATGCCCGTTAAATCCCAGTTGTCTTCAGTTTTACTATTTTTTTCTTGTTCTATTGGTTTGTCTATCACGCAAAATTCGGGGTATCTGCAAGACATTCAGTGGCTACACATAACAGGGAAGGTGGTATCGGAATGTTTCGGGACTAGCTCTTCTTTGAAGAAACAAATTTATTTATGTGCATTCAAACACTATCACACTTGAAATAGTCCCGTCAGCAATACAGCGCTTCTAGCGTTCCTAACCCTTGGCGAATATGTCCTGGAGGAGGAGGAGGAGGAAAAACGTTTATTGAGCTCTAGAAAAATTTTATGAATTTCGCGGAGTGAGATGGTGTCTTCCATCTTATTAGCAATGGCCGTCTGCCCCTAGTCCAGGGCTCCGCTGGATGCCGCTGCCAGCTGGGCCCGTCGGATCAGCCCTAGTTGGACGTCCCGACGGTCGCTGGAGAGCATTCCTTCCCATTGCTCTGCACTCGGGTTTGGTATTATTGGTGCCGCATTTGTTTTCTGGGAGGCCCACGTTATATGGTAGAGCGTGGGTGTTTCCTGGCACCATGGGCATTTATCAGTGTACTGTGTGGGTTGTATTTTACTGAGGGTGTTTAAGTTCGGATATGCACCCGTCTGTAGCAGCCTCCAAGCTACGGACTCCTCTCTTGTGAGAGAGCTATGCGGCGGGGGCTACCGCTTCCTGCTGCCCTTATAGTGGTTTAGGATAGCCGAGTATGCTCTGGGGACTGGCTCGGTTTCCTCGAGGTCATTGGCGGAGGGTGCTCGGTATGCAGTGTATCCTCGAGCTACCCTGTCGACCTCAGGGTTCCCTTCCACGTCCGTGTGACCCGGCGTCCACACTATCGTGCGTCTAATTGGTTGTTCTTTTTCTGTGTTTTGTGTGTGGTGATCTTCAGAACGGAGTATGCGGAGCGCTGTGTGACCTATTCTGCCTAACATGTAGTTTCGGCATGCTGTTTGGGTGTCGGTTAGTATTGTTAAGGACCGCCTAGTCCGATAGCCCTCCGCTGCCGCAACAGCGACGACCGCTTCTTCAGCCTCGAGTACCGTGCAGTCCCGTAGAGATGGGCTGACGATTTCTCGCATGTCCGAGTTTGTCACCGCCGCTACTGCGTTGGGGTGGGTCTGTTTCGCCCTTCTGGTGTATGTGGCTGCGTCCACGTATACCGTTGTTGCCTGGGAAGCTAGTGACTTTTGGATGCATTCTGATCTCGCCTTCCTGCGTTCTTCGTATAGGTTGGGGTCCATATTTTTGGGAATGGGAACCACCTTGACTGTGTTTCGTATTTTGTCCGGGATAGTCTGGACGTCTTTTTTCCGGAACGAGTCGAACACGCTTCTGCAAGTTGAGCTTCATTTATGCAAAGGTCTTGAAACGGCGACCTTTCAGTTGGATTTATAAATTTAGGAAGACAGCAAAATAAGGGCGAGCCTAGTCTGACGAATGACCCGGCTCGAGGATCATCACTAGTGAAAAAGCTCATGGCACTGAAAAAACGAAACCTTCACATGATCGAAAAAATAAACACTAGGTGTGATTGCAGCACGAGAAAATACATTCTCATCGTCTTTTTCGCGATTCCCGGCATTGTGCACCACGAATTCGTCCCTACTGGTCGAACTATGAATAGGGAGCTTAACTGCCAAATTTTAAGGCGTCTGATGGAGGACGTTTCGAGAAAACGGCCTGATCTGGTGCGCACTAGAAGTTGGATGCTACACGACGACAATACTCTTGTCAGAGATCACTCCGCTAATTTCTCCGGAAAGAACATGGTTTCCACCATATGCTCGTAAAATTTTGCTTCCGCTTGTTTCACTCCCAAGAATTAAAAACCCAGCTGAAAAGCCGCCCCTTTGGCACGACTTCCTTATTAAGCTCGAATCCCAGAAGAGTGCTTGACTCCTTTGGAAAAGAAGACGGCCAGGATATATTAGTAAATTGGAAGGAACGCTCGGAGCGCTCTATCGCTGTGCAAAGAGACTAAACGGTGTACGTACGTACATGCGTCCGTACGGGAATCGCATGTGCGTGCCTGCGTGCGTGTGTGTGTTTATATATGCATACAACGGCTACGAGGAGCCAGGTTCCCTTCCCGTATGTAGCGTCCAGCAGGCTCACCTGGACGTTGTCGTTCATGTAGTCGGCGACGAGCCGCCTGACGAGCGAAAGCACGAGCAGCGCAGCGAGCGTGTCGTGCAGGATGAGAGGCGCTAGCAGGGCGGCCGACATGCAGATCAGCGCCACGCTACGCAGCCTCGCCCCGAACACATCCAGCAGCCACAGCGACACGCGCTGGTACACGCTCGTCAAGCACAGCAGGAACACCATCATCACGTCCACCAGCACCACCAGCAGGGTGCCCTGTGCAGTTGCCAAACGTTCTGCACGAGTTCACTGTTGACACATTACATTAGAGGCTTTAATGTCTTTTGTTAATATCTTTTGTAAACTTTTTGTTAATACTTGTTTGTATTTTTTATTTTTTACTGCATTACTTCTTGTTTTGACTCCACTCCTTTCTGTAACGCCTTCGGGCCTTGAAAGTACGTGAAATAAATAAATAAATAAATGTTGTGATTATAGAGGAAGATGTACAGGAACACTGACATTGGACAAGAACTTTATTGGAGTGTCCTGAGGAACTTGATTGGGGGGAACCGAAGGATCCCCAATTAAGTTGGTGGCTCCGCCAACGACGGGACAGGGAGGTGGTGACTCTCCGCGACGTCGCGGGCCCTCTGGACGGACTGTAGACGCTTCGTGAAATCCGAGCTCTTCAGCAAGGCGCCCCACTTACACTTGTATTGATGGTCGGAGCCCGCGTTTTACGGGCACAGCCAGAGCATGTGGTCGAAGGAGCAGCATGCGTGACCGCATTTGGAGCACGACTGCGGGAAGTTCGGGTCTATCCAACGTAGCGGCTCTGGGGGTGAGGTAGGATCTGATTTGTAAGAGCCTGAAAGTAACGGCCTGAGCCCTGTCCAATTTCGGGCTGGAGGAGGGGGGGGGGGGTAATTTCTGCCTGCTGTGTCTGTAATCCGACGTAATTCCGTGATAGGTGGTAAGAGGACCTTTGAACGGGCAATCCTGTGGGAGAGCTGGACCGTGAGCTCGGGCGCGGCTCGTGAATTCATGCGCCAGGCAGTTGGCGCGCTCGTTAGGGTTGCAACCCGCTTGGTTACTTATATCGTTCACGTGGGCCGGGAACTACGCTATGGTATGACCTCCAGTTTCTTCACCCGTAGTAATACGAAAGGATCTGTTGACGATGCCGGCTGCGTATTTAGAAACTAGAGCGGACGAGAAAGCCCTGACCGCCGTGCGCGAGTCAGAGAAAATGGTCGCCGGGCCTTTTGCGGCTTGAAGAGCCAAGGTTATCGCGGTTTCCTTCGACTCGTTCGCGTGTTCAGTGTAGATTGACGCGGCGTGGATATGTGTTCCGCGCATGTCAACGAGCGAGATTCCAAACCTGTCTTTGCTGTCATATTTGGTGGCGTCGACGAAGAATGCATCTGCCCCGTGAAGGTCGATTCGTTGAAGCATGGTTCTAGCCCGCGCTCTTCTGCGACCTTCATTATATATTGGGTGGATATTCCTCGTTGCGGGCTCAACCTTTAAACCTTCCCGGGCTAATTTAGACAGGGAGTGTCTGTCGCGTGGTACCTGTATAGGGTGTATACCAGCTTAATCAAGAATCTTAATTCCCAGCTCAATTGACGAAAGCCTGGAGATCTGTGCAACAAACTGTGCTTCGATTAATTCGTCTGTGGTATTGTGAATTCCAAGTTCAAGTAGTTTTACCGTGCTAGCGGACTGTGGAATACCGAGTATTCTTTTGACGCCGGACCTGATGAGCGTGTCGAGTTTGTTCTTTCCGATTTTGCTCCATTTGAAGTACGGTGTTGTGTAAGTAATATGACTGATGAAAAAAGCTTGGAAGACCCTGAGTAGGTTGTCCTCCTTGAGTCCCCCTCCCCCCCTTTTGCTTGTGATTCTAGTTATGAGTCTTAGTATATGTTTCGCATGCGCGCCTAGCTTGTTTAGAGCTTCTGCATTACAGCCATTGGCGTTGATTAACAGTCCTAAAATTTTGATGGAGTTCACCCTGGCAATGGGGTGCCCTTCTGGTGTCATAATTTCGGTTGGCAGCGTTTCCATAGGCTCGAGGTTCCTAACGCCCTGCCTCGACTGTCTGTAGAGGAGGAGTTCGGATTTGGTCGGTGACAGCTTGAGACCCGTGGATGTAAGAAATTCTTCCGTTACATCTATGGCCGCCTGGAGAGATTGCTCTAGATCGGCCAGAGATCCCCCCGGGGATCAGAGTGTGATATCGTCTGCATAGATTGCGTGGCCAATTTTGGGGAGTTCGGCCAGCCTTTCGGAGAGTTTATGCATGGCGATATTAAACAGTAACCGGGATAGGACCGAGCTCTGAGGGGTTCCGCATTTGCCTAGTACGTAAGGACAGCCCGAGATCGTCCCCAGTCAGAGGAACGCTTTTCCTTTCCGATAGGAACGAGAGAGTGAAATTAAAGAATTTCCGCCCTAGGTTGAGATAGGAAATTTCGTTCAAATGAGTTCATGAGCCACCTTATCAAAGGCCTTAGCGAGGTCGAGCTCAATTTATTTATTTATTTATTTATTTATTGAGTACTATTGAGTAATATTTATTTGTTGAGTACTATTGAGTACTATTTATTTATTGAGGCATTACAGCAGGGAGGTACATGCATATCTACATCAATTGACACTCATTTCAACACACAAATCGCGGTAAAACTTTTCGTTACATTGTATACCTACAGTATTTGACGGGAGAGCATTCCATTCCCTCGTGGTTCTATGAAAAAATTCATAACGCAAGGCGTCACCTTTAAAAGGAAATTCATGAAGTTTCACGGCATGGTCTCTTCTACGCGTGATATACGACGGTAATGTAATATATTTGTTCCTGCCAATGCTTGTTTTATAACAGTAAACACTGTGAAAAAATTTGGGTCTGAGGCCCTTTCTTCTGTCCTTTTGATCCTGCCAATGAAGTCTGCGCTTGCCTTCGGTGATACTGAGGTTTTTGTCATAACTCCCCATAACGAATCGAACCGCCCTATTCTGAATTTTTTCAAGTAAATTGACTAACTGACACGTATAAGGTTCCCAGCAGATACAAAAGTGCTTAAGTACCGAACGTACGTGAGTAGAATACAGCCGTTCTTTCAATTTACTAGGTAATTGACCAAAATTTCGTCGGAGAAAGCCCAACTTTCGTGCCGCCTTCCTTCTTATCCGCAGTGCATGCCTGTTCCACCTTAAATCCGAGGTAAACCAACCTCCCAAGTATTTGTATTCCGTAAACCTGGTTAGAGTAACGCTATTTAATTTGTACTGGTATGTCTTATATGAACGTTTCTTTGTAAAGGTGATGTTTAAATATTTTGAAACGTTAAGCGACATTTCCCATTTCGCACACCAAGTTGAAAGTTTATCTAAATCACTCTGAAGTGCATAAAAATCACAATCACTATCAATATCCCTATATACTACGCGGTCATCTGCAAACATCCTGAAAGATGACGTAATACCACTAGTGATACCATTTATATACAATAAAAATAAAAGGGGCTCCAAGACAGAGCCTTGGGGTACTCCAGCGGTCACTGTAGCAAGATCAGAGGAGATGCCATTGAGAACCAGACTGTTGTCTATGTGAGAGATATTCAGATATCCATGCAATTACCTTTTTGTGCAACTTGTAGGCGTGTAATTTGCTAATAAGTAGGTCATGAGCCACAACGTCAAATGATTTACAAAAATCTAGAAAGATGCAATCAATTATCTGCCTTTTGTCTATTGCTAGGGCCAAATCGTGAGTGTATTCTACAAGCTGCGTAGTACAAGAAAAACCCTGCCGAAATCCGTGTTGGTTCGCATTTAATAGATTGTGTTTAACTAGATGTGACATAATACAACTATAAACGCGAAGAAAGGGGGTTAACCGAGGGGCTCGATTTTTATTAGTCATATCATAAGAAGCCAACAAACACTGACACCAAGGACAACATAGGGGAAATTACTTGTGCTTTATAAATGAAATAAAGAAAAGAAAGTTAAAGGTAATTGAAGTGGATGAAAAAACAACATGCCGCAGGTGGGAACCGAACCCACAACCTTCGCATCTCGCGTGCGATGCTCCACCAATTGAGCTACCGCGGCGCCGTTTTCCCATCCACTTTCTTGGGTATTTATGTGTCCTAGTAGAACCCTGGGAGTGTTAGCCAGCGCCACCACTCACAGACCTTGGCGGCGGACGTGGAACGTGGGACGTGGAACGCCGCCAAGGTTTGTGAGTGGTGGCGCTGGCTAACACTCCCAGGGTTCTACTAGGACACATAAATACCCAAGAAAGTGGATGGGAAAACGGCGCCGCGGTAGCTCTATTGGTAGAGCATCGCGCGCGAAATGCGAAGGTTGTGGGTTCGGTTCCCACCTGCGGCAAGTTGTTTTTTCATCCACTTTAATTACCTTTAGCTTATCGTTTCTATATTTCATTTATAAAGCACAAGTAATTTCCCCTATTTTGTCCTTGGTGTCAGTGTTTCTTGGCTTCTTATGATGCGAATAATACAACTATATATAACGTGTTCCATCATTTTACATGCAATGCTAGTCAAAGACACTGGCCTGCAGTTCTCAATGCAGTTTTTAGGCCCACTTTTGTATACAGGCACAACATTTGCCAATTTCCAGTCGGTAGGTACGGCACCCATGTCTAAGCATTTTTGATACCTGATGATACCTTGTACGTCCGGCGTCTCGTTCTCAAATATGGATCTTTTCAGGAGGAGCATTGCGTCCTGCGTGGAGAGTCTCTTTCTGAAACCTGTTAGATCATACCTAAATAGTTCATGGTTTTCTATGTGTTCGACGATTCGATTGTGTACTGCATGTTCGGCCACTTTGCAAATGCACGATGTTAGAGAGATGGGACGCAGGTTATTTATGTGCGGAGATTTACCGGTTTGAGGATGAGCACCACCTTGATGGTTCGCCATTCCGACGGGACCTGCCCCGATCTCCACACCTCGTTTATCTCTGCCGTTAGGATTTCGATGGCCCTGTCGTCCAGGTTCCGGAGGAGCTTGCTAGTGACCCCGTCTGGCCCCGGGACCAATCTTCCATTTAAGTTGAAGAATACGTGTCTGATTTCTCAAATTGTGAAAGGTTCGTCTAATTCTGGCTTGTATAGCCCCGCGTAACCAACTCTCACGCCTCTGCCTTGCGAATCTCATTCCATAACGGGTAGGTAAGTTCACGCCAGGTCGTTGATAATTACTTAGTTTGTGAGGCCTGAGGTGACCTGCTTATGCATGAGCCTATCGACGGCGAGATTTAACGCATTCCTGGACTGTTTGTCGTTGAGAAGGCTTTTAAGCAGATTCCACTTACTACCTCTTCTCATGCGACCGTCCGTTTCGTTGCATGTCTCGTGCCACTGTTGCAAGGCCAGTTGTCTGGAATACCACTCTATTTCCTTGTTTACGGACGTTAGTTTTGCTCGTAGTCGGCGATTTAATTTCTGCATTTTCCACCTCTCCCCAAGAGCGTGTTTAGCTTCCAGGAGATGCATTAATCGCGAGTCCATTTTGGGAACTTCAAGTAGTGTGCTGATTTCTTTGGCCGCCTTTTTGATGGCCTGTTTAAGATTGGCAATTAGATCTTTGAAGAATTCGCTTTAGGGGGCCGTTTCGGCTCGAATTTTCCGGAAAAGATCCCAATCTACGTATTCGTACTTGACCGGAGGTTTGGGTTTGACCTGCACCGCGTGGTAGTCACTACCCAAGTCCCCATAGGGATTATCCCAAGTGCCCTCGATATTTCGGAAGAATGCGAGGTCTGGCGTTGTGTCTCCACTGACCGAATTACCCCTTCTAGTGGGAAATCTAGTATCCGTAACAAGCGTGAGGTTAAAATCGGTTGCACATCTGGCTAAGTTTGTGCCCTTCTTGCTTCTAAAGCCGCATCCCCATTTCGTGTTCGGAGCGTTGAAGTCCCCGCAATTAAGAGGCGCGTTTCTGGCTGCCTTGATTTCGGTATGGAATAGTGCATTAAAGTCTCTGTTCCTATCTGCAGGCAAACTGTAGACGTCAAGAATGAAGGCATTCGCGTTGCTTCTTCGCATCTACTGGGCACGAGCTCGATCAGTTGTGCTTCTAGTCCACTCCGATATTTTCGAGCGGTGTGCTCCACAAAAGAGACGCTCTTTTTAACTAAGGCGCCGATGCCTCTACCCGTTCCTATTTTGTACGCTACGACGCGATACCCCGATAGAGCTATCTCCTTCTGCGCGAGCGTCTCCTGCAGTAATATCACTTGTGGCTTATCTGTCACCGATCTGACGACCTGACCTAACGAAGCCTTGCGCCTCTGGAAGCTAGCGTAGTTCCACTGCCAAATTTTATCGGTATTGCTATTTGTGATCGCCATCTTGTTTACTGTGATATTTTCAGAAACCTTTGGCGCCCCCTTCGGGATTTGATCGAGTAGGGAGCGGTTTAGTATGTGTTGTTTTTCTACTTTTGGGCTGAGCCCTAGGTCTTTCTAGTAGCGTTACTCTCAACACTATGGCGGAAAGAATTTCCATAATTCTCCTCCTCATCAGCACCATCAGCCTATTTTATGTCCACTGCAGGACAAAGGCCTCTCCCTGCGATCTCCAATTACCCCTGTCCTGCGCCAACCGATTCCAACTAGCACCCGCAAATTTCCTAATTTCGTCGCACCACCTAGTCTTCTGTCGTCCTCTGCTGCGCTTTCCTTTTCTTGGTACCCATTCTGTCACCCTAATTGTATAACGGTTATCTAATCTGTGCATTACACGGCCGCCCCAGCGCCATTTTTTTTCTCTTAATGTCTATTAGAATATCGTCTCTACCCGTTTTCTCTCTGATCCAAACTCTTAAATCTCTTAAAGTTATGCCTATCATTCTTCGTTCCATCGCTCTTTGCGCGGTCCTTAACTTGTTCTCAAGCTTCTTTGTCAGCCTCCAAGTCTCTGCGTCATATGTCAGCACCAGCAAAATGCACCGATTGTATACTTTCCTTTTCAATGATAACAGTAAGCTCCCAGTCAGGAGCTCACGATCTCTGCCGTATGCGATCCAACCCATTTTTATTCTGTGAATTTCCTTCTCATGGTCATGGTTCCCCGTGATTAGCTGACCTAGGTAAACGTACTCCTTGACAGACTCTAGAGGCTGACTTGCGATCTTGAACTCTTGTTCCCTTGGCCGGCTATTTATAATTATCTTTGTCTTCTGCATATAATTCTTCAACCCAACTCTTACACTTTCCCTGTTGGGGTCCTCAATCATTTGATGTAACTCGTCCGCAGTGTTGCTGAATAGAACAATGTCATCGGCAAACCGAAAGTTGCTGAGGTATTCGCCGTCGGTCCTTACACCTAAACCTTCCCAGTTTATTAGCTTGAAAACTTCTTCCAAGTACGCAGTGAATAGTATTGGAGAGATTGTGTCTCTTTGTCCACTCCTTTCTTTATAGAGATCTTCCTACTTTCCTTGTGGAGAATTAAGGTAGCTGTGGAATCTCTGTAGATAGTTTCCAAGATAATTACGTAAACACACGCGGGCACCAGCGATTACTCTCGAACGTTCGATGGCTCATGTATAAAAGCTGACGTGCTTGACCCGCTGATCAGATTTCGACAATCGCCAAATGTGTTCACCGCTATCGTCGTGTTTTAAGTGTAGCCTGCTTTTGTGGGCACAGGTTCGGTCAATAAAAGTTAGTTTCGTCATTCACAGTATTGCTACTGTGTTCTTTGCCGTCGCTACTACGTGTCAATACCGACGCTGTTTGTGTAAACGCACGAGTTCACAAAAGAAAATAACGTGGTCGACCGCTATGTTCGCACCGCGGCGCATTCTAATAGGAAGACAGGCGCCCCACAATCAGGGGGTATCACCGATTTTGGTCATTCTGACCATTTTTCGCATTATTGAAGATGGTCACACACTTTATGTGTGTAAATAACAGTATGCAACTTGGCATTCTGTTGGCCTCCCCACTGCCTGTGTATGTATGTACGCCTAGCACTATGGCACACCATTAAGCAAGACGTGCAGTGGTGAAACGTGATATTCGCCCTAAGAACTACACGTCATGCCCTACTCCAGTCATGAGTTTTTGTGCGTACTCATACTGTTTAATTACTTATTCATTTTACGCCACAGGTGCAGCGTTTTCAGGCTAAGGGGGAGCTTGTAGAGCGTTGCCGAAGCTCCTCTTCCAGCCATTTGTCACGCTGAAGAAACCTCCCTTAAAAGCATTCACCAGCTGGCTAGATGGCTAGCTGACAATGTCAAAATATGATTACACGTACACGTTGTTTCGGTCTTGTCTGACACGCTTCTTATTTGGTCGCGAGTCTCGCGTGGGTACGCGTGGGGCGGCTGTCGTGGCGAGCAGCGGCGCCTGCCATATTGTTTCTCGTGGACAATGGCGCCACAGTACATCGCAAAAGGCGGATTGAGCTATCGCGGCGCCATTTCCCCGTACCCTTTCTTGGGTATTGATGTTTCCCAGCAGAACCCTGGGAGTTTTAGCCAGCGCCGCCATTAACAAACCTTGGCGGCGGATGTGGAACATGCTTCCTGCCGCTTTTTCGGTGAAGGAAACCGGTCGATAAACCCACACTTCATACCTGCAAATACCGCAAATAGCATCAGGAACACCTTAGACTACTGTCATTCAAAGGACCAGGCAGGATTCCGAAAAGGCTACTCAACAACAGACCATATTCACACTATGAATCAGGTGATAGAGAAATTTGTGGAATATAACCAACCATTATATATAGCTTTCATTGATTACGAGAAAGTGTTTGATTCAGTCGAAACCTCAGCAGTCATGGAGGCATTACGGAATCAGGGTGTAGACGAGCCGTATGTAAAAATACTGAAAGATATCTATAGCGGCTCCGCAGCCACCGTAGTCCTCCATGAAGAAAGCAACAAAATCCCAATAAAGAAAGGCGTCAGGCAGGGAGATACGATCTCTCGAATGCGTTTCACTACGTGTTTACAGGAAGTATTCAGAGACCTGGATCGGGAAGAATTGGTGATAAGAGTTAATCAAGAATACCTTAGAAACTTGCGATTCGCTGATGATATTGCCTTGCTTAGGAACTGAGGGGACCAATTGCAATGCATGCTCACTGACCTGGAGAGGCAAAGCAGAAGGGTGGGTCTAAATGATAATCTGCAGAAAACTAAAGTAATGTTTAACAGTCTCGGTAGAGAACAGCAGTTTACGTTAGGTAGCGAGGCACTGGAAGTTGTAAGGGAATACATCTACTTAGGGCAGGCAGTCACCGCGGATCCGGATCATGAGGCTAAAATGATCGGAAGAATAAGAATGGGCTGGGGTGCGTTTGGCAGGCATTCTCAGATCATGAATAGCAGGTTGCCATTATCCCTCAAGACAAAAGTGTATAACAGCTGTGTCTTACCAGTATTCATGTACGGGGCAGAAACCTGTAGGCTTACTAAAAAGGGTTCTACTTAAATTCAGGACGGCGCAACGAGCTATGGAAAGAAGAATGATGGGTGTAACGTCAAGGGATAAGAAAAGAGCAGATTGGGTGACATCTTAGTTGAAATCATGAAAAATAAATGGGCATGGGCAGGACATGTGATGAGGAGGGAAGATACCCGATGGTCATTAAGGGTTACGGACTGGATTCCAAGGGAAGGGAAGCACAGTAGGGGGTGGCGGAAAGTTAGGTGGGCGGATGAGATTAAGTTTGCAGGGCGACATGGCCACAATTAGTGCATGAGCGGGGTAGTTGGAGAAGTATGGGAGAGGCCTTTGCCCAGCAGTGGGCGTAACCAGGATGATGATGATGATGATGATGATGATGATGATACCTGAAGGCATCAATGTCGCCGAATTCGAGACCCTCGTTATGCAATGCACGAGAAAAAAGGAACACGGGGGCCCCAGGGGCCCGAGTTTTGTTAGTCATATCATAAGAAGCCAACGAGCACTGACACCAAGGACAGCATAGGGGAAATTACCTGTGCTTAACAAATCAAATAAAGAAACGATAAATTAATGGAAATGAAAGTGGATTAAAAAACAACTTGCCGCAGGTGTGGAACGATCCAACAACGTTCGCATTTCGCATGCGATGCTCTAACAATTGAGCTAACGCGGCGCCCTTTCCCATCCACTTTCTTGGGGATATATGTTTCCTAGCAGAACCGTGCGAGTGTTAACCATCTAGGCATCTTCCTACTTTTTTTGTATAGAATTAAGGTGGTTTGCGAATCTCTGTAGATATTATTCAGGGTATATAAGTAAGTGGTCTTTACTCCTTGATTACACAATGCCTCTATGACTGCTGGTATCTCTGCTGAATCAAATACTTTTTCGTAATCTATGAAAGCCATATAGAAAGGCTTATTTTCTTCTGCGGATTTCTTGATAACCTGATTAACGACATGGATGTGATCCATTATAGAGTATACCATCCTGAAGCCAGCCTGTTCCCTTGGTCGACTAAAGTCCAGTGTTGCGCTTATTCTATTGGATATTAATTTGATAAATGTTTTATATAATACTGGGAGTAAGCTAATGGCCCTCTAAATTTTCAGTTCTTTAACGTCTCCCTTTTTATGGATTAGTATAATGTTTGCATTCTTCAAGTTTTCTGGGACCCTTGCAGTCGATAGACACTTCGTAAAGAGAGCCGCCAGTTTTCCTAGCATTATGTCTCTTCCATCGTTTATTAAATGGATTGTTATTCCAGCCTCTGCTGCCGATTTTCCCCGTTTCATGCCTTGCAAGGCCTTTCTGGCCTCATCTCTTGTTATAAGAGGAGTTTCGTATACTGGTCATCATCGTTTCGAATAGTGTACTCCTGAGTCCTATGGATACTGTACAGGTCAGTAAAGAATTCTTGTGCTGCTTTTATTATACCTTCGAGATTGCTGATGTTATTACCCTGCTCATCTTTCCGTGCATACATCTTGGTTTGTTCCATGTAAAGTTTCCTTCTCACTGATTTCAGGCTACGTCCATTTTTTACCGCTTCTTCAGTCTTTAATTCTCACGTTGTAATTTCTAATATCCTTTATTTTCGCTTTGTTGATCAGTTTTGACCGTTCCGCGAATTCTATCTTATCTCTTGAGCTCGACGCTTTCATTCTTTGTCGTTTCTTTATTAGGTACTTTGTTACTTGGGAGAGCTTGCCTACTGGTTGCATTGGTGCCTTGCCTCCCACTTCGACTGCTGCCTCGTTATAGTATCATTCATTACTTCTATGTCATCATAATCATATCTCTGTTCGAAGGCTGCATATTTGTTTGCAAGTACCAGCCTAAATTTGTCTGCTTTTACCCTTACGGCATTTAAGTTGACCTGTTCTTTCTTGACCAATTTTACTCTTTCTCTATTAAAATTGAGGTGAATCCTAACTCTCACTAACCTATGATAACTGCACGTTACCCTACCTATCACTTATACATCCTGCACTATGCTGGGATCAGAACAAAGTATTAAATCAGTTTCATCTCTTCTTTCACCATTAGGGCTTTTCCAGGTCCTCTTTCTATTGCTACATTTCTTGAAAAAGGTGTTCATTATTCTCAGCTTATTCCTTTCTGCGAATTCTACCAGCATCTCTCCTCTAGTGTTTCTAGAATCGACACCGTAGTTGCCAACTGCCTATTCACCCGCCTGCTTTTCCCCCGCTCTTGCATTGAAGTCACCCATTACTGCTGTATGCCGCGTTTGCACTTTTCGCATCGCTAATTCAACATCTTCATAAAACTTATCTACTTCCTCATCTTCGTGACTGCACGTTGGAGTGTAGGTTTGTACTACCTTTAATCTATACCACTTATTTAGTCTCATTACGACTACTACTACCCTCTCGTTGATGCTGTAGAATTCGTCAATGTTGCCTGCTATGTCCTTATGGATTAGGAATCCTACCACGTATTGCTTCTTATCTGGGAGACCTCTATAGCAGAGGACATGGCCGTTATTCAGCAATGTGTAAGCCTCACCAGCTCTTCTAATCTCACTAAGGCCGATAATATTCCAAACAATGTCCGATAGTTTTTCGAAGAGTCCTGCTAAGCTAGCCTCACTCGAGTGGGTTCGGGTGTTAAACGTTGCAAGGGTCAGTTTCCACTGGTGGCCTGTCCGGACCCAGTGATTCTTAGCATCCTCTGCTGCGTTACAGGTCTGACCGCCGCCTTGGTCAGGTGCTCCGCAGCTGCTGGAGACTGAGGGCCATTGGTTATTTGTAGATATCATCAGGGAGGTTGTGGCCGAATACTGCACTAGGGAGACCAATTCCTCTTCTGGTAAGGGAGTGTCTTTGTTGGAGCTTAGTGGGCCTTCCTAATTTGGTTGTACCTGGATTAGTATAGCTCCACTCGCTCTCGGCATCTTTCGCCGGTGTCCAGCATCACTCCAAGCCTGCAGGTTTAGTGCACTGGAGAATGTAGAATAAAAAAAAAACAAAAAACCGGGTGAGGGGGGATTTGAAGTTCCGACTACCGGCAGCAGGGCGTTCGACGTGGCTCAGTAAGATAATCCCAAAGGCGGCTAGGCTACCTTGTCTCCGAAAAGTACGGCCTAGAAGGCCCTACATACCTAAGAGATCAGCTGATTTGTCCGCCTTCTGTTACGGCCGCGGTCGCAATACAATTCTCGGGAATACAAAAATAAAGTAAGCAGGAAAGAATAACTACAGATCTAGACGAAAGGGATGGACGCATATACGATGGGGCTGAAAATCTGTCTGTTAACTTTACAGCTAGGTGTCGTTGCTACTTGCTTTCCCTTATTCTTTTCGTGAATACTGTAAACAAAAACCTCCCCGTCATTTTTCTCGGTTCCTTTTTTGCGGAAATTTCGCATCCTGAAAGAAAGCCCGTTTTGGCAGCGCGCCTCGTAAGTTGCTGCGGATAAGTTCTTGAAAATTTGTAGTGTTAAGGAGTGTGTAGTGCCAACATCTAATTCGCTTATTAGGTTCCCCGAATTAGTTTTCAAGATCTGTATAAGCTAGAGATTCTATGTATCGTGGTCTTATAAAGAGGGAATCGGGGTGGCATGTCCATCCGTTCGGAATTTGTCTGCGTTATAGTTTCTGGTGTTGTCACTAGAAAGCATGTGCAAGGTATGTCGGTAGTATATTTTCAAAGCCCTTTTCGTAAAGATTTAGTGTTGCACGATATAGGGTCAATTCTCCGTAGCCCTAACCTAACTTTATACAACCCTAACTTTATACAAAATTTACAGATAGTGGATGACAGCGTACAGGTAAGAGCGCATCAGACCAACTGGACGGCTGGGAGCGACTCTCTCATTTCACACACAAACAGGCCGGTTCTCCCTTAAACCCCTTCGGCGACTCCTCGTCGACAGGAACCAGTTTGGAGACTTCTCGTCGGCAGGAACCAGACGGGGCAGGGTGATGACGTCGCCCGCGTCGAATTCTCGATTCGTAGCGGAGATGGCGGGCGTTTTTTGAAGTCGCCTCCCGTGTCGAATTCTTGATTCGTCGTGGAGAAGTGGGAGCTCCCGTCGCCTCGCTGATATGCACGTGGTGCGCGTAATATGGCAGCTCCCGTCGTCTCGTGGTAGCCACGTGGTGCACGTAGGATGGCTCAACAGCGTGCAAACAATGCCTCGATGAATCGCGTGATCCCAGTAATTGGGGGAAGCGCGTGTCATCGAAACATTACAACTATTTTATGTGCAGCAGAAAAAGAAATTCCTGCAGAACCATCTCACGATCGCTCCAGGCGTTAATAATGCGGTTAGTAGTGAACATGTCGACGACAGTTTGACGACGACAGTATGACGAGAATCTGATGACGAAGCTGGAATTACAACGACTGTGTCACGATGGCGCAATGGCGACGATGACATGACAACGATGGAACGATTACAATGAAATGACGAAGAAGGAATGACGTCGATGGAACGACAGTGGTTGGTGTGGCGACTACAGCATGACGTCGATGGTGTGACGTTGACGCCATGACGATAGTCGGATGACGAAGCTGGAATGTTCACAGTGCGACGACCATAGCAGCATCATGACCCCGACCACATACATAGTGTCCCAAGCTAATAGAAAACTTGGATCACTTTAATTGAGGTCATAGTGCTGAGGCGCCTATAAGGTAAAGCTATTCCAATCTTTTCTATTACAATTCTGCAATCAGCCCTCGACGATTGGTCGAAAAATTTTCGCACCACACCCACTTCGCCTGTCTGTCAATAGATGTCACGAAAACCGCGATAGCACCCGATCTGTTATGTCGTTTACACACTGATTGTGCATGATCGGACCGAACAAAAGAAAAAAAGTTATTTCTGATTGGACGCCTTTGTGCCGTTTACCCCCTGCTATTGGTGAAAAGTTTTCGGGCTGCACGCACTTCAGCTGCCTTTCACGCAACGTCACAAAACCGCAAAAAATCACTGCGTCAAAGTGACGTGCACGCGTTAAAGATAGATTAAGATGCCGAACAAAATTGAATTTTCTTCTGAATAGCCGCAGGCTCCCTCGTTCTGAAAGGAATAAGAGATGGCTGCCGCCGATCGCTCAGGCACTGGCTACTCGCACTTGCCGGGAGCAAGGGTTTACTTGCGTCTAATAAATCTTCTTGCGTGGCCGTGTAACGTTTTCGAGCACTTTCGGCACGTTTACGACGTCGCTCTGCCAACTATTCTTGGCTGAGGATGCGTTTTAGCGGCAATCTTAACCACCGTTGCATGCCGCCACGATTTTTGACTCGCCCCCTCAAGCTAAGTAAGGGAAAGCGGACCAGTTGCAGAGGCCGGCACCACCCCCCTCCTCCGGTTACCTACCATCACTGTGCTGGCTCGGCCCCATCGAAACCCTCTCCACTTGAGCGTGCTGCTTATTTGCTGCTTATAATTATATAAGAAAAACCGCTCAATGTAGGCAATGTTATTAGCTTTGAACGCAAACAAAAGTGACCTCCTATGAACGAGGAGAGAGTTTGATTGAGCTGTTCAGGCAACGCTGCGGTTTACCTTCCGATGCCTACGTCGCTGGTTACATAAATATGACGTCAGGACATTCGAATAAGAGCAGATTCGAATAGCTTGACGTTATAGGGCCCCTGTATTCATACGGACAAGAAAGACGACAGGACAGGCAATCAAGCGCTATGTCTTCAAATAATGCAACGAACCAACTATAGCCCAAAAATATGCACTCTTGGGTCACCGGTTAGATACGGGATGGGTTACAAAGCATCCTAAGAATGCTAAACGTATTAAAAGGCGCGATAGGCTCATTGCAGCGCCGTGAGGTCGCAGTGCTGGCGTTGAGACAGACCTCAGGCGTCGCGCTTGCGGCTGTAGCTAGGAGTTGCAATAAATGTTAATACCACCTGTGCGTTGCTACATGGTCTGAATCGAACTGACGGTAGTGTCAGTTCGTTGGGGTCTCAGCACTATACTGTCTGTGCTACTCTGTGGTTCTGCGCGCATTGGGCTATGGGCGCCGGAGTAGGGGACGGATCCACATTATAATTCCGTCCGCTACATTGTCAAGATACCTTTCCTCCTATTCTCTTTATTTCTAGGCTCCCGTTCGCATCTTTACAATTGCTAGTAAGTACAGCGGGTCGTGGTGTTTCTCGAGGCGCTCGACGTTTCTGCGCAGGAGCGAGTAAACGGGGGTGCGAAAGAGAAAGTCAGGGAGCCTTTCATCCTTGAATATCTGATCCTTCCTAGGCACTGATATAATCTCGATCGGGTGAGGCGGGCCGTCACCGCAGAAATCAGGAAACCACGACGAAGCCGGGCATAGTGAGAATGAAAAAAAGTAGAAAAGGTTGTATTCACTTCATAGGTACATGGATGTGACTCTCATCTGACTCTCGAGCGGTCTCTTTAACACATGGGCCAGCCCGGCCTCAAATATACACTGGCGGTCCCGTTGTCGTCACCGTCTTCTCCAGGAGCCTGTGAAGTTGTAGTGCTTTTCGCCATCTACCCTTTTGTGTCAGCTTGTGGAGAGCGCGGGGGGGGGGGGGGTGCCTTGTTGCCTTTTTGGTGTTTCCTGCATCCTTTTCTGTCAGCTCTGACAGCGGGAGGGCACATTCTTGCCTTTTTGGTATGCCCTACACCGTTTTCTGTCCGCTCGGAGAGCGGCAGGGCGCCTTCTTGCCTCTTGGTTTTGCCTTGCATCCTTTTATTTTTATTTATTTATTTTATTTTATTGTACCCTCAAGACCGAAGTATACAGAGGGGAGTGGGTAAAAAAAGAACATACACAAGTAAATAAACAAAGCAGCAATAAACAACAAATGTGGTTAGTTAATTGTATCCGGGAGTAATGATGTCTGATAAGGCCGAACGAAACTTTGAGTTGTCCTTGATTGCGACAACTGCGCCGGGAAGGTGGTTCCATTCCTGAGAGGTCCTAGGAATGAATGATTCGTTACAGGTTCTGGTGCGGCACTGGATGATTCCAACCTTGTGGCTATGGTCGATGCGAGAGGAAATGTAGGTAGGAGGTGATATTAGATTATCGCGTAGGTACGAATTGTGGAAATATAGTTTATGAAATAAAGCAAGGCGAAAGCACTTACGCCGGGCTGAGAGAGGAGCAAGCAGCAAAGAGTTTTTCATGGCAGTTACGCTTGATGTACGGCTGTAGTTGCTATGAATGAAACGTACGGCATTCTTTTGGATTAGTTCGAGTGATTGAGTAAGGGTTTCGAGGTGCGGGTCCCAGATGGATGAAGCGTACTCCATTTTACTCCTAATAAGCGTTTTGTATAGAATTAATTTTAATGACGTAGGAGCAGAAGAAAAGTTTCGGCGAAGATAACCTAGCATGCGATTAGTATTGTTAATTACGTTGTCGATGTGCAACGACCAGGAAAGTGATGAGGTTATGTGGACGCCTAGGTATTTATACGAGGTTACGACCTCCAGGGGAGTATCATTAAGGTAATAGTTCGGTGGAGGAATATGGCTGCGAGTTACACGCATACATTTACATTTACTTACGTTAAGTTGCATTAACCATACGTCACACCAGTTAGAGATAGCGTTTATATCGTCTTGTAAGAATTTGTTATCAGATTTGTCCGAGATTTCACGGAGGATAACACAGTCATCTGCGAAAAGGTAAATGTTAGAACAAACGTCATTGGGTAAGTCGTTAATGTAAATTAAAAAAAGAAGAGGGCCTATAACAGATCCTTGGGGCAAACCAGAGTCTACAAGATTAGATGAGGACATATGATTTTCAACCACAACATACTGTGACCGATTAAAGAGAAAATGTTCAAGCCATGCAAACAGGTGAGGATCAAGATTAAGTTTACTAAGTTTAAATAGAAGTAATTTATGGCACACTTTGTCGAAGGCCTTGGCGAAATCAAAGAAAACACAGTCTGCGAAAGAACCTTTGTCGAGAATAAGATGAAGGCTGTGAGTAAAAGAAAGAAGTTGGGTTTCACATGACAAGTCTTTTCGGAAACCATGTTGTGCTTTTGTAAAAAATGAATTATTGTGTAAGTGCTTAGCTAAATGTGAGTACAGAATATGTTCAAGAACCTTGCAAGGAATGCTTGTGAGGGAAATGGGGCGGTAGCTGAGTGGCGAATGTTTGCTAACGGACTTATGAAGTGGGACCACCTTCCCGACCTTCCAATCTGTAGGTAGCCGATGGGTATCTAAGGATTGCTGAAAAATTTTCGAAAGCAGAACAGATGAATAAACAACAGTATTTTTCAGGAATTTCGCGTTAACCAAATCAGCACCAGGACTTGATGACAACTTAAGACCTTTAATTACATTTTCGACCCCAAGAGGTTCAATGATAGTAAAGTCCATTGGTGGGTAATTGCAAGACTCGAGCGTTGGAAGCACAGGGTTACTACATACGATAAAGTTGTTACAGAACACAGAGTTAAGGATATGGGGACATACATCTTCGGGTACCGGTGAACCGTTGGAATCAATCAACGTGATTGAATTATCTTTGGAAGGGTTAATAACACGCCAAAACCTTATAGGGTCATTCGCAAGCATTGTGGGCAAAGTGTGTACTTGGAATGTCTTTTTGGCAAGTTTAATAGCTTCTGTGTAAGTACTGTTTGCCTCCTTATAAGCGTCCCATTTCGATGCCAGTGAACTTTTATTGGCTATTCGATACAGTCATTTTTTTTCGGTTTGAAAGCCTTTTTAACTTGGAATTGAACCAGGGTTTCTTAACATTGCAGGATATTACGCTTGATGGAATAAACTTGTCGGTGAGCTCATGTATCTTATTTTTGAAAACGGTCCAGTTATCAACCGTGCGATCATCAAATTGGCTTATGAAAGGATCAAGAAAATTAGCAAGATGAATATTAATATCGTCAAAGTTTGCCCTATCGTAGTGGTAAATTACTTTTTTTCTCAACAATTGGTTTTATCACAGGAGATAATATGTTGAAAGAAAGACCCAGGTGATCGCTTAAGCCCGGTAAGCATGAAACATTGGTAACTATGTCAGGATGAGAGCATAATACTAAGTCAAGGAGGTTAGCGGCGCTTTCCGAGATCCTCGTTGGTTCTAATACTAATTGTGTTAGGGAAAACAAAGAGCAGAGATCAAGAAAGTCGTTACTTTGCGAAGAAAATGGATAACAGTGCGGAGGTTCAGTAGTCCAGCATATGTTGGGGAAATTGAAATCCCCCAATAATATGATGGGGTTCGAAGGATGCCACAAAGTAAGGGTGTTAAGCACATCGTGAAGCTCAGTGGTGAAAGTGGATGGGTAGGATGGAGCGCGGTAGCAGACAACAATCGTAATTTTACGGTAACCGATATCGACGCACGCGCACACAACTTCCAGGTTACAGTATAAGTGGACTTGATGACCTTGCAGGGATTTTGAAATAGCGAGTAGTACGCCTCCGCCTTTGCGATTAGTGCGATCGCAACGGAAGGTGTGAAATCGAGACAAGTCAAAGATTTCACAATCTTGCACATGGGGTTGTAGCCACGTTTCTGTTAATGCAATGATACCAGCATTACAGCTATCGATGAGCGATTCTAGTTCCACGCGTTTGCGAAACACACTTCGAGCGTTTGCTACAAGCACGGAGCCTTGTGGTGTTAAAGATACGTCATTGCCCTTTGCGCATTGCTATGTAGCAGGATGATGACGCAGATTGTCAGGTGCGCTTGCGTGATCTGGAACACTACTTTTAACTTGCTTAACGCTGTCAGTTGTTGAATCATACATAAAACATTGATTATCAATGAAAAGCTTGTTAAAACGTAGTTTAAATGAGGGAGAAATAGGTTGGTTTTTACCAAATTCGAGAAGCTTCTTTCGAGCGAGCCTTGTCGCAGGCGAGAAGTCCTCAGTTACTGAAATGTTACTATATTTAAGCTGGCTGCGCGACGAAAGTATGCTCTCCTTAATTTTGAAGTTTGTTAGTTTCCTTATAACCGGACGACATTTTGTGTTTGAAAAAGTCCCGATTCGATGCGCCCGTTCAACTGAGTTTGGTGGCAATGCATTTCCCATAGCTGACGACAGGGCATCCACGGTTTTTTGTTCAGTTTGCAGCCATGACTCATGGGAATCGGGTATGCCGTGAAAAACCAAGTTATTCCGCCTTGACCTGTCTTTCAAGTCGTCTAAGCGCGAGACTATGGTGTCCTGCTGCTTTTTTGACCGTTCAGCGCTCTCTTGAAGTATGGCTATATCTTTGCAAAATGTGTCTAGGGCTTCAGATTTTTTCTCAAGTGATTCAAGACGGCGGAAAATATCAGTTAGCTTGTTTTCGATTGCGTTTTGGCTGGCTTTCACATCCTTCATATCTGATTTCAATTCGGACTGACCTTTGGCAAGCTAGACTGTCGACTTCTTTATGTCTTTTAGCATCAATAGCACTGTACCCATTTGATCCGACTGGGATTCGGGAAGACTACTCGACGCAGAGTCATCTTGAGCCGACCTCTGCACCCTTGGAGGCCCCGGGTTTTCTTCGACATCACCGCATTGCAACAACAACAGCGCCACGTCGCAGCAATCACACATAGTAGCATGTAAGACAAGTGGGCATGGGAGCAGCAAAAGTGAGCGATTATCACTCCGTTTAGCATACAGGGTCAAATTGTTACGCACCTGTGGTGCGAAGAAAAGTTGCGCATGAGGCATAGTGCAACTAGTGCTGCTCGCATGCCCACTGAAGGAGTAGTTCATCAGCAAGCTGCTTTTGAAGGGGCTGGGAAAGGGCGGTGAATCAGCCAGTGACGTCGTGCCAGAAACGATGCGGTGTCCATCTAGCGGTACATCCAGGAAGGATGGAAGATTATGGAGGCCACACGTGCCGGTGACGGGCTCTTGATCTTGGACAGCATCGACGCGTTCGCCCATGGTAGGGCACGTTTGGATGGGCGCAGAAGGTGAAACAACGGCCAGCATAAGGAAAATCTGTGGAGCGAAGAAAAGTTGCGCATGAGGCATAGTGAAACTAGTGCTGCTCGCATGCCCACTGAAGGAGTAGTTCATCAGCAAGCTGCTTTTGAAGGGGCTGTGAAAGGGCGGTGAATCAGCCAGTGACGTCGTCCCAGAAACGATGCGGTGTCCATCTAGCGGTACATCCAGGAAGGATGGAAGATTATGGAGGCCACACGTGCCGGTGACGGGCTCTTGATCTTGGACAGCATCGACGCGTTCGCCCATGGTAGGGCACGTTTGGATGGGCGCAGAAGGTGAAACAAGGGCCAGCATCAGGAAAATCTGTGGAGCGAAGAAAAGTTGCGCATGAGGCATAGTGCAACTAGTGCTGCTCGCATGCCCACTCAAACTTGTGTCAGCTCGGAGAGAAGCGTGTCGTCGATTCGGAGAAGAGTGCAATCATGTTGACGTCGCGAAGCCCGCCTGAACGCCTCGCGCACCTGGCAGGTTGATAATAACCGTCCTACGGTGGAGAAGTTTGTTAGCGCGTGTTGCGCGCGTTTGGCCCTGGGGGTGCCGGCATAGAAGAGTGTGGTCAAGTTGTTAACGCTTGGACACTGGCTGCCGGCGCAGTGAAACAGGTGAAGCGGCAGACCCTGACGCCCCATTTGGTGATCGCTGTGTGTGCAGGTGCGTCGGATAGATTTCCTCACGCGCTCGGCGCTGGTGCTGAGTCAGTCATGCCGGATTATAACTTTGTCGCGCCTTACGGCGCTCTACCTCCGAAGAGTGATAGGGACCGTAGTAGAAGCCGGGCCTGCTCTCCTGCGTTTTCCAGGAGCATTTTTGAGTGGTCGCGTTTGAGGGAAATAAACGCACAGTGCCTTAGCAACCACGGCTGAACGCGATTACCTGATGTCCCGCCGTGAGGATTGTTGTTGCTCCAAGAGGTAAGGTTAGCTTAGGTTACGTTAGGTTAGTGTAAAAGGCGTAAGGGTGCCGCGGCGTATTCCCACAGCGGTTACGCCGTGCAGATTATTGTATTTGCGTCTCCTCCACGTTATGTTAGGTTACGTTAGGTTAACGTTGCCTTAGATTGGGTTAGGTTAACGCTACGTTACGCTAGGCTAGCGTAAGATCAGTTACGGTGGCGTGGCGTATTCTCGCGACGGTTACGTCATGAGCATTATTGTCTTTCGGTCTCGGCCTCGTTAGGTTAGGTTAACGTTAGGTTAGGTCAGCGTCAAATGCGTTAGGGGGGCGCGGCGTATTCTGGTAGCGGTTGCAGGGGCGTCGAGCATCACCGGCGCCTTTTCAGACACTCGCGTACAACCGCGGTTGCTAAGGCGCTCTGCCTTCTAGCTTTTCAATATATGTGAATCGGCCTTTTCCACGGTCCCTACTGCTCCCACAGAAACATTTGCGATGTTATCCGGCAGCCAGCGTATACTTGTATTGGTCTTTAACAGGCGTGCAGGTTTGTTCTTTTTATTCCTCCTACATAGAAACGCGACTGCGACCTCACCTCGCACTCACCTGTATACAGGGTGTGCCGACTATGATGCACCAAGAGTTAAATATATCCAGATGTTACACAGTTGGACAGAACCAAGATAATTTTATTTGCTGTCGCTTGGAGATACCAAGATTATTGTTTCATTCCGCCTAATTACGTAATTAGTCCTAGCTCGTTCATCAACTTCTCAAATATATTTAGACCAAAAAAAACTGTCATTGAGAAAATTGTAGAGCAGCATGAAAAACTACTGATACAGCTTTCTGTTGCAGGATACGTGCTACATAAAGGTATTTTTCCGACCGTGAAAGAAGCCCGCGAATACGCGCAACGTGTCTCAAGGGACCAGTCGCGCGGCAATTTTGCGTGTTTCCGCGGGCTTCTTTAACGCTCGGAAAAACACTCTTGAGCAACGGAAAACTGTACAGGGAATTTTTCGTGTTGCTGTACAATTTTCTCATGGCCACTTTTAATCTAATTGTTATATCTGAGAAGTTGGATAATTAATCAATAATATTTACGTAATTAGGTGGAATGCAAAAAATAATGTGCGTATCCTCAAGCGACGGCAAACAACATTACCTCGGTTCTGTCCAGCTCTGTGACAATTGTACATTTTTAAATCTTTTAAATAGTTGGGACACCCTGTATAGCGCCTCTTTGCTACCGCGGCGGGTTTCGGGGCTGCTTATTGGTTGTCTACAACTTACGTACGGATGATGCAGGGAAAACATTCTTGGTGAATTCGCAAAATCTAGTTGTGACAACAATGGTCTTCGGTCGACCACGGCTTAAAAGGATCTGTCAGTCACTCACGGCAAGAAAGCTAAAAACGTGCGTGGTCGACGTACCGACAATACGTGCAGGCATGCGGGGTCGCCAAGTCCCAGGTCGGTGAAGACGAAGAGTGGCAGCAGTGCTGTGATGGGTGCCGGAAGAGTCTCTGTCAGCAATAGGATGGACACCGTGGAGATGCAGAACCCACATCGAGACGCCTGCGTGAGCACCGTGTAATGCCCTTAAATAGAGGAATTATGGATTGAGTAAAAAAAATTCTATGGTTTTACGTGCCATAATCCCCAATCTGATCTTAAGGCACACCGTAGTGGGGCGGCTCTGGATTAATTTTGACCAGTACCATCGGAATGCCGCCGCCACGGACAGCATCGAACCTACGACCTCGTGCCCAGCAGTGCAACGCCATAGCCACCGAGCTATCGAGCAAGGTAATTATGATTCATTCATTCATTCATTCATTCATTCATTCATTCATTCATTCATTCATTCATACGTTCCAAACATACATTGAAATATTGAGGCATGGCGCCTTATGTAGGAGAATACGTTCAGACACATTCGGGTTCTTCGAATACCGTAGTGCACTTGCGCACAAGCAAATTACAATCAACAGCTCATGGTACATTGTGTCTACCAGCCTTGACAGAAAATCTTTTGCTGTTGAAAATACTGCTGGCCCGCGTCAGGTCACTTTCACGCCCGATTCTGCGCGTTTTAGTATGCCCAGCACTA
Organism: Dermacentor albipictus; assembly: GCF_038994185.2. Classification (NCBI taxonomy): domain Eukaryota; kingdom Metazoa; phylum Arthropoda; class Arachnida; order Ixodida; family Ixodidae; genus Dermacentor; species Dermacentor albipictus. The sequence goes on along the minus strand of NW_027225567.1, from coordinate 10,212,136 downwards.
CTAACCAAAGCGACGACAGGTGCCATTGTCCACGTCCGAGAGCCAACGTAATTGTGAAATATCTAGACCAAATTTAGCTCTTCTCAGATGAAAAGCGTCGCCCTGAAAATCTCGCATCAGCTCTCCGTGACGTCAGAGATTTCGGCACAACGTCCGATCGGGGATAGTTAACTGTCAACCAATGAAAAGTATTGCGCTAAATCAAGCAAAAACAAAAATTGGCGGCAGTTTAAAAGTTTCAGCGCGTAATAAAGCTGCCAAAATACGTGGCAATACCCGCGGACATCCATGTCGTGCAGCCTGACGTCAACGGTGCCGCAGTCAGGGCAATAAATCAAGAAAGAAAGGGTCCGCCCTTCGTTTTCTCCACTAATAAACAACCTTGTTCCCCAAGATAAGGGCTTGCAAATAAAATTTTGAACGAATCATCAGTATAAGCTGATGTAAGGCTGTATTATGTAAATAGGCAGTAATCAGGGAATCATGACTTTCGCGTGGCTTTGTGTTTCTGGCACCAGCGTCCGAATCTCAGTTTCAGTTTGTGCATCTCTCCTGGCGCGCACGTTATTTTGTCGAAGGTGTAAAGGCAGCGGACTTGTGGATACACTGCAAAAAAATTCTGTCATTGTACGGAGGATTTCCGTCATTGTACAGAGGAATTGCATGAAGCGACGTCCCAGTCGAGGTGATCGTCGGAAACGTACATGTTCAACATTTCGGTTAGCGTGCGGTTGAGTCGCTCGGTGAGGCCGTTCGTTTGAGGGTGGTACGCGGTAGCGATCTGGTCTTCTGTAGAACAGGAGCGGAGAAGATCATCGACGACCTTCGATAGAAAGTAGCGGCCGCGATCCGTCAGCAACTGGCGAGGGGCGCCGTGGTGCAGGATGACGTCGTATAGTAAGAAGTCGGCGACATCTGTCGCGCAGCTGGTTGGTAGCGCTCGTGCGATGGCAAATCTCGTGGCATAAACTGTTGCTACAGCAATCCATTTGTTTCCTTTGATGGACATTGGAAAGTAGCCAAGGAGGTCTAGGCCCACACGGAAGAAGGGCTCTGTAGGGATATGAATCGGTTGCAACAAACCAGCGGGAGGCATAGCAGGCGTCTTCCGGCGCTGACACAGGTCGGAAGAAGCGACATAACGGCGCACAGAGAGCTAAATGTCGGGCCAGACAAAGCGGCGCCGCAGGCGGTCGTATGGTAAAAATACGAAAAGTATTTCGTATTTCAAGAATACGGCAAAATCTTCCGTAAATATAGAGAAATGCTCCCCGGTTTAATTTTTACGGACTGTAATAATAGAGTGGCTACACTGTTTGCCACGAAACAGGCAGTATTCCGTATTTTTGTTATGCGAACATGCGTATTTTTGCGAGCAAAACTATACACGCTGTCTGAATGAGCGCTCGTACTCACAAAGTTTCAGATATATAACAATATGTTATTGAACACGCAAACTGTACGCATTATGAAGATACGTACAAAATGTGAGAGCTAGCCTTCTACCAAAATCTGCAATAACGGATCGCATAAATATATATACGCATCTTCTATTCCGGTCGCAGTTTGCCGCGCATACGGGCCTTGTAACGCTGATCATATGGGCATATATATGCGTGTGTTTGCAATGTTCTCGAATTAAGCGTTTTGTAGTTGTTAATACAGCATATATGTTTAAGCGAACGAAGAGGCGTGGGCATACGTGCATATGTAAACAAACTTGGGCCATTCAGGTTGCTGGTGCACTGGGAATGACATTAGTGCTCTACGCCAAAAATTGTGCGCACTATAAATCAGTACCGAAATGCAGGGAGTGGTATAATCACCGTAGCAGAGTTTACATTTAGCCACAAATGGTCTCGAAGAGAACTGGCGGCCTAAAGATCCACGTACAATGGTCGGATGAAATTTTCGAATGCGGGAAGCAATTACCCAAGTGTGGAAGGGCTTTGCTGAACTGCAATGCAGTTGGTTTCACTCATTCTCATAATATTTCCAAAATATCTCGTCTCTGTCAGTAACTGCCCATTCATTGAGACAAATCGATTACGCATAATCTTCACTGTTCATGTGTTAATTCCTGCGGTAAGATGTAATCGGAAACATTTGACGCTTCATCTTGAAACAAGACCGATAAGCGCGCACGTTATTGTACGGCAGAATAAAGAATGCGAAAATGTACCGACATGTGAGCAAACAACGGGAAGGTGACTGAAGATGAAGGACCTAGTACCATGCTAGTACTGTGTGTACTGTCAAAAAGAAAAAAAAAGTAAAGAAAGAACTCCAGTGCCGAGATGGTGTAATGATTCAAGCTTTTTTTTTCTTTTTGACCCTGCATGGAACACCATTTGTTCCACGTGCTTTATCCATAGGTAAATGTTATGCCATAACTCATTATTTACCCGTTCATTACATGCACAAACCATCCCAAATGAGCACTATACTAAAGCTTATTGACGCATCGCAGTGCACTGCTTTGCACTGCATTGCAACACTGGGGTTGGCTACCCCCAGTGCCAAACCGTCTGGTTGACCTCCGTGCATTTCTCCTTCTGGCATTCTTTATCTATTTGTATAAAATGCCTTACCTTGTGGGAGAGAAAGCGCTCTCCTCTTTCAGAATTCAATTATTTGTCAAGCAATTATTTTGCTGTTCTGTTCTCCGCGCTCGCAGAGTGCGGCACCAGGGGGCAGCGCGCGCTGCGCTTCCGATCTAAGGAGTGGTCGACGAAGGTGCACGTGTGTTGTCAGCCGGCATTTATCGTGTTGTGTTGTAAAGATTGTTAATTTACCGTAAATATCTCTTGATTTGTACTCAAGAGTGGTGCAAGGCCCCAAGGAAGAGAGATTGACGCATCGGGAGCGAAGAACAGAAGCGATGGATGGTTACGCTACTTGGGTCTCGGCACGTTCGAAATGGCAAAGTTCCGAATTTGTCACTGTGGGGTGTACACTTGTGTGCTCGACATGTGCCGTCATAGCGCGGGTATATTTTTGCTCAATGCGTTTCACTTCATCTACAAAACTGTACGTATCGAAGAAGTTGTACTGTGTTCAGTTAATAGGTATGTGCTTGCACACGCGATAACCTGCTCTCAATGGGTGTTCAACAGTCTACGCGCGCTCGTAACTTGCGTAAATGATGCGTGGTAAGCCGGCGTCGCGAACAGAAATATTGTTTCAAGAGGTCACTAAGCAGCGTCTTAGGGTAAAAATTAGGCATGAATGGAGAAACGGATCACCTCTCTTTTCAGATAGATTTCAATGGTAGTGTGATTGGCTCGATCACACTACGTGTGACTGCCGCATTGCAGCGGAAACTGGTACACCACATTGGTGGCACAGGGCACGTACTAGTACTCGTACTTAGTAGTACAGGCGACCTTGCGCGGACCACCCGCCACACGCCTACATAGTTAGGATAACTTGCAGGTGGCTGAGAAAACGAGTTCAATGCGATGTATCAGTTTCCGCTGCTATGAGGCAGTGTTTACGTTGGCCAAACTGGTCAATGTATTAATAATAGACTGCGACAGCATTTGCGCTCCTTGAAGGGTGATAGCGGCGCCAATCTTCCCCGACACACAAGGGAATGCAATGGTTGCTACTCCAAATTCAATCAAGCCATCATTGTATGAAGGGGAGACTCTAAACTTGAGCGAGAAATTATGGAAGCGGCACACAAGCGCAGGCTTGAGCTATAGACACGTGTGTAAGTGAGCCTTCAGTGGCTCTCCTGGGTAAAGAAACGGGGTTTTTGATTAACCTGTGATAGTTTATTTTTTTTGCCCGTTGACACTTTCCATAGTCATAGTGTGCTTTCTGAAACGTGTTTCATTTTGTTCATCAGTATGTCAAGGCACGCTGCGCGCAGATGCGACATTTTTCTGTTATGTGTTTCATGGTAATAAACCTCAGCTGCTAGTTACCGCTCGTCCTGTCCACTCCTTCGTCACGTCCCGTCTGAAGTCGCGGTTCTTTTCCTCTTTATTAGCATGATCGACACCATGAGAGTCAGTGTGGTGTATAAATATTGTGTCTATGATGAGTAGGGGGTACAATAATTTTAGGAACTTTTCTGGATGACATGAATCACTATTGTGGAATGCTGTTTGTTTCTTTCACTCATTGTTACCAAACTTTACTCTGGTTGTGGCAAGAAGCATAATGTAGTTTGGGGTACCTCAGAAGCATAAATAATGTGTGGGTACCTCTGTTGAAGAAAGACCAGCTAATGGTTTGCCAGGAGCTAAGGTCCATTCAGACCATGAAATGTTCAGTTTACACTGACGGATATTACTGCTGAATGAATGCCCACCCAGGAGAACTGCCAAAACATTTTCTTCCGTTACTATAACGCTGAAGCTTTGAACAACATTTGAACTTAAACGTGTTTAAAAAATGACCCATTCCCTTGTTAAAGCAAGACAAAGGTTCCAGAGGAAGACAAACTTGAAGCCATGAACAGCGGCATGAATATAAACAGTGCTCAAATTGTCGCAATCTTGCACCTGGTTTTCATATTGCCCATCCCATTTTTTAAACAGGCTGTTCTTTACTGTTTTGTGGTCATACCCAGTTTAATGTTGATTTCCTTATTTTTAAATATTTGGTCAATATATTTTTTCTTCATCGGCTTTCGCCAAAATGTGTATTTGTAATGTGCCTTCATTTACCATTTCCACTGCTCTTAACTAGATGCATATTGATACAAAATTTATTTTCCTAATTCTTCGTTGCATTTCCTAAGCGTGCAAACAGTTTATCTTAATTCCTATTTTGACTTCCGGGAAGACTAGGTCTGCTGGATTAACGATTGCTTACATGAGTACATCGTTTTCTGTTTTGGTCATCCCTACTCTTTGCAAGAACTGACAGCAGTGCCCCTACCTGCTCCATCACGATCCCCACTGCTAAGCACACCCTTCCTGCCTTTATTTTAACACTTCCGCTTCTCTTGACTTACTATATGCACCAGCTTCTTTTCCCCCAGGGAGGGTAAGGGCCAGTGAGCTATGTACAAAAAGATTTTGCCAAGGAAAAGAGTTGCTACCGATGACAAGCACCATTTTTGAAATGTCGGCTACAGCAGAATCCCTTGTTTCAACAATGTTGGTCTACTTACATGTTTTTCTAACACAGAAGTTATTGCTTTGTTTTGTTCTGTGATTATTCTTTTTTGCTGCTTTCCTTAGGATGGAAATTCACGAATACTATTTGTTTCTCCTAACAGGAGCAATTTTATCCTTCTAATTTGGGGTCAAAAACAAGTTTCACCAGGTAATACTGCAAGACGAGTGATTGAAGAAAATAAAGTTGCTTCTGCGATCTAAAGAACTTGAGGACTGAAATTTTGCACTTTTTCTATATATGCTGTGCAATGCTTTGATATCACAAAGTGCAAAGTGCTTTATCTTTTCAGCTATGTCAGTGTTTAACAGGGATAGGCGCGCTAGTTGGTGGTTGATATTGGAATGCATCATGTAACCACTCAAACAACAAAGGACAAAGAAGGAAACACATCCGCTTCTGTCCTGTGTGTTTCCTTCGTTATCCTTTGTTGTTTGAGCGGTTACATGATGCATTCCAATATGTCAGTGTGTTGGCAGGACAATTTTTCTCAATGGTAACCTGCTGCTTCAGCTGTGAGTTGCCTTTATGGCATTTGCATTAAAGGGTATGTACTGTCGTGGACAAAAGTACCATGGAAGTGCGAGCGTCGACAAAATTGCATATCTGCATTCAAGACCGCTGAAAACAGTGGGTCACGTATGTACATTCCTAACGCAGATGTTAGCTCGGCTGATCCCAGCAGATAGCGCACCAATATAATTCGGTCAGCGCTCGCGCGTCCTGGGCAATCTTGTCCTCGTTAGTACATTCTTCAAGCAATCAATATGCTCTCTAAGACGAAATAAGGGAAGCACCTGTACTTTAACGGACATAGTATAGATTCAGCATACAGTGTGTTCCGTTTTCTAAATACGAGAAGCACCTGTACTTTAACAGTTACAGCACCGACTCTGCATACAGAGTATTCCGTTTTCTGGGTATGAAAGCACTCGTATGTTCTGTTACGGTCCCTCTTCTACGGCTGTCCTTTCTACAGAAATGATCGTTCTTTATTCATGGAAAAGCGTTCAGTCACACATTAGCAGCAGATTTGCCGTAAAACCAGGAATTTTTTTTTTTTACAGTGCAGATGGACGGACACTAAATTAGACAAACACGAATTGTTTCTTTCATTCAGGGTTCATTCATGTACTACAAGCGTGTCACGTTTACAACAGTAGTGACCAACCAACTAGCCCACAAATATATATGCTCTACCTGTGCAAGCTGACTTAGTGATCTCATAAAGCTTGCAGCCCATCCACTACGTGGTTCTATTTGAGGCACCGCTTAGGAGTGCGTAAGTGTCACAACGAGAGACGGTCACATGTAAGCAAAACATCACAGCGTCTCGTAACAGTGCTCAAGTTATTTTGACACGGTCTCACGAAAGGTTCCATTCGAGTTCTTTCCTATAATATTCCGTCTAGAAGGCGCTATCGTATTCTCATAGAAACTATATCGAAGGCAATAAAAAGTCCATAATAAGTGAAAATAGTTTCAATATACGACTTCTTGTGTGAGTATGCTTGCGCGTACCTTGCTACCTTCGAAGAGAAGTGGGCTCAGCAGGATCGGAGAGCCGACGCCCAGGCATGTCAGGAAATTGCTGTAAGATGTACCGAATACCTGGCGCTTCGGACTAGCAGGACCGGACGAGGTCATGTTCCTGCGCCCAGGTTATTCCAAATGCATAATGAAGGCCGTTCCAAACCAAAATTATGGATGTATGCACTATCAGAATTTATATGCGTGAAATTAATACAATACGAAAAAAGTATTTGTGCGTCTCGCTATTAAAAACTTCCACATCAACAGGCTTCTCTACTCTGTGCACGGACGTTTTGTTACGCTTTCTTTATGTTTCAGTCAATACTTTCCAGGTCAAAAGCAAGATTCATGCAGCATTTAGTTTTCGGAAACAATTTATTCGGATGCTTCTAAATCTGCTTGCTGACTGACTCCGATTTCCAACTGACATCATTGCGCTAACATACTAAGACTTATTTGTTAAATTTAATGATTTATTCACACGCAATGCAAAGGCCCTTCAGACGAGAATAGACAGCTGGTGATAGCGTAACATGGCCGGGTCAAGGCTTAAGGCGGCCTCCCACATACAGACCCCAGGAATGCGAATTCTTTTGGAGTGAATGCTAGGAATGGTTTGCTAACGCAGTTGCCTTCTGCGTTAGCTAACCATTTCTGGCATTGACTGCTTAAGAATTTGCGTTTATGGGGTCTGTATGTGAGAGGCCACCTTAAGCCTTGGCCCGGCCATGGTGCACTCTTGTTTATTTGTGATGACCATGTTTTCTTGCACAATGGCAAATGATTATGATCAAGTGCGCGAGAGTATATATACATACCTTTTTGTATCAAACACCAGTTGAAAATTTGCGCTTGTCCTTGTCGTCTTTTATGCGAAGCATATTACGAGGGCTCAACCCAGCTCCTCAGGCGCGGCGGTGACCATGAAATCACGTGACACCGTGACGTCACGACAGAGGAGAACCGGCGCTCCAACTCCCGCCGTCGCTCGCGGCGTCGCGCCCCGCATCGGACGCGGTGCGCGTCGAGCAACGCAGCGTTCGGCGCGACAACGAAATGTGCGCCTGAGCAAGCGCCGCACGCCTGAGCCGACGCCGACGACACCGGCTTTTCTGCGACACGAGCTCCTTAACGCTGTCGCGTTAAAATAAAGGCTAGTATGCTTCGCATCCTGGGCTTAACCTTAGCTAAGCCACAGCCATTTTTTTAGTGTCCCGTGTCCACTCTTGCGCTAGTCACTTCAGCATGGAATACCAACTAGCCTGGTCTCACACCCTGATAGCGTAAACTCTGTTTCCTTCGTGTATAGTTCAATTTATTACCCTTTCAAATTCGTATTGTGCAGTTCGCTGCACAGTTAGCTGGATTGCTGTAGCATTGCTTGCAGATGCTCGCCAGGGCCATTCCAACGGAGAGAACACCAGTTATATAGGGTTTCCCAGCTAACGTTAGCCAAGCTGTTCAACGATAAAGAAATTTAGATTAAAAAATAGAAAAATTCACCAATGATTACGATGCTCCCTCATGCGAAATTTGGGCGTAGTTTCATACGTGTTTTCACTTCACGTGTCAATATTTTCACGCGACAGCGTTAAGGAGCTCGTGTCGCAGAAAAGCCGGTGTCGTAAAATCCCGGAAGGCAATTTATAAATAAAAACAACTTGCAAGATGGGCTGGGTGGGAATCGAACCAGGGTCTCCTTAGTGTGAGACGGAGACGCTACCACTCAGCGATGAGTTCGACGGTTCGGAGCGGGACAAAAGCGCCTCTAGTGAATGCGGTGTTGCCTTAGGGCCCGTACATGGTCAGTCCGCCTGTCCGTTCCGCCCTCGTCCGCCCGCGTGCTGATGGCTCTCTACTCGTGAGCGAGGAGCGGTCGCACCTTTTCCGTCCGCACGCCTGCTCGTCTCTCATTGGCTGGTCCGAGGCGAATGGTTCGGCTGTCGTCACAGCAAACATGGCGCGTGCCCGAAGCGAAGCGAAGCGGGGACGTAAGGCCTAAGCTACAGCCGCGTCATAACAGTCTATCTTTTCTCCTTTTTGTGATTTTTACTTGAGTTATCTGGCACCCACGGAGATAGCCATCGAAAGCAGCAAGCCGGTGTACCCTTCCAGACCTCATCAGTGCGTGCGATCGCCAACAGAAACAGACGGAGCGCAGGAAGTGTGTGTTGTGTTTACGAGAGCGTCGGAAGAAATATTTGAAGCCGTCGACTTCGTGATTTCTTGTGCCATGCTTCGCGTGTGCGTCCCAGACGAGAACTCCATCACATACACGTGCATTCTGAGCAGCACACACGTTCAAGGCGTGGCGAAATAAGTAGCGTCCGATTGGCGCACCCAGAGTACACGTTTGGTTTCTGTTCTGTGTATTCGGATCGTTGCCGCGAAGTGGTGAACGCCAGCCCTTCGAAACTTTCAGAAGTAATGATACGATCAGTAGCGATAAGTTTTTATCGCCTCGTTATCGCTGCCATTCTGCGTGTGCTATACTGCGCGTGAGCCGTTTTGCCGGCTGCGACGCGCCGAGGTGACCGCGACGTTCGAGCTGTGTTCTTGCTGTCATGAAGTGTGTTCGCAAGCTACAAGCCGTGATATGTATGTGCGATGTGTCGCAGCGTTGCTGGGTGTAGAAGTGCTCGTTCTACGCGATGTGCGTTTGCTCAGAAGTGAACTGCGCAGAAGTGTTGCCGATCGCGTTTTCATATTTGGTACCCTTACAGATAAGCCCTATCACACCGGCCTTTTCTGCTTCGTACATCTATCGTTTCTTTCAAAAGTTGTTACTGCATGGTTGAAGATGCTTGTATCGGTGGGGGGAAATTAGGGAACATCCTAATAATTGCATACGTCAGAACGTTCAGCGCTGTCGTGAAATCTGGACGCGCCTGAGAGCACTAATGTCATGAATGCAAATTTCTGGCAGCCTTGATTTTCATAATGTGGACACTAGTGTGAAAATCAAGAATTTCTAGATTTCATTAAGTAAATTGCTTTATATATTGTGATGCAAGCGGCCTACATAGCCAAAAATCTGTGCTGCTTGTTTTTGACTAGTGACTAAGCACAGGGTCTGTTTGTGAAGACACCAGTGGCATGGTAGATGAATATGTTATAGGTAAGAACTGGATACTACCTTCTTATTAACTAAAATTTTACATTTACTGATAAAAAGCAATATGAATGTAAAGATGAACACATAGGACGAGTAGTAACAAGTAAGTAAGTGTCACAGGTATGGTGTTATATAATATTCTGCTAGCAGCCAGCAGAACTGCGTGAAAGAAATTTTGCCCAGAGTTCTTTCTTCCTCACTGGCCAGCCATGGACACGTTACTAATGCAGGCAGAATTGGGTTAGCGAAAGTTTGTGGTTACTTTGTTTATCCACCCTATTTGATTATCTGGTTTGTGTCGCCTCTTTTGTCACGAGCCTTCAGTTTAAAGCGAACAGTAGCACAAGTACCAGCATTATATGCCTGATAAGTGTTTTATTTTCTTTCCTCGTGTTCATTCTGCCAACAGTCATTAGCAAATAATGTGCATTAAACTGACTTGAGCCTGTAAAGTATATCCATTAAATGTTTTTCTAGCGCACTTTCATCTGCCACTAAGTTAACTGCTACCTATCATTCATGGGTGTGGGATGTTGGACGCTATAAGTGGCTATCTGACTGATCTTTATTTTGAATAGGCCACGGTTCCACTCATTGACTGAACCGTTTTCAGCTGCGCTGCCAGACTATAGAAAGGGGCACATCCCCTCTTGTCATTCTTTAGCATGTTCATGGCCACAGTGCGTTGTCCCTGAGAAGTCAGCTGCTATCACAATATAAAACGTGCCTATTGGCTGCTATGAGTTTATCCTGAACACGAATTTTCACAGTTATGTAAGCATTAGTTATGTGACCGAAGCCAGCCAATGAGCACGAACTGCTGGCAGAATTTTCAAGTGACTCTGCAGGCAGAGTGTCTGCTCCCTATATTATGTTAGCCACACTGCTTTGTCAGTGTGCTGAATTGTTCTTTTTTGACAGAAATTTACTACCCAGCCAGACAAGATATTGCCAAACCATCAATTTTAGGCCCGTACACATGGTCACTTCTTTATTTTATGATATTCTGGGCATGACACCCATGGCTTAACTTATGCACGGAGTTGAGTTGCTGCATGTGAGAAAAAAAATCACTGCGTAGCTAATAGGAATTAGGCTGGCACGAAAAAATTATTTATCTTTATGGCTTGTAGTATAAGTGGTGCTGTTCATTTGATGCACACAGTAACACGTGAACACAAATGTATGTGTGCCTTGCATTTATGTGCATGTGTGTGTGAATAAAACAGCCCAACTTCTAATATCAAGGCACGTTGCACCAACTATACCCATTAAAGATGTTCTATGTGGTATTCAGGTGATCTTATTGACATTTTATCACATGGTGCAGTTACAACATTTCATACCTGTATGTAAATCAATTTAAGAACTGTATTCACTGCATGTGAGAATCCATATTTTTGGCCAATGCAGTACCTGGGGTAGCAGCTTTTTAGTTAGCTTTTGCCACAGCTCATTAGAGGGATCTTGTTGATTATGCCATCCAAACAACTCGTATAAAGGCTTGTGTTTAGTATACCAGCAGTGAAATACTGAATGCAGCTGCAATTCTTTGTTTACTAGTGATATTAATTCCACTGCTCATTGTTCTGTAACACGTTGTTCTTCAGTCACACATGGTGACAGTATTTGGCGTCATGAGTTCTAGGCTATTTTTCACATGGGCCTTTCGATGAAGTGAAATCTGCCGCTTCAACTGTCAGTTAAGTGGAAAGCCACCACTGAACCAATAGCTCAAAGACCAATTCCTGCATGCTTTTCGCCAATTGGGTAGTGCGCGGAAACTATGTGTGATACATCACTTCAGCTACACCAATAATCACACAGCTAAACCTGCCACATATAGTTAAGTCATTGATATAGGCAGAGGAATATGATTCACGTATGTAACAGTTACTCATCCCTTGAAATATGAATGACCCAAACCTTCGCGAGCATATCAGTCACAACCATCCAGCAGCACAAGTGGGATCACTTGTGCTATCATAAACGAAAACAAGAAGAATAGTACCACCGTCTCAGCTGGTTTGTCGTGATTACCTTGCCTGCAAGTTTCTTGTTTATATTGGATAGGCTTCCTACTTCCTACAAATAGCGTGTATACATATTTGAACTGCACCACAAAGAGCTGATGTGACAAAAAAATATGTACACCTTAGTGTTATGTTCCTTTTCATGGTGTCTCAGTTTACTTAATGCAGTTTTGAATTTACAGATTGCTTCACATGTTTATAGCTAAAAACCACAGAAAACTACTTGCATTGTGACTGCGAGGTCACAACACGAGGATTTGTGTGGTATCCTTCCTGTTCACCCGTGTGTCCTTGCACTATTAATGTAAAACGTCACACCTGCAAACCTGAGCATCCACCCTTACATTTCAAACACTTTTTTGAATGCTCGGCAGTTATGCTTACAAGCACATTGTGACAGCAAATCTACACCACCTTAATTTAAGTGCGATGTAAAGGGTTGTTTGTGCATAGCCAAGCTGTTCTAGCGTGCCTGCAGGGATACAGCATTGTCCAGTGGAACTGTATAGTTCAGGCGTAACAGTGAACTAGTAAACAAAGCGGCTGATATTACTAAGCTGACCCATATGTAGGAGCATTATATTATCTAACCCACATGCAAAGTTGCTTTCAGTGTACTGAATAACCACAGCTTTGATTTACCAAGTTATATTACTGCACACACACAGCGCTGAAACAAAGTCTGTACAATGTTGAGAAATGTCCCAAGGAATGAAAGATTACTTGTGATGTGTTGATTTGAATAGTAGATGTGAATGCATACCCAATTCACCAGTATGCATGTTTTCTTTTGGAACAATTTTACATTTGGCACAGAGGCTGAGCCACTACGGCCTCTTGACTGCAAATTTCTGTGCTCTCACAGTGCTCATGGGAGTATCGTTCATTTGGCAACCCGAATATTGAATAGGTAATAGAGCACCACAATCTTTCAGTTTCACGCAGAACACCTTGTGCATTATTCACAAAACTGAACCTAAGGAACTATTCGCTGGTTTGTTATAGAAATAAAGAAATGGCAGTGAATGTTCCCTCGCTTTTCGTGTGGCCCTGTCTTCTGCCCTACGTGCCTTCATTTCATTGTCATGTGCATGTTAAAACAGCAACTAAGTAAGAAAGACAAACACAAAACCACTAACTACATCAACCTTTTCACACCACAAGAGGTCACTGAACTCACTGCTAAGCTACACTTGATAATATCGGTTTGCTTTCAAATAAATACAGGCACTGGCCAGCTGTTCATGTTATGCTATGCATTTTTCATTTTCCTAAAATATGGCTGTGCATGAGCTAGCAAGGTTGTTACTACATAAATACATAAACAACATGCAGCCCATGCCCAACTAACTCATATAACCTGAGTAGTGCTTATTTTTTATATGTAGAGCAATCAAAATAGAACACGCATGTATGATGCCGACAGTATCCTGTCAAGGTACTGCTTGATTTTGTGCGCTTTGGTAATGTTTGTACATTGTTGAAATGTTAAATTAGGTATGTTAAGGAGTAAGGTGGCAACATATTGGCCACCAAGGCTGGCAAGAAAGAATGCAATTGTTTGATTTCACTCAAAATAAGTTTTCTTATCAGCAATGTAAATTATATGCTTTCAAATAAATACTCCCCTTGGAAACATATCTCATGAGTATGCATATATCTACATAAGGTCACCGCTATGCATACATATTGCTTTAAGCCAGTCATAATGAATTGTACACTCACTGCTTAACCGTCAATTCCTTGCTGCATGAAGTTAGCCACTTATGCACAACTTTTTTTGCACGCGGTGAGAACTTCAGTCATCGCTGAGCACATCATTTAAGGAAAAGGCATTCCATGCATCCAACTGCTTCACTCTCTTAAAATTGGCAGAGTGGAAAAAAAAGCACGAGCAAGCGTATCAGCAAGCTGTACTCGGAGCCTCACACGCGTGCTCAGTGGTAAAAAGGTGCGTCTTGGCGACCTACGCAAATGCATTCCGCGACAGATGTGCGTGTGTTCCGTATTCTTGCAAGCTGTCACTAGCACTACAGAAACCGCGCCACCGGGCTTCCGGCGACACTATCAGTTTCGCGTGACGCGGAACGCATCACGTTGGATAATTAGAGAGGTTTTGTTCAACCAGCCAAGGCAGCGTGCACTGAAAGTAAACATCCGAGAATACGTCGCGTGCTGCGACGTGATGCGATTGCAATACATCTGTAAAAGGTGGCGCAGATAAGACGACTGTGCAATGTTTCGAAGAAGGATGATGGTGCCAATGCAACACATACGGCTGCAGAACAGAATGTGGCAGCCTAGAGTCGCATTTTCACCGGAACGCGGGAACTTGAAATCACCTCTGCAAAAATATGCCAGTGTCGTTTGCTGTCAAAGGTCGTTGCAAACCTTGAACACCTTTGCTCCGCCAAACGGTTGCCAGCTGTCAACAGGCCGCGTCGCCCAATAGGAGTGCGCGTGTGATCCGCTCGTGCGGATTGAGCGTGCATGGAATTTTGCGGCACCTTCCGCCTTTTGGGCCTCCGCACGCGGGCGGGCTAGGGCAGAACGGACGGGCGGATCGACCATGTACGGGCCCTTAGGAACGTGCCGTAGAAAGTTATACTGTGGTGTATATCGGTAATTATGAGCATGTAAATTACACAAGTCGCAGTTAAACGCGTAGCGACGTACGTTTCCGCTACATTTCTTCTGCGCTTGCCGCACACGCAGAGCCATCTTGCGGCAAACACAGAAGACCCCCTCCTCGCAATGTACGGCGTTGCCCCGAAAGGTGGCGCGCCACTTGCCCGCTTCTCGCCTTCGTCTCGTTTGAGCGCATTAAGGCAGTGCGGGGACCGGTGCGAGGCGCGTCGCGGCCCGGCTGTCCGTGCGGATCACGATGTTTGGCCCGCGTGGATCGTTTCTCCCTCCGAGACACCGAGTTCTTTAATTCATTCCGCTTGCTCAGGCGCACGTTTCGTTGCCGCGCCGAACGCTGCGTTGCTCGGCGCTCACCGCGTGATTGGTGGGTGCAAAGTCCGATGCGGGGCGCCTCGTAAGTGATCGCTGCGCCGTGGCGCATTGTTTTACACCTCTTGGCGGGTCGACGGAAACGCTATCGCGTTCCACTCTTGAAGGCGAAGCTTAAGCGTCCTCCATTTTTTTTGTATTATGATTATAAACGTACACGGTCTATATTTGGAAGAGAACGCTGTAAGTAGCGTAGGTGGCGCTGACAGTCTGTCTTATGCGGCGCACTGCAAACGGAGCGAAGTGTGGCGTGACTGCCTCGCTAATCGCGAAATTGCGAGAGGCAGCGCTGCGAGTGGGTGACGCCTGGGCGCGATTCACAGCAGCCGCCATGCAGCTCATGCAGCGCTCCGTTTACATACGGACGACGCGCGCTACTGTGACGTCATATCATAGCCATTGTCGCCGAACAGCCCGTCTTACGCGGGACTACGCTTTTCTTCGCATGCTTTGGGTCCACCAACGACGAGAGCAGCCCTTCATCGCGGCGAAATCGTGCCACCAGTGTCAGCGGCGACAACATCCAAAGGAGCGTCACATCGAGCCTTACTCGCAGCAGCACGCCATCGTTCGTTGCAGGAGCAGTGATCCCCGATACACACGCTGGTACGGTGGACTGGCCTCAGCAGCTGGCGCAGCCGACGAGCGCAGCCCTCCCCTCCTCACGCCACCCAGTCCCCCTCCTCGGAAGTGCAGGTGAGGTCGCTTAGGCTGCTGTAGATGCCGTGGTGGCAACTCAGCGCATGTGCAGGCCGTCTCTCCTCCGCTCCTCCTGCACTTTCCTCCTCGCGCACTCTTTCATCTAACGTTGCGCTCCGCGTTCGGCCGGTGACGAGGTATAACGTCGCCGACGCTCAAAGCAGGCACGGGAGCCTAAGAGCCTCGCTCTAATAGCACGGTGCAAAATATAATTTTAAGAACTGCGATGTTTTGTCCTCAGACTTCTGACCACCGAACACCATAAATTATATTGTTACGTAAGAAGACGCAGATGAAAAGCTATAAACAAGTATATTTACAAGGGAATACGCCGCACTTGGCCAAGAGGCAACAGCCCGCACTAGCCTCCAATCGTCGTCGTCGTCTTCTCACTGCTCGCCTCTTCGTCATTGTAAACACTGTTCCGTAGCACTACCCCCGGCGGTAAAAGCGCCGTCCTGGAGCGACTAAAGGCCGGACTCAGAAGCAGTGTAGTAGGCCTTGAGCCTATTGACGAGCACGACATCGCTAGATGCCAGAGTAGAGGACGAGGTTGAACACAGAGGAGCAATTTCGTACGTCACAGGCGTCACCTGGTGCAGCACGTGGTAGGGCCCTGTGTATCGCGAAAGGAGCTTTTCTGAAAGTCCGACGTGACGAGAGGGCGACCACAGGAGTACGAGCGCACCAGGCGAAAACTGTACGTCACGGTGGCGGGCGTTGTACTGACGCTGCTGAGTGGTTTGCGAGTCCGTCAGTCGAGCACGGGCAAGCTGGCGTGCATGGTTGGCGAGGGCGATGGCGTCGCGCGCATACTCGTTTGTTGAGATCGCAGCAGGAGGAAGTGCCGTGTCAAGGGGAAGGTCGGTTCGCGACCGTAGAGTAGACAAAATGGAGAAAATCCGGCGGTGTCGTACCGAGAAGAATTGTACGTAAATGTGACGTAAGGAAGGACAATGTCCCAGTCGTGGTGGTCCTTGAAAACGTACTTGGAGAGCATATACGTACATATACATACGTACTTGGAGAGACCTGGAATACCACAACAGGAAACGAAACATTGAACTTCATGATATCCAGAAAAAAACACAAGGAATGTTTAATGTCTGAGGTTAACGCTATTGCGTCAAAACTTCAGCTCGCACCATTAGCTGAGCAAAGTGTATCTGCGATCCACCGGCTGCCCTCTAGCCCAGATAAGATTCCTGGAATCCTCGTCCGCTTCTCGAATCAATCGACTAAGGATGAATGGCTCGACAAAAGTAAGGATTTGCCAACTGTTCAGAACGGCGCGTACATGATGGAAAACCTAACTACTGTTGGAACCTCAGTGCTGACACCCGTTATTACAATCGGACCGCTGGCGCCCGTTGTCGCAAATGGGTCGCAAGCCCCAAGGGTAGCGTTGGCCTGGGGCACACTGGAAGCATCCGAAGGTCCCGGCAAAGCATGAGTCGACTGCTAACAGAACAACTTGTTTATTCTAGCATCGCAAAAGAGCGGCCGGTCAGGTCGACCGAAGTGGAGAGACGGGAGAGCACGCTTCTCGACGGAAGAATTCGGAGCCTCTCTCCTGGCGTCCGGGGGCAGCTGCTCTTATACTCTTGGCGTCGCGGGCAAGAAGGAAGGTCACGGGACGACACCACGTGACAGCGAGGCACGGACGGACTGAGACATGTAGAGACGAGTGTAGTGACGCATCAGCCGGGCCGGCGCCGGTCAGACCTCCTCGCTTCACACTTGGGGAGCTCCTCTCCCCGGCTGCCGCGCTTTGACAAGCGTGGGCACACACACACACACGCACACACAAAGACACGTGGCACTGAACATGCCGGGACGCGCTCGGCGGGGATGCGTCGCGGCCGCTCCGAACGGGCCAAAATGTCCGCCGCTTTGAACGAAGCCCCGGCGTCCGTTGCATCGGCGCAGGCTACACCGCGCGTCGTAGGCGAAACGTAACACTACGCAAAACAGGGCCCTACTGAAGTTGGCTAAAGCGTGGGCGCATGAGCACGATTTTTGCTATGCATGGCACCGAAGTGGCAAAGTTTTCGTCCGAAGAGAAGAGGGCGATCGTGCGCACTTGATAAAATGCCCCAGTGACCTTGCCAAACTTGTTTCCTGAATTCCTGGTGACTGTATTTGTATACGTCAACCATGTCTTATGCTGATTGGGTGTGCCCTTCTGACTTGTTTAACAATTTGGGCCTACACACAGAAATGGCGTAAAATGCGTTCATTTGGATTGTCAGTCTGCTTGCAATAAACATGATGAGCTTGACGCATTTCTGGGGAGTCTAAGCGTCTCTCTCGATTTTATCATGTTGTCAGAAACGTGGTACCACCAAAACTCGACAGTTTGGCAACCTCCGAACAACAGATGCTTCACGCAGTCGAGGACGATTACACGTGGCGGTAGAGTTAGCATTCTGGTTCGAGACGAATTAGTAGTGCAGCGTATAGAAGATTTCTGTGCTGTGACCGAAGATTATGAGGTCCTTTCAGTTATATGCTCAAATTTATTGGTTACTGTATGGTATAGGCCACCTGATGGTAACATTGAGCGTTTTTTTCTGTTCCTTGAAAACTTCTTTACTTATATCTCTAATAATCACTATGAAGTTCTTTGGGGTGGCGACTTTAATATTGACCTACTTGCATTAACCCCCTTGTGTCGTGACTTTAAGCTCTTGCTACAATCCTACGGTTTTTCAAATGTTATCTCGGTGCCGACAAGAGGGACCGCCCACACAGCTACGTGTATTGATTTATTTATTACCAATTTCCCAGAGTGCAATACAAAAGATGGTGTCTGTTCTTCCGTTCTGAGTGATCACATGCCAATTGTTTTCAGTATAAACCGTAAAATTAAAAGATGTTCCCCATGTGAATTTTCCACTCGGCTAATTACACCATTGCGAATGCAGAAGTTTCGTGATGAACTGCGACATATTGACTGGAGTTCAATTTTATGCGTTGCATATTGCAATCACTCAGTTCAGCCCATGGGCGCGGCCGCGCAGCCACCATTGAGGGTATGCGCCATTTCATAGCTGCGCGTCTCATATGTGGGTCTATTCTCTTGCTTCTATTTTTATGCGTTGCATATTGCAATCACTCAGTTCTGCCCTTGGGCGCGGCCGGGCAGCTACCATTGACCTTTAGCGCAACCACGTGACGTGACGTCATGACAGCCGGAGGAAAAGCTAGGTCCCAACTCGCGCAATATGCAACGCATTCTTGGCTTAACCAAGCTAAGCCTGGTCATTTTTTCATTCAAAATGTTCTAACTTCGCGTATGAAACTTTCTTGGGCATTTTTTGTGTACTCTACGACCGGCATTTTCCGACTTGAACTAAAACAAAGCGCTCCTCAAAGGTAAGAAAACCGTGGATCACGGCAGAGCTATTCCAAGAAATAAAATAAAAAATTGTCCATATAACAAGTTTATCGTGTCCTGTGACATGGCAGATCTAGCCACACTTGAGTGATACCGTAATAAATTTAATAGGCAGCTGCGGCTTGCTAAGATTCGCTATAATAACAAATATTTCGAGTGCTGTTCGAGCGATAGTAGGAAAGTGTGGAAGAAGGTCAATTCGCTACTCGGTCGTTCACCTGATGCCCTACTCCCTGTTATTATTAAGAAAGACAGGGTTGATATTAGCGCTGAAATGTTACCTGATGTTTTTAATGATTATTTCACCAACATTAGTACGTTGCCCACAAATAGCAGTGCTTGCCGTTCTATTAAAGCCGCGCCTCATGACACCGTTTTTCTCCGGCCAACTGATGAAGGTGAACTTATCTGTATTTTTTCAAATTTAAAGGACAGTAGCACGTGTGATATAGATAACTTGCATATGAAACCTGTTAAATATGTTCTCGATGTAATTGCCCCAGTGCTAACGCCAATTTATAACCTATCACTCGCTAGTGGTGTCTTCCCACGCAAAATGCAAGCTGCAAAAGTGTTAACTTTATTCAAGAAAGGTGGTAAAACAGCTATGTCAAACTACAGGCCAATATCTATACTCCCGATCTTTCCGAAAGCTTTAGAAAAAATAATTTTTATCCGTGTATCTAACTTCCTTGAAACTAAAAACCTCCTCACTGACTCGCAATATGCCTTTCGCAAACATAGATCGACTCAGCTTGCACTTCTTCAGCAGCAAATACATTTTACAAAATTTTAAGGACCACCAGCTTACTTTAGGGGTATTTATTGACTTTAGTAAGGCACTCGACTCCATCAGTCATAAATAATTATTAAATAAACTTATCTACTATGGTATCCGCGTTGTCGCCTTAAAATTATTTCGGTCATACTTGCAGCATAGATGCCAATGTGTGTTCATAAACAACAAATCGTCCAAAATTTCTTGTGTTACGGCAGGTGTTCCCCAGCGCAGTATCCTTGGGCCTCTTCTGTGAAATATTTACGTCAATGATCTCGTTAATATTGATCCCGATGCCAAATTCATAATCTATGCCGACAACAGTACTGTCCTATTTTCGTCCAATGATGCTTCGGAGCTAGTGTCAGTGGCTAACTCTTGTTTGGAAAAAGTATGTTTATGGTCTCTAGAAAATGGTCTCAAGATTAACGCTGAAAAAACAAAGGCAGTCTTATTTCAACCGAAGAATAAGAATACCTGTCTTTGTAGGGACGTGGTGTTAGGGTCTTCTAAAATTGAAGCTGTCCCTTCTGTAAGAACACTCGGGGTCTTTTTTGATGAAAATATGAGCTGGAGCCATCATATTGATTTTCTTGCATGCATACTCTCCCAAATTACTGGACGCGTTTTCTCTATTCGCTACATGCCTCGGAAGTTTAAAATGTTAATTTATAATGCTTTGTTTGCGAGCCACCTTCATTATTGCTGCCTTATTTGGGGCACCACACCTGTTACAAATATTAACCGTTTGCTTGTAATACAAAACAAAATTGTTCGCGTAATTGGTGATATGCCCTTTGACTCCCCATCTGAGCCCCTATTTAAAAAACTTCGGGTAATAAAAGTGAGTGATATGCTTAACTACCGCCTTGCTCTTGGATACCTAAAAGAAACCAAACATAATTTAAGCCTTGTTTCATCTCTGGCTAGATTAAAACACAACATCCCATGTTATAACACCAGGTCCCCGGAATACTGGCATGTGCCGCATGTGCGTTCAACCTATGGTAACCAAATGACTTGTTACACTCTCCCCACTCTGCTCAATAATGTTAGATTTGCGTCCATCGATGTACCTAATTGTTCTGGCAGAGAACTGTATAATTTCTATTGCCCCAAGAAATGGGTTTAACCATTTTAAGAGTTTTGTGTATCTATATATCTATATTGTTTGTTTTTCCCGAGCTGTTTCATGTGTGAAGCAAACTGTTTGAGTGAGATCTATGTACTACATGCCATTACTCTCTTTCCTTTCTCCATTTTCGTTGTTCCTTTTTCCTTTCTTTTTCTTCTTTTTTTTTCTCGCTCCTTGCTGTCTGCTGCCTTTTGAACCTTCTGGTTATTAGGACCAGTCAAGTTGCTTTTGTAGCAACTTTTTTCCTAATGCCTTGGCACTTTGTAGCACTTGTTTTTATGAATAAAGGTATTAATATATTATTATTATATCGGTAAGAGTACGGTTTCACCGCTCTGTCAGGCCATTGGTTTGAGGATGGTATGAGGTAGTCAGCTTGTGTTGAGTGGAGCAGGAACGCACAATGTCTGCGATAACTTTCGAGAGGAAGTTATGACCACGGTCAGTAAGCAGCTGCCGCGGGGCACCATGAAGTAAAATAATGTCACGCAAGAGAAAGTCCGCTACGTCAGTGGCGCAACATGTAGGGAGAGCCCGCGTGATAGCATATCGGGTGGCGTAATCAGTTGCGATGGCTACACATTTGTTCCCAGAGGATGACGTGGGAAAGCGACCGAGGAGGTCTAATCCAACACGAAAGAACGGTTCCACAGGGACGGTGATCGGCTGGAGATCACCGGCGGGTAGCACCTGAGGTGTTTTCCGACGCTGGCAAGTATCACAGGCAGCAACATAACGTCGGACGGAGCGAGCGAGACCAGGCCAATAGAAGCGGTGGTGGACGCGGTCGTACCTGCGGATTACCTCAAGACGTCCTGCAGTGGGTGCGTCATGCATCTCAAAGAGCACAGTCTGTCGTAGATGTTTTGGCATGACAACAAGATCAGATCCGTCAGGGAGGAAGTTCCGTCGGTATCGAATGCCGCCCTGAAGGACATATCGGCGAACAGATGCGTCGGTAGGTGTAGAGCGCAGACGCTCGATGAGTGCTCGCAGTGATAGGTCTCGGTACTGCTCGTTGGCGATGTTAGCCAAGGCAGACACGGAGAAGATGCCGTTGGCGGTACTACTATCGCCGGCGTCAGGCTCGTCTACCGGATAGCGAGCCAGGCAGTCAGCGTCCTTGTGTAGTAGGCCAGATTTGTAGGTGACAGTATACGAATATTCTTGGAGGCGTAAAGCCCAGTGACCAAGTCTTCCTGCAGGATCTTTCAGTGAGCATAACCAGCAAAGCGCGTGATGGTCTGTGACAACGGAAAAGGGTCGGCCATATAAGTATGGGCGGAACTTCGCAACCGCCCTAACTATAGGGCCAGACACTCGCGCTCAGTGATGGAATAGTTGCGCTCCGAGGGTGAGAGGAGCCTGCTCGCGTAAGCGATAACACGGTCGTTGCCACGCTGGCGTTGGGCCAGTACTGCGCCAATTCCTTGACCGCTGGCATCAGTACGGACTTCGCTAGGTGCAGAAGGATCGAAATGGGCCAGAACGGGAGGCGTTGTGAGAAGGTCGATTAGATGCGAGAATGCAGAGGCCTCGTTATCGCCCCACTGGAAAGGGGCGTCTTTTTTCAAAAGCTCGGTTAGCACTGTTCCGTAGCAATATAACTGTATCTCGCACTGTGTTTTAAAATCTTTTTTTTAATCTTGGCTAACATTGGCTGGGACATACGGTTTAGACATGTTGCTTCAGTATCTTCTGCAGATATATACTCTCCCAAGCCGTCTGGTCACCTCTAATCATGCCTCTTGCTTTTCATTGCTTCCCGTACCTGTTAGCGTACCTTATCGGAAAGGAGCCATAGCCACAACCATAGGCAGCCGCATGAAGCGTATGCTCTATGCACAGAGTTTTCTGCAAAACAATGACCACAGGGAAGTCTAGCGCTGGGTTCTGCTGCATCATCCTAGTTAACTAATACAATAGAAGTGCATATACGAGACTCCATGGTCCCTGACCTTGTTTATTCTATTCTGCTTCTTATTTTTCTTCAACCGGCACTCACCCAGCACGTGACACCTAATAGGTGACAGCGACGCCGTAGATAACATTTCACCCATTGAGAAAAAAAATGTCCAGACATTGCTGACTAATACCTTATGAAGTCCTTCAGCTTTTTCGGTGTCATCCACTTGCGTCTGATCCTCCATGTTTCACATCCTGATAGATTGCTCATGCAATGATGTTTCTTGCGTTCCGGAACTTTCATTTCAGCATGGTACGCTTATTTGCGGTTATCTGCTGATGTTGGTACCAGGTTGCGATGGCTGGCTCACAGTTTGAATGCATGATGAATTGTCATATTCCAGTGACCAGTTCATGACAGCAGAAGTACCGAATTTCATTTTGCTGACAACCCGCCGCGGCGGCTTAGCGGCTATGGTGTTGCGCTGCCAAACACGAGTTCATGGAATAAAATCCCGGCCACGGCGGCCACATTTCGATGGGGCCGAAATGCAAAAACGCCCGTGTCCGGTGCGTTGGAGGTACGTTAAAGATCCCCTGGTGGTCAAAATTAATCTAGAGTCCCCACTACGGCATGCCTCATAATCAAATCGTGGTTTTGGCACTAAAACTGAAGAGTTCAATTCAATTTTGCTGACAAGTTCAGGATGAACAGCGACGAACTTGAACACCATTCCACACACGCTCATGTACTTATGAAACCGGTCCGCGTTTTTCAAGTATCTTCTCTGGTATACAGAGAACAGTAGAGACAACTTTTCATGGACTCCAGAGAATATAATCCGCACGTACTCAGCAACGGTAAAGCTAGGCTCCTTCGCACAGCGTTTTTTGTCGGTGTAAATTATTGAGCTCAGTTACTTTTTCGTTACACGTTCTCGCAAAAGCTCAAACGTCGTCTTCAGGGTCGAGCTGAAACACTCATTGAACAGTCCTACTATGTCAAGTTTAGTTTGAGGCTTGTGTCCTTGAAAAAGAACCGCGGGTGCAACTCCAGTAGCCGTGGGTGGCGTATATATATATACAGTGATACGTTTGCAGGTAATCAAACATCAGTGTTTTTATCTTCAATAGTTGGAACATGGTTATCTGGATATATGACTTCAAGACCCTGTTGAATTTTTCAACCAACTCGTCAGTTTGCGGATGATGCACAGATGAGTTGTAGTGAGTTATACCACGTTCCGCGAGAAATTTTTTAAAATTCTAGAAAAAAATTGTAGACAATGATCGGATACAAGGTAACGTGTGTTATCCCTTTCGTGCAGAAAGTTCAAGTAGGAACTTTTTCACCGTGGACGTGGTCACGTCTCGTACAATTGGCAAGTGACTGCTATGGCAAGTGACCTGACTAACTACTATGGCAAGTGACCAGAGGTCACTCATAGTAGTCAGTCCAGTCAGTCAGTCAGTCAGTCAGTCAGTCAGTCAGTCAGTCAGTCAGTCAGTCAGTCAGTCAGTCAATCAATCAATCAATCAATCAATCAATCAATCAATCGTTTTTATTTTATTTTTCACCTTGAAAAAGAGGAGACAGGACTAAAAGCTGGGGTACAGCTTGATGAAGGTCCTGCCCCCTTATACAGTTGACAGCAGAGCACTGTAGAAACATCACAAAAAGGCGACACAAAAAAAAACAATGCTTGCGACGAAATGCCCTTTCAAGCAAAAAAAATACCCGTACACCTACTTATTTTACGGGCATACAAATATATATATAGTCATATCATCACATAGGTTCACATCACATATATATAGTCATATCATCACATCACAAACGATAAACTAATGGAAATTAAAGTGGATGAAAAAACAACTTGCCGCAGGTGGGAACCGAACCTGTGAGTGGTGGCACTGGCTAACACTCCCAGGGTTCTACTAGGACACATGAATACCCAAGAAAGTGGATGGGAAAACGGCGCCGCGGTAGCTCAATTGGTAGAGCATCGCACGCGAAATGTGAAGGTTGTGGGTTCGGTTCCCACCTGCGGCAAGTTGTTTTTTCATCCACTTTAATTTCCATTAGTTTATCGTTTCTTTATTTCATTTATTAAGCACAAGTAATTTCCCCTATGTTGTCCTTGGTGTCAGTGTTTGTTGGCTTCTTATGATATGACTAATAAAAATCGGGCCCAAAACAGTCTTGTTGCGTGGTTTGGATTGCGCAAAGGATCAAACTCTTCCTTTGCGAGTGTATGAAGTAGAATGGGCATAGCGTATGGTAATGATTGCTTATCGTAATTGGTTCGAGGTGTAAAGACATGCCGTTCTTCTTTATGCTTAGGATCACGAATCCTAAGGTTTACGTTCAGATCTGCTAGAGAAAACACAGTGGATTCATTATACTTCAAATGCGACTTGTAGCTCAAAATTAAGCGATAATTGTATAGAAAGAATACTGATAAAATGTCAAACTTTATGAACAAATTTTTCGTACAAAATGAGCAAGGAACATTGGCATTGCATCGCACTGCTCTTTTCTGGAGCAAATGTAATTTCGTGAGGTTTGCCTTGCTAGTGGTGCCCCAAACGAGGTTGCAGTATTGTAAAACTGAAAGCACTAGAGCATTGTAAAGTAATATTTTAATTTTAATAGGTAGAAAACATATCAAACGTGCTATTGTTCCCACAGAAGAAGATACCATTTTTACTCATTTGTTTCACATGATCGTTCCAGCTTAGGTCTTTAGAGAATGTTACACCTAATGTCGAGACCGTGTTAACAATTTCTAAATTATCTGTACCTATTCGCACGATAGCGAACGCTTCTCGAGCAGAACGGGACAGGCTCACAAGATACAACGACATCACCAGTGCATATTTGAACGCCAGAAGGATATACCCCCCGCCGAGTCCCAAATTGAACAGGAGCAGGCCGTCGCCTGGCGACAACTCCAGACAAACACGTTCCCTAATCCATTCCGTCTCAAACGCATCTTCCCAGATAAGCATCAGGACGACACGTGCAAATTGTGCCAGGAAGGACCAGCAACACTCAAACACATGCTGTGGGAGTGCAATGTAGTTATAGGAGGGATGGCAGTTACTCCGGAGACCCTGTCGTCGAGGTGGGCCGCCGCTCTGCGCAGCTCAGACCTCGGAATCCAGACGTGGGCAGTCCAGCAAGCCCGTGAGGCGGCGTTGAGGCAGGGCCTTGACGTTCCTCCATGGGAGACCTGAGCCCGGGTCGCGTTAAACCTTGCCGGACGTACAAGAAAGTTGTATCCATCCATCCATTTTCATTTTTATTGAACTTCTTAAGTTTTTGCCTCTTTGGGTATACACAACTTTTGTCTCGCTCGTATTTATTCGTAAACACTTTGCCCTCACGTCCGAACCTCTGCTTTGCCATTTCGACAACACCGTATCCACTCTTCTACTTACAGACGCTTGCGGCCACGCTATCGGCGCTGTTCTTTTCCAATGTCAACAAAGTTCCGAAGAACGGATGGTTACATACGCAAGTCGCACGCTAACAGCTGCAGACAAAAATCATACGATTGCCGAGCAAGAGTGTCTCGCCGTTGTTTGGCCCATCCAAAAATTTCGGCCTTATGTGCACGGCCACCAGTTTGCGCTCGTTACTGATCACCATGCCTTTGCTGGCGACGCTAAAGAATTTAACGGGACGTCTCGGTCATTGGATACTTCTTTTACAAGAATACGACTTTGACGTCACCTACAAGTCTGGAAAGAAACACCAGGATGCCGATGCTATTTCTTGTTGTCCTCTACCACCGCCTTTAACCGCTGCTTGCTTACCACCATCCATGAGCAAACTACAGGACGCGTCTTCTGCATTTCCTTTGCTGGCAGCTCTCGAACGGCTCCGATCCAGCCAATCTCACCCGTTTGCATCTTCCCAACGTAGTGACTCCTACTGCCACTCCGTTATGGAACGTATTCGCGGATAACACCCAACGCTCGGCTCCGTCGGCAGTTGAAGAACTTCAAGATCGAAAATTCGATGTTGTACCGTTGCGTGTTTCATCCCGAAGGACACCGTTGGGTTCCTGTCGTTCCCCGGTTACATCGGGCCCATATACTGGGGACATTTCATGAAAATCCCACTGCCGGTCACTTTGGTTTCCATAAAACCTATGAGCAAACCCGCAGCCGCTTCTCTTGGCCTGGATTTGCACCCAGCGTAGTGAAATACGTGGCTTCCTGTTCGCTCTGCCAACACCGCAAACGACTGACGTACCTCCGGCTGGACTGCTCCAACCTGTACCATGTCGTGAAGCTCCTTTCGCAGTCGTTGGTATCCACCTCTATGGAATGCTACCCTTATCCGCTGGCGGTAAACGATGGGTCGTCACAGCTGTAGACCACTTGACACGGTACGCTGATACAGCCGCGCTGTCTTCGGGATCCGCAGCGGAGGTTGCAGACTTTTTCTTGGAAGCCATCTTCTTACGGCACGGAGCCCCACGTGTCCTTTTGAGTGACCGCGGCAGGACCTTTCTGTCGAAACTTCTCGACGATGTGCTCCGTACGTTGTTATAAGTTGTTTATGGACGTTCTCCATCCATAAAATGACTTCCAGCTACCACCCTAAAACGAATGACCTCACTGAACGCTTTCATCGCACGCTGTCTCGCATGATGTCAATGTACATCAGCCCTGATCAAACCAATTGGGATGTCATTCTACCATCCGTCACTCTCACATACAACACGGCCGTCCAACGCACTAGGGGTTACTCGCCCTTTTTCCTTGTGTACGGTCGTCAACCGATTATCATCTTCAACATTTCTTTCTTCAGTGTCCCCGTACCCTCGGCCATATCAACGTGTGAGCAGTTCGTTTCGTGCATTACCCGGTGTCGCCAACGTGTCCACCTCAGCACCGACGCCATTCAACAAGACTGCGAAACTCGCTATGATTCATCCCGCCGTGTCGTGACCTTCCACCCTGGAGAGGAAGAGTTGCTGTGGACCTGTTCGCGCTCCTGGCTTATGAGAGAAATTTCAGTCCCGTTTTATCGGGCCCTACCCTGTTCGGGAACAGACTTCGCAAGTTTACTACCGTGTCACTCCCGTTGTTCCGCCTTTGGACGGCCGCTGCCATGCCACAGAGATTGTGCCTGTTTCGCGCTTAAAGCCTATCATACGACGTTCGCCGCTATAACCAGTGCCCAGGTTGACCGCTTCCACGCACGGAGGAAATTGTGTGAGCATTATATTACACTTCATCTTCTTCATCTGTATATATTCATCATCATAGCCAGCGTCAGCTTCTTCAGCGCGTTACCTTATATATATATATATATATATATATATATATATATATATATATATATATATATATATATATATATATACACACATATACATTGTTGCACTTCATGTAACTTCCAAGATTTGATCGCTGAAGTGACGGCGTTAAATGAGTATATACAAGACATCATAGTAGGAGGCAGTTCACTGTCACAGCCTGAGTCCTCTCGGTGGTGTAATCTTCCTTCGTGTAGTTGCGGCATACTTGGCTATCACTAGTACTGCTTCGGCTTTCCGGTGAAACCGCAGCCTCCCTCTCTCTTTTTCTTTTTCTGTGAGTTCGAGTATATGTGCTGCTCTGCATGACTGCTGTTGATGCTAATTTCGAGTGAATCCGGCTTGGCCTCATTTCAGTTACTGAGTGAATTATACAGTGTTCCCCAACTATCATGCACCAAGATTAAAAAAAGAGCAGTTGCGTTACTCAAAGAAAACCTAGTGCATGTTGTTTCCAGTGCGTCGTCATCATCATCATCATCATCGTCATCATCATAACCATCATCATCAGCCTGGTTACGCCCACTGCAGGGCAAAGGCCTCTCCCATACTTCTCCAACTACCCCGGTCATGTACTAATTGTAGCCATGTTGTCCCTACAAACGTCTTAATATCATCCGCCCACCTAACTTTCTGCCGCCCCCTGCTACGCTTCCCTTCCCTTGGAATCCAGTCCGCAACCCTTAATGACCATCGGTTATCTTCCCTCCTCATTACATGTCCGGCCCATGGCCATTTCTTTTTCTTGATTTCAACTAAGATGTCATTTACCCGCGTTTGTTCCCTCACCCAATCTGCTATTTTCTTATCCCTTAACGTTACACCCATCATTCTTTCCATAGCTCATTGCGTCGTCCTCAATTTCAGCAGAACCCTTTTCGTAAACCTCCAGGTTTCTGCCCCATACGTGAGTACTGGTAACACACACCTGTTATACACTTTTCTCTTGAGGGATAGTGGCAACCTGCTCTTCATGATTTTAGAATGCCTGCCAAACGCACCCCAGCCCATTCTTATTCTTCTGTTTATTTCAGTCTCATGATCCGGATCCGTGGTCACTACCTGCCCTAAGTAGATGTATTCCCTTACCACTTCCAGTGCCTCGCTACCTATCGTAATCTGCTGTTCTCTTCGGAGACTGTTAAACATTACTTTAGTTTTCTGCAGATTAATTTTCAGACCCACCGTTCTGCTTTGCCTCTCTAGGTCAGTGAGCATGCATTGCATTTGGTCTCCTGAGTAACTAAGCAAGGCAATATCATCAGCGAATCGCAAGTTGCTAAGGTATTCTCCATCAACTTTTATCCCCAATTCTTCCCACCCCAGGTCTCTGAATACCTCCTGTAAACATGCTGTGCATAGCATTGGAGAGATCGTATCTCCCTGTCTGACGCCTTTCTTTATTTGGATTTTGTTGCTTTCTTTATGGAGGACTATGGTGGCTTTGGAGCCGCTATAGATATCTTCCAGTATTTTTACATATGGCTCATCTACAGCCTGATTCTGTAATGCCTTCATGACTGCTGAGGTTTCGACTGAATCAAACGCTTTTTCGTAATCAATGAAGGCTATATATAAGGGTTGCTTATATTCCGCATATTTCTCTATCACCTGATTGATAGTGTGAATATGGTCTATTGTTGAGTAGCCTTTACGGAATCCTGCCTGGTCCTTTGGTTGACAGAAGCCTAAGGTATTCCTGATTCTATTTGCGATTACCTTACTAAATACTTTGTAGGCAATGGACAATAAGCTGATCGGTCTATAATTTCTCAAGTCTTTGGCGTCCCCTTTCTTATGGATTAGGATTATGTTAGCGTTCTTCCAAGATTCCGGTACGTTCGAGGCCATGAGGTATTGCGTATACAGGGTGGCCAGTTTTTCTAGAACAATCTGTCCACCATCCTTCAATAAATCTGCTGTTACCTGATCCTCCCCAGCTGCCTTCCCCCTTTGCATATCTCCCAAGGCTTTCTTTACTTCTTCCGGCGTTACCTTTGGGATTTCGAATTCCTCTAGACTATTTTCTCTTCCATTATCGTCGTGGGTGCCACTGGTACTGTATAAATCTCTATAGAAATCCTCAGCCACTTGTACTATCTCATCCATATCAGTAACGATATTGCCGGCTTTGTCTCTTAACGCATACATCTGATTCTTGCCGATTCCTAGTTTTTTCTTCGCTGCTTTTAGGCTTCCTCCGTTCCTGAGAGCATGTTCAGTTCTATCCATATTATAGTTCCGTATGTCAGCTGTCTTATGCTTGTTGATTAACATAGAAAGTTCTGCCAGTTCTGTTCTAGCTGTGGGGTTAGAGGCTTTCATACATTGGCGTTTCTTGATCAGATCTTTCGTCTCCTGCGATAGCTTACTGGTCTCCTGTCTGACGGAGTTACCACCGACTTCTATTGCGCACTCCTTAATGATGCCCATAAGATTGTCGTTCATTGCTTCAACACTAAGGTCCTCTTCCTGAGTTAAAGCCGAATACTTGTTCTGTACCTTGATCCGGAATTCTTCTAGTTTCCCTCTTACCGTTAACTCATTGATTGGCTTCTTATGTACCAGTTTCTTCTGTGCCTTCCTCAAGTGTAGGCTAATTCCAGTTCTTACCATCCTATGGTCACTGCGGCGCACCTTGCCGAGCACGTGCACATCTTGCATGATGCCAGGGTTAGCGCAGAGTATGAAGTGTATTTCATTTCTAGTCTCGTCATTTTGGCTCCCCCACGTCCACTTTCGGCTATCCCGCTTGCGGAAGAAGTTTTCATTATCCGCATATTATTCTGTTCTGCAAACTCTACTAATAACTCTCCCCTGCTATTCCTATAGCCTATGCCATATTCCCCCACTGACTTGTCTCCAGCCTGCTTCTTGCCTACCCTGGCATTGAAGTCGCCCATCAGTATAGTGTATTTATTTTCACTTTGCTCATCGCCG
The DNA here is from genome assembly GCF_038994185.2 of Dermacentor albipictus. Lineage (NCBI taxonomy): Eukaryota > Metazoa > Arthropoda > Arachnida > Ixodida > Ixodidae > Dermacentor > Dermacentor albipictus. Next base: position 10,181,114 of record NW_027225567.1, on the reverse strand, counting down.
ATTCAGCTTCTTCATAGAAGCTTTCGACTTTGTGGTCATCATGACTGGATGTAGGGGCGTAGACTTGTACTACCTTCAATTTTTACCTCTTGTTAAGTTTCACAACAATACCTGCCACCCTCTCGTTAATGGTATAGAATTCCTGTATGTTACCAACTATATCCTTATTAATCAGGAATCCGACTCTTAGTTCTCGTCTCTCCGCTAAGCCCAGGTAGCACAGTGCGTGCCCGCTTTTTAGCACTGTATATGCTTCTTTTGTCCTTCTAACCTCACTGAGCCCTATTATATCCCATTTACTACCCTCTAATTCCTTCAATAACATTGCTAGACTCGCCTTACTAGATAACGTTCTAACGTTAAACGTTGCCAGGTTCAGATTCCAATGGCGGCCTGTCCGGAGCCAGGTATTCTTAGCACCCTCTGCTGCGTCACACATCTGACCGCCGCCGTGGTCAGCTGCTTCGCGGCTGCTGGGGACTGAGGGCCGGGGTTTGATTGTTGTATTCATATAAGAGGTTGTGGCCAAGTACTGCACCAGGGTGGCCAATCCTGCTCTGGTGAGAGAGTGCGTTACCGGTTCTGGTCACCGGGATCAGGCCGCACTCCAGGCCTGTTTGTGCAATTTTCTTAACACACGGTTTTTTTTTGTATTTTCTGGTGGAGTATTGCGCGGCACCGGAATTTGAACTACGGTCCTCTTGCACGCGAGGCGGATACTCTATCGCCCCCGCAGGAGTTGTGCGCCTCATTTAACCTACAGTGGTGCCTTATTTGATCAGTCAAGGTGTACCAATCTGAGCTCGGTTATACCGCACGTATAGCACTTAGCTAGAGAACCTGGTATATATGACCTGCACATGTGTGGCCATACATAATAGAGGATATATATATATATATATTTTAGGAGGGTTCCCGTACAGTGATAAAATAAAAGGAAAGACATTAAAAAGGGGGAAGATAAAAGAAAGAAAAAGGAAGGAAAACAAGAAGAAAGGAAGGGAACAGGTGATTTGAACTCGTGACCCTTGGATGTTGCCCGGAAAGATAGCTCAGTCGGTTGGTTCGTCAAGCCCCAGGTTACTTTGAAGCACCATAGCTCCTGCCCCGAGCCTCATACTTACGTGGAAAGGGACTGATGATGTCCGTGATGGTCGATTGGTCGATTGACCGCGATAGTCGATGGTGGTTGGAAGGCATACTTTCTTGGAAAAATGGCCGCCCTGGAGCGTGGCAAGCTAGCCTGAGTAACTATCTCAAGGACTGCTGCTCACGAGGGCGAAATACCTTCGTGTAATTATATTCACCCTAATAAGACTCCTTTCGAAAAAAGAACGGCCCAGAGGGCTGTACTACGAGTGCTATGACTGATAATTTTCTACATATATATATATATATATATATATATATATATATATATATATATATATATATATATATATTCATTTCATCTATGGGATCGCATGCGAGCGCTGTTGCTTTGTCTCTGCGTATAGTAGTTAAGAGAGCCAGTTTAAGGGTGGAGAAGAAGAAGGGAAAGGAAAGTTTCTGAAGCATAATTGCAGCGCCGTGGTGTTAAAGCGCACCCGCGGTAGAGAAACGGGAGGCGATATAAGCGTGCGTGGCCATGATACGCACACGACAAACTGCCTTAAAATATTTACACTTGAGAGAAAGCTTCGTTAACAACCGTTAACATGGCAATCAGCCCTCGAATACGACGAGAGAAATTATTGAGACGTGGAAAATTCCCTTGAACTAAGTATGGTTTGCGAGACAAATGCTTGTAAGTGTTGAACTTTTTTAAAAGATGAGGGGAATATGCACTTACTGAGAGGACAGCGTCCGCACGAGACCACCACCAGGCACCTTACTGAGACTTGGAGGGCTTTGTGGCCGGAACAAAGCCTCCCTTCTCTGCCGGCCAAGCGCAGAAAACATGCGTTCCGATCGCTCAAGGCTATGTAGTCCAGTACGTAGTCCAAATCAAACTACACACAAGTGCAGGGAAATGGGAGAAACTACTGTCCAGCGACCGCTGCAATGACCAGCTAGGTCTAGTGCGCCGTGCACGAGGGAAAGCAGAGGCCAGCGGAGCCCTGGACTGAGGGCAGCCGACCTTGCGATAGAGGACGGATTAAGCACTGGGTGAAGACCTCTGGGGAAGACACAAGGAGGAAGACTACCCTGAAGAATCCGCCCCAGCCGCAGCAAAACAATTACTAGAGCTCAGTAAAGTTTTCACTCACTCACTCACTCACTCACTCACTCACTTACTCACTCACTCACTCACTCGCTCACTCACTCCAGTACAGGGGAGCAGCCGCCAGTAATTCTTTTGTTACAGAAATTTAATTCTACAATTGCAATTAATTATCTAACTCGAGAAGTACTGTCCGAATTTTGAAAGTGTCGATGAGGCATTTGTAGGCACCCCAAAATGACATCTAACAGCGGTGTTTTCAGTGACGTACTAATTGCGTACAATGTTTTCAGACTGGCAAAAAGACCTCCCGGAGTATGAAAAAATGCCACCTGAATGCGCTCGTACCCGCATCATAAAGCAGCGCCCTCACATAAGCTGATTAAAAGCAATTGCATCGCCTGTCGCAAACCCGAACAGACAGCGCCTCACCTTGATAATGGTACAGAAGGAGCACCAACATCAGGTTTCGCGGCTTTGCAGCTATTCCTTCCTCTCATTTCTACACCACACTTATTATCCGTCTCTAAACGCCGATGGATCACATTGATAACAAAAGCCCCTTGATAACGCGGCTGAAGCGCTGCTCTGGCCACGGACGAAACGCGAAAAGCAATGTAATAGGCATAGAATGTTTCAAAATCCCGCCTTTGTCCGCATCGCATTGAAAGAGTGCGCGCGAAGCTAAGTTTCGCGCCAGAAACTAGCTTCGGACCAAAGCCAAATTAATGTGACCGTTTTATTTTTCGTAACAGTGTATACGTGCTGGAAAAACAGGTTTGTGTCAAAAAAATAAAAACGAAATAAACAGAACGGGAAGTGACCAACGTGTAGAGAAAAGGCAAAACCGATGCGTTCAAGAAAGTAAATATACCCCTTCTAAATTTAAAAATTATGAGGTTTTACGTGCCAAAGCCACGATCTGGTTATGAGGCACGCCGTAGTGGGGGATTCCGGAAAGTTGTACCACCTGGGATTCTTTAAGTACACAGATGTTTTCGCATGCCGCCCCCATCGAAATGCGGCCGCCGTGGCCGGGAGTCGATCCCGTGACCTTGTACTTAGCAGCCCAACACCACCACTGTTAAGAAACCACGGTGGGTTACCGCGTCTAAATGAGCCGAATTGGTAATCAGGATCTCTGCACAAAAAAAATAGAGAGAAATAGATCAGATTTGACTGCAGTGTGTCCTTATTATCTATTCGTAAGCCCCGCTGAACACCAGGTGCTGCCTTGAAGACGTGTTCGAATAGGTCTCCTTCTGCAGCTATGCAGTATTGCGTCCACTTTATCATATCTTCAGTGGCTTTCTTGATGACCAACGCTGTAATTGCACGGCAGACATCCATTATCCTTGCCTTGAACTAATTTGATGCCCGTCTCGATCATGTAAGCATGATCTTTCACATAATTCCAAAGAAAGAAATCGAGTGGAGCAAGGGCAAGTGACCTAGCCGGTAAGGTTACAGGCGCCTGCCTTCCAATCTACTGCGCATCAATGTCGCATACAGCCAGTTTTCGGCTCGGCTGCTGCTGTGTGCTGGTGCCCCACCTCGCTGATACCAAAGAAGTGGAAGATGTGACAGCGGGACTCCGCTGAGAAACTCATCCACCACTCCTTTAAGGATTTCGTCCACGTAACGTTGCCCAGTCAGTGTGTGATCGAAGAAGGTGGGAAGGATTATAGCACCGGCGTAAAATCAGAGCCACACATTGAACGACCCCTGGTACAGGTGCCGAGTCTGCTTTACCCAGTGTGGATTGGAGTCACTGCAATAGTGTGTATTATGCAAATTTACATGGCCGCTTCCGCAAAAAATTGGCTTTATCTGTGCAAATGATGTTGCTCAAAAAATCCGGTGTCTCATCGTCGTTTGTGAAAAGCAAATTTGCGAAATCTAGAGGATTCTACTTGTCCTTATCTTCGAAGCATTGGTGCTGGTTAAGGTGGTACGGAAAAAAGGACGTCATTTAGAATCCTCCAAACTGATGACTACGAAATTGGTACCTGGCCGGCCACGATTCCCAAGCTAGCATGAGGGTTTGAGGCCATAAATACTAGAACATCCGTGCTTAGGCAAGGATTCAAAGATGGAGTCCTACGGCGCTGTTTCTTGAAGCTGCCGGTTTGTCTCAGGGTTTCATCACTTCTGATGATAGTCGATGCGTTTGGTCTACCGCCAAACGTCCATGACTGATCCATTTGCAGATGCCAAGTCAAGGATCCTGTTTACCTTCTGCTCATTAGAGAAAGACATGGCGACTAGGACGAAACAAAACACACCTCTAAACCTTTTCATTGGCATTGTCAATTCACTTTTGTGGTGATAGATTTTGTGGTAAAAAAAAATCCGTGCACTTTATCTACGCTTGGACAACAGCTATCGCAGCTTGTTTCCAACTAACACCAAACGCGACGTGTTACTTCAGGCGGGGTGCGGCAGATAGAGGACAAGCTCGATCATGATGTTTTTCTTTATTTCCTTTATTTCGTTCTGAATAACTCGGAGGGAGCCTGTTCGCGGGCGTTGCTTTATGATCTGGGGGGGTGGGGGGCGGTGGAACGCAGTCACGTGTCATTCTCCACATTTCGCGGGGTTTGCTTATGAGTCGGAAAAAAACTAGTATGCAATTGGTACATTGCTGAAAATACCGCAGTTAGATATCCCTTGGCTGTGCGTACAAATGCCTCATTGACACTTTGCTAATTAAGATACGACGTCGCGATTTAGATAATGATTTACAATAACCTAAATAAATCTCACTTATGAAAAACTTACTGGCAGCTACTCAACTGCACGGTAAACAATATGCACTAGGTTTTCTTCGCATAACGCATTGCTCTTCTTTTTTAAATCTTGGTGCATGATAGTTAACTGGGACGCCCTGTATATATTTATTACCTTTGCATGCAAGTAACGATGTTTCCATCGCCCAAAAATGTTGTAAATTATTAGGAATTTTTTCATCAGTCGTTAGCATTGCTTACTGCAAAGTGTCTCCTTCCTTCGTGCGTTGTTTTTTTTTTTTTGGCGCCTTGGTTCTCAGCATGTATAACCAATTCGCCCACCAGCACGTGTTCAGGGAAGGAAAAGCAATACTGAGACACATATCATTCATATGTATTTCACACGCCGTTGATAAAACACTCTGCCGAAGGGGTCATTGAAGCCTATAGGTTTTTTTAATGATCAAAAAAGCACGAAAAGTAATTAGTGTGAAAGCTGTATATGACTAACCTTCCGTAGTTTTTGGGGCGTCCGGCAACAGAAACGGACATTGCGATTTCTAACAAACCCATACGGCTGCAGTGCAGCGGCGCAGATGTCAAAATGCGGAACAGATTAAAACGCTCGAAGTGAACAATAACGTGACGTCAATGTTATCGCAGTATATAAACAGGAGATGTATCAGTGCTAAAAACAGCTGCGTTATCCATGGGGCAGACACGTATAGTTCGTTCACCGGAAGAACAACATGCGTACGTGGAGCGACGGAGGGAACAGCAACGAGAATGTAAACGGCGCCGGCCCGAAGCAATCACCGACGAAGAACCTTCCTGCAACCATTACACTCTGTGAAGTTGGAACGGCAGCGAAAGTGCTTTGCTTTTCGTTTGAGAGCTTTGACTGTCGTCAGCTATCGTTGCCATTCCTTCTTCACAGAGTGGAATGGTTGTCATTTTTTTAAGCGAGGTGAACATACAAAAACATATTCATTCTCTGGGCATAGGCTATCCATACTTTTAGAAATTATTTCTAATAGGCTACCTCCATCTCTTTAAAAATATACTAAACTTTGTCCTGTGTGCATATTTAAATATATTATATATGGGTATGGCGTTTACGGTGGAAATTTAAAACAATATTGAAGTGAGAAAATACCGATGAGGCAGCTGCCACTCGTGCTTCTAATGTACTTGTCCTCCTGTTGTCAGGATTTGCAGAAATAAAGCGAAATTATGAATTAAAAGCCGTTCACGTCCACGCCAGCAATGATGCAGTAAGCTATTAGCCCCCAAAAATTTTCTACTGAAAAGGTCGAGGAAAGTCAAAAGAAACCTCAAATGGTGTGGGTGACAAAGCTCTGGTAATGGCACTTCGGGTGTGTTTGTGGTGGGGCGGGGGGGGCGGGGGGGGGGAAGGCGAGGGGCTTTCGGCATCGCCGAGAGCGGGGGCTCGCCCCCTCCCCTTCGGAAAACTCCGGAGGGTGCTTGGACCCCGGAAGCACCGCCGCATACATACCGAACGCATACATACCGGGTGTTTCAGCGAACACTTTGAAATTTAAAGAAAATGCCTATAGAAGATAGCTTAATTCTATTCTATCAGCTGGTCTGCTCGAAGAGGTGGACATTATGTGCGGAAAAATATTGAAATATGTATTCTACTACTTAACAAAAAGTGACTGCTTATGTTTTCATCTAATTCTCTTATGGCACATATTGCAATTTACAAATTCGAGCCAGGGAGTCCACTTAGAATGAATTCTCAGGAGGACACCAGTTTCGACATATTATATCCCCGAAATTTCCGGAGAAATGCATTGCGTTCCGTTTACTTTTCTGCTTCAATGCATAAAACAACATTTTGTTAGGAAAGTCAGTGAAACGACAGTGAATTTTTACTGCAAGGTTGACGGCGCATACCTCGTAAATGGTGTCACCCACACAATTATTTTCAAGTGAATATTCCTTGCAGTCTCACTTGCGGGAATTTGTAAATTGAAATGTGTGCCGCAAGGTTAATAGTTAAGAATAATGAGAGAATTTTTTTAATCAGTCGATTAGGCATTTTAATTTGTTGAGCAAGTAATGTCTGCTTCCTGTAGACCAGCTCATGGACTAGAATTGTGCTATTTTCCACAAGCAATTTTTTTTTAATTTAATGTGTTCGCGGAATTACCCTGTATCATTTTAATAGCATTGGTTGGAGCTGACTGATTTCAAAGCAAGCGGCATCTCGCTGTAACTCTAGATCAAGATTGAGGACCTCGGGCAAGAACTGTACTTCGCTTTCGAAATTCCTACGGTGACGTTCTTCAGAGAGCAAAGGTATAATAGACATGCGTGATTCACCTGCTGACGCCAGCGTGCGTACCTGTACGGTCAAGTTGTCAGCGGAGTGCTTCTAGAGAAACGTCTTTTCCGGGCTTGTGAGGACTGAGGAAGGCACGCTGCAATTTCGGAGGGCAATATCACTGCCTAGTGCGTGTGCGAGCAAACCAGCATGGAAGAGTGCCGCTGTTCTTCTTCCTCATCGTCAGCCCCTTCCGCCGCATTCAGCCTCCTGTTCTAGCAGCAAGTCTCGATGATGTGAACAGTGATTACAGGACGACTGATGGTGGCGCTTGTCAAACAATGATTAAGTATCGCGGACCCAGAGGGTCAACCCCTTCGGGTGTGGTTGACACCCGAAGGTAAGAAACACTTCTGTGGTTGCGCCTTCTTTAATTATTGTGTCGTATCAACTTGTCGAAATGACCTTTTTCCCGCATGACGCAGTGAATTATTTCTGTAAAACGCAGTCACTTCGGTTGTGACAGTAGTAGAGAGAGAGAGAAAAACTTAATTATATTTTTAATAAATAAATAAAATGATACGGGATGCAGAGAGGCCGGCTTGAGGTGCATTCCTCTATCCTGTTACCTTGCGCTAGGGTGAGGGGAAGAGAGAAAAAAAGAGGAGCATGATGGGGGAAGATAACGACAGAAGGCGGATGAAAAACAGGTAACAAGCAATAAGTCCTCATCAAAGCACAGAGTCCAGACCCGCACTTTTAAAAGAAGTCAAGTATAAGGCCACGGCTTGAAAACTCGATTTAACGTCTTGAGAAGGCCTAAAATAACGTACTGCGACAAGGGTGGGCTGTCTAGGTGCACAAGGTTATTACTCAACTCCTGTATTACTCAACACAGCTGGCTCCGACGCCAGTCACATGCCAGCATTCCCATGCTGTCCTTCACTCTGTGAAGGCGCTTACGGCATTGTTGGCACACTACCCGTATGTGTGGCGATTTCGGTGAGTTCTGTCGTGCGCGCCGATGGGTAGTTGCCACAATTCTTCATAAACGTACCTTAATCGTGACAAAAAGTGTGCCGAGTGTGAAATCAGGCTTTCGCCTTAACGTTTTACACGCGGGCACTTGCTTCATTTTTTTCCGATTTTAACGTCCGCGCGCTCACCGGGACGCAGCCAGTAAATGGAATAAATCAGATATGTAAGGCTCGCGCAGTGCAATATACACGGACAAAGCAGTAAACCTATCGTTACAGCCCCAAGGAGAATGTGTTGTAGTTTGGCCTTTCAGCAATCGCAGCACCTGCGACATATAAAATTCGGTTTCAACGGAACTCGTTTTGGCAGACTTCGAGATAGAGAGAAGACAGTTCGTCAAAGCGAAGATTGTGAAGTTGTTTGGAAATAAGCTTCTTTTCTAGTACGAGAGCACGTGAGAGCTCGTAAGCTTGGTTTGCTGTGTCCATTCCGTCACTGCACTGCGTCAAGCCGCCTGATCCTCAGCTCCATACTAGGCGAAGAAAAATAAATATTTGCCCGCCGCTGTGGCTGTAATTCATGCACCTGCCACAATGCGCAATTAAAGGAGTACTGACACAAAAATTTGAAGTCGAGATAACTTGTGAGATCGATTTAGTGGGTCACACACACATCGTGTGTAAAATATCAGCGGCGAATATCGCTTAGAACATATTTAAAATCAATATTAAAGTACGTGCGCGCAGCCAATCGTAAAACAGAGCACCTCGCGACATTGACATCACCCGGGTCTGTAAATAGCCAAGAAAACGCTACGTCATGTGGCTACGTCACGAATTTTCGTTGGCTACCATGCGGCTTATTCGGGACACACGGTGCGTGCATCCGAAAGATTGAGCGGCGCGTAAGCTCCGCCCAGATCCAGCCCTCCAGCTTGACTTCAGAGCCACGTCGAGAAACGCAATATAAACAACTCTCTACAACACTGCGTCGCTTTACGTGAACACTGCCAATAACGTTATGCCCCTGCGAGTGACAGAACACTTCACGACGGCGCGTCGTCCACTGACGACTCCGCTAACAGCCAGCGATAGGGCCGGTAGGCCTAGCTAGGCAGACGCCGCGGCCGACGGCGCTTACGATCCAACCCGAGCTCGTCGAAGAGCGCTTATGTTTGCCAAAACAATTAACACTGTACACTTAGGTCGCCCGTAATTAAATACAATTGGTTTACTCGACGCAGTCGTTGCGAAGGGCAAACGTGCAAGCAAAGCGAGCAGCCTCGCTCAGACGGTCGGTGTGTGCTGTCTGCCCGCAAAATGCCCTCGCGTCGCGTCTCCTGATCTCGCCAGTAGCTTAGTCCTAGTGTACTAGGCGTTGCTTTGAATAACAGGCACACGTCGAGATAATTTTACTGAACTGGTAACTATTTCGTGTCGGAAACAAACTGCAGCAGGCAAGGAAAAAAAAAACACTGCGAGAAACCGGCCAGCCAGCGCCGCCTCCGTGGAGGGAACGTCACATGCCAGCCGCGCTGTCATTGGCTGCGGCCAGACGACGGTGCGGTTGTCGGACGCGTCGGACGATGAAAATCTGCCCGGTTTGTCGCACGCCGGACGTCCGATTCGGCGCTTCGGCACGGCACAACACCTCGATTCCGGCTGCCGTTCCGGCGCGTCGGACGCCGGATCGGACACCAAATCGGACCGTGTGTCTCCCGCTTCATCGTGTGCCGGAGCATGCGGCGCCGCACGTCGGATCGGACGCCGAATCGTACTGTACGTGTGTCTCCTGCAGTGCTCGCCGTCGCCGGCCGCAATATCCGAGTCGCTGCTCTCCAGTGGGTCAAATTGAAAGTGATTGGCCACGTAATACGGCGGCGACTCCCACATGCAGGAAATCGTCGCCGCTGGACGACGACGACGATGATGGCGAGGACATGGCAAACCACGTGCAGGCGTAGCAGACGACTAGCAACACGAAGCTCGCGTACCGGCGCGCCGCACGCTGGCTGCGCGGCAGAGCATACGTCATGGCTTTTTGCGAACACGTGACCACTTTGTTTACACACCCGGTGAACCGTTTCGTTGCTCTCTGAAACCGAAACTGGGACTGGTCGCTACAAAAAAGACTTCAGATAATTACCTGTCGCGCTCTGAAGTAAATGAGGTCTCGTGCCGTGATTACTGGGTCATTAACTACTTATTAAAGCAGAAAAAACCACATGGATTTTTTTTGTGTCAGTACTCCTTTAAGGGACAGTCGCACCCACCACTGAGCTGCGGGCGAGTTGTGCCTGGTTTCGTGCGAAACACAGACTCCGAGAGTGGTGACGTCAGCGCATGTATTTCAGAGGCTACAGCAGGCCACCAAAGACGACGCTGGGTCCATTGCAAAGAAGCAGTTGTTCTTGAGAAGATGAAAGTGTCCGCTGTGAGAGCGTGCTTCTGTAGCTGTAAATGCATTCAGGGCCGGGCGAATCACTGAACTTTGCTGATTTCTTGTGTCCGTGGCCCTAATCGTAGCTGTAGAACGGCGTTCAGCGCAGCTGAGCATCTCGCAGTTTTGAGCGCTGACTGCGATAGCCCGCCGGTGCCCCAAATAGCTCGTTCATAATTCTGCGGCCTGATGGAGCGTAAATGGCCACTTATCTCTAAATCACGTGCGCTCCAGATCCTACGTGTAATAGCTATATGTCGTACCTGGAGGGAGATCAGAAAGTGCTCGGCGTCTGATCTGGATTGCAAGACTGCCGGCACCCAAGAGGTTACGTATATGGCGTCGTCCGCACATAAATTTGTGCGGCACACTCAGCCGCGCCACGTCTTACAAATAGGTTGCATGTTTCTAATGGCGTCAGTTATCTTGTTGCCACCGCTTTTGTCTTAGCAACGTAGCAGCGGCGCTCAATCTCAGGTTAATTGCAGCTAGTCGCATCGACCGCAATAGATATACAGGGTGTTTCCCGTCACCTAAACCAAGCATTTAAAAAAAGAAAGTGTGTAACCGCAGCTGGGTGAAACCAACGACATATAGTTTTCCGTCATGTGGTGCTCCTTACCCTATTTTTTATTCCCCTTAATTAGCCGATGAACTAAGATCGATTATGCATAATTTGTAATATTCATTTAATGGCCAAGTACGTTTCGTTACGTTGAAGAGAGGATTCAGGAAAGACCGATACAATTTTTTGTGGCAAGGTACATAATGAGTCGTGAGTTTTTTTTCGGCGTTTAAAGAGAGCCCGCGAAATATGAAATAAGCCCACCTGACTGCGCTCATGCGCTATTGTATTGCAGCGCTCTCAGCCGTGCTTCGAGCGAAATAACAGCGCGTGGGCCGCGGCGCAGTGAGCGGCCGCGGCTCTAGGCGTCGCCTTCACAGTGCGTCAGCATTGACGGTGGCACATGGAAAGGAAGCGCCGTCATCCCTGATAAGCGATAGGCTAGAAGCATGGTTGAGAGCGCTGCCATACGATAGCGCACGAGTGTAGTCACGTGGCTTTATTTCGTATTTCACGGGCTTTCTTTAAACACCGAAAGATGTCGCCATGCAGCATGTACGTTGCCACAAAAAACTGGATCGATCGTTTCTGAACCTCCTCTACAGCGTGAGGAAACGTACTTGGCCGTTAAGTGATTATTAAAAAGTTTGAATAATTGATATCATTTGATTACCTATTTCACCGGAATATAAGAAATATTTTGAGGAGTGCCGCATGACGGTAAATCATATGCGGTTGGTTTCACCCAGTGGCGGTTAAGCACTTATTTAAGGTCCTTGGTTCAAGTTGCGTGAAACACCCAGTGTATTGTGGTGTGCACTTTGTTTCGTCATGCCATTGCTTTTGCTTGGGTCGGGGCGTACACTCATCTGCAAAGCTTTCCGGAATCTACAATTCGTGGCGGTTGACGCAGAACAAGGGACCTTACGCAAAACTGTATTGCTGCGCCGTCTACCGTCACACAGCGTAGTGGCGAGGCGGCGCAAAGCGCGCCTGGCGCTAAAGTTGCTAGAGTGCTGGGAGCCTTGACTGCCTTGACGCCGCACTCTGCGACTGTAGACGGTGCAGCAATGGAGTTTTTCGTCGCTCCGCCACGCATTGCAGATCCCGCAAGCTCTTGCGGCTGACTGTACATCTTACTGCATGACCAAGTTTGACTTAATAAAGGTCGGCGCATGCGACAACCTACGGCCAAATAATTATCTAGAGTGGCTTGAGTGTGAGTAGGAATTCCAATTGTTCCGCAATTTTTGGTGCCCACAAGATGCTTGCCATTTGGGTTACTACCCAATGCGCAGACATAACAAAAACTACTACAACTGTACTTTGTCAACAGCCCCGCTTATCGGATGGAACTTATTGGAACGAGCTGAGAGTCTTTAGAAGGCGAGTGGGTGGTAGTTCTATGGCGTCGCTAGTGATGTGTGCATCCAAATGCGACGTCTTTGCGAATTCAAATGAACTGAATCACGCGAAGCGGCTATATATGACAACTGAATTGCAGCTGCAGCTAAATGGCATGTTTTCGATTCACAGAAGGAACCAGAATGAACCGGACCAGCGCAAGAAGCAGGAACGCATACGAAGTCGTCTGGCGGCACGCCAGCCAACGCGATATCTGACCCGTCCTCGCGCCTTTTTTTTTTTAGCGCTGCTTATTTCGAGCTTCGCCAGCCCGCGACTTTTTGTATCTCATTTCATGCCTGTCTCCACGTTAGCCTTGACATACAAAAGTACTGGAAACTGAGGGACTCATTTAAAGCTGCAAGCGTCTTCCAGAACTACGTTCGCTGAAATCCCCTTTGAAGCCCAGGCTTCGTGCGTCGCTGCTAGCCACGTGCGTAAGCAGCCAAGAGAAACGAAAATGTTTTGCCAAGTTTCGGTCGGACGTCGAGGCAAGACGAATTCCTTAACGCGAAGCGTTCGACTATGCACGCTTAACACAGACGTGTTCCACGCATCAGTGATCCTTAGTTATGCTGACGAAAAACGCAAACACAAATTCGATGGCAGTGATGAGACTCATTTCTGGATACATCGCAACATGATACCATGGACCGTAGCTCATTCTGTTTTCTTCATATTCGCCCGCTTCGTTAAGCGCCAGGCATCATCCTCCCATTTTGCACCCATGATATTTTTTTATATCTACGAGATTCTTGCAAAAGAGTGCCAACGTCTTACCCGTTTGCGCACAAACGGTTCACAAGAACACTCGACAGACCATCATCGCCAATAGGTCGCGTATGACCCTTCAGGCAATAGTGTGGCTCTGGACGTCCATAAGGATACGTGTTTTAATGCGATAGCGTTAAGGGTCCCGCGTCGCAGAAAGTCCGGCGTCGGCGCCCCGCGTCGACCATCGTTTCGGCAAAAAATGACTCCGAACCACGCGAACCCAACCACGCATTCCAAACCACGCAGACCCTACGTCTAGGGAAACGAAGCTACTGAACTAATTGAACTTCTCAAAGTAAAATACGTCAGAAAAATCGTAAAGTACGACTTACACACAAGCTACAAATATGGTAGCGTTGGATTGTAATTTGAATATACGAGAAAACATATATCTGTTACACGAAAACTAATAAAACCTTCCCATCGTTTCTACCATACATAGACAGGCCACGGCATCCGAGATTTCCGCACGCCGCCACTCGCAAATCTCGGACGCCACGGAGCGGCGCGCCCAGTTCTTTGCAACACATCCAAATGGCGTTCACCTCCGCCGTATCGCGTCTTACGGTCTCATTTGGCGATTTGTGGCGATGTTTGGGGCGCACGTACGTGCTTTGCTCGGGCTCCGTGGCGGCGATGAAAAAAATTTTTTTTTCTTCATGCTTTCAGTTTGCTTATGTGTTTGATTTGCTGATATTTTAGCCTTTAAATGGTAATTGGTTAGTTTTCTTTTTTTTGCGTTTTTCGTATACGCGGGTGTGTTTCGTGTATATTTGGTATTGCCGGATAGTCAGAGCGCCATTTCGTTCCACGTGTTTCAACAAATGCAGCTGCGTGGGACGTTAAGTCTTAACTAGAAGTTTGAAAGTGGCTGAGCTATTATATATTACTGGTTTGAGTGTGTGTGTGAATTGGTGTAGGGAATACTGCTTTCGTAGGACAGTGAGAGCATGGGTGCGTGTTTGAACACGTGCGAACACGTGTCATACCTTAAGTCTGTGCAGCATTTATTGCTTGTAAAACATTGTTGATAATTACTTTGCGGCATTTTAAGGATTCAGATTCTTTGTGTATCGGCCTTTGCTTGAACGAACGGGCTGAGAAATCTTCGGTGTTTGCTTAGAGCAAGCTAAGTGCAACACATGGCGATTAGATTGGATTGGAGAAACTTTATTTATGCCTGCAGTTGGGCGCTCGCGCGCCCCGACGAGGGCCTACGTCATCCTCCAAGTTGCCGTTACTCGGCGCGGGTCTCCACTCGCCGTTGCCGGTTCGCTGGGTCCGTGCCTTTCGAGCGCCTCGACGACCTCCTGGACGGCCCAGAGCTGATCGTCTCGGTCGTAGCTCTTCGCAGCTGCCTCGAGCCGTGGTGGGAGTGTTCTTGATTTAGCGTCCTCTGGATATTTAATGCAGTCCCACAAGATGTGCGTGTAGTCTGCGGTCTCCCTCCGGCAGACTCTGCACATATCTGTCGGATATGTCTCGTGGTACATGCGATTCATCAGTTTCGGGCTCGGTAGCGATCCGGTCTGGAGCTGTCTCAGTACTACCGCCTCCGCTCGACTCAGTCTCGGGTGCGGGGGTGGAAGAGTCCTGCGAGCCAAGTGGTTGATTTCATTGTAATCCGTCATGCGGTCCTTGGTTCCGAACCACGTCGGACGGTCTGTCGCCGAGGCGCGGTTGGTTAGCGCTCGCGCCGCGGCGTGTGCCGTCTCATTATGGTTCTCATTGCGTTCCGACGCGTCGCCCGCGTGCGCCGGGAGCCACTTGAGTCGTACTTTTCGTTCTTCTAGTTGGACCGCTCGCAGTACGCGCTCAGCCTCCCTGCAGATTTGGCCTTTGGCGAAGTTTCGCACCGCCTGTCTTGAGTCACTCAGCACCGTGTGGCAGTCTGCGTCAGCGATGGCCAGGGCGATGGCTACCTCCTCCACTTGTTCCGCTCCGGCGCTTCTCACGCTCGCTGCCGTCCTCGTGGCGCCGGTTGACGCCTCTATGACGACCGCTGCGATGGCGTTCCGTTGGTATTCGGCCGCGTCCACGTACCGCGCGTGTTCGTCGTTGGCATGCTGGTCGATGAGAGCCTTGGCCCTCGCCGCTCTTCTTCCCTTGTTGAACTCGGGATTCATGTTCCATGTTCATGTTCCAACACATGGCGAGAAAGATGGTAAAGCGTGCAGTGTGCGGGTGTGGCTCTAGGGTAGACGAGGGGACGGATGAGAATGGAGAAGAAATCGAGTCAATCGGTATACACTGTGATGGCGACGCTAGGCTAGAGAAAATGCAGTATTCCCAGGATGAGCTTGTTTGTGAAACAGGTCGAGGAGCTCAAGAACTAGCTAAATATGGATCGTCACGAACGGAAGGCGGTGGAAAAAACGACTTCAAGCAGCCGAAGAAAAGGTGAACAAGGTCGCCATCGTGAACGAGTATAGTCGTGACAATAGTACGCAGCCCCCCGACGTGACAGTAGAAGGAATGTCAGCAAAGCACGGGGAATGCGTGCAACGTCTGGAGGCGGTTGCTCGAAACAGCTGCGCCCACCTTGAGGCGGCCGCAAAGGAAAAGCAACATCGCAGGTCTCAATTCCCTTTGTCAAGTTCGAATCACACGGGAAAGGAAAACAAAGGGAAGCAGGAAGAGGGAATCGGAAGTAGGAAAGAGTGAAAGGGTGATTATCACCGGCAACTCAAACCTGGCTAGGTGCTCAAAAGCAATTGTGAAGAGGGTGAAAGTCGATAAAGGAGTTGTGGTAGGGACATTTCCCGGGCGGGCATTGGGCGCTGTCATAGAGCGCGCAAAAGCAAAGCTCGAGGGAAATGCCCACGTGCGCAACTTGTCATAGTAGCAGATGGGCTGAATGACGCCGTAAGCACGAAAGGGACATGATTAGCCCAGCTCTTGGCGAAGGCGGTGGACGACTTGCGCGAGGTGTCCCCTCAGGTACAGATGGTGGAGTGCACGCTGCCGGATGTGCCTGTATGTGACAGACAGACAGACAGACAAGAAACTTTAATTGTATGTGACAGGAACGTACAAGCAGCCATCGTGGCTGATAATGAGACTAGTTGGACAACGAGCCGAGAGAAAGGTATCGAGGTTGCAGAAGTAAACAGGGAAGTGAGAAGGCGTGGTTGTTTTCAACGAGACGGGATCCACTTCAATCCCAGGCTTGGAGGAGAATTGGGCTGACGACTTGCTGGTCGCGCGCTTGCTTTTTGAAGGGCCCACGGGCGCTCAAGAGGCCAGTGTAGGTAGGAACCTCAGAATAGCAACGCCGTCAATAGCAGAAAAAGGAGGAAAACAAGAGAGCTTGTCATGCGGTAGGACACATAAACGTGCAGGGCGGAAAATAAAGGAAAAGTGGGTAGAGATTGAGGTGCAGTTAAATAGAGAACAAATAGGGGTATATGCGGTTACAGAAACTCAACTTAGATGCTCGGAAGAGCCGCCTGTGATTGAGAATTATGTTTGGGAAACGTGCAACAGAACTAAATTGGAAAGAAATAGAGGAGAAGTCGGAATGCTCATCCATAAGGGAGCCAAATGGAAAAGAGTAAATTCAATATGTCAAGAGTATTTTCGGTTATCCTGTACTATGAGTGGAAAGAAAACTTGGCCTGGCGTGGCGTATTAGTGGGCTGGAAATAATTGCAAACCGTATCAAGAGTTAGTGAAATGCATAAATGCTGGTGTTAAGTGTTTCGGGAATGATGCAGAAATTATTCTATTAGGTGAGATGAATGCCTCCATACAGGATCTAGATGGCTATACAGACAACAACGGGAAGTCAATGCTAGATCTTTGTGAGCAACATAATCCCGTTATCGTGAATACAGGGCTTCAGTGTGTCGGGCAGTCCCCATGGGTATTGGGAAACCGTCAATCAACCATTTATTACTGTCAGATGACAGAAGAAATTCATGATAAGCTGAGACAAAGGGTCATTAACGAGGAAGAGTATAGCAGCGTAGGGAGTGACCATAAACTCATCATTTTGAAAATGGAATATGTGGTTGGGAAAGAGAGCAAAAAGCACCAAGTGGCCAGTCCAAATTTGAACGCTGAACAAATAAGAAATATAGTCACAAGAGTCGAGGAAGTACTTGGCAAAGGGCCATGCAAAGAGTGGGGATACAATAAGCTTTTAAGGATAATAACGACAGAAATGGGGAAAGAGAAGCAACATGCTCGTTGTAAAGGAACAAAGAAACCGAAAAGCTGGTGGAACAGGGACATACGAGAAGCGGTCGCCGAACGACAGAAAGCATCCTGAGAGCACAGGTGGGCAAAAAAAAAGCTCAGTTACCGCAGGATGAAGCAGACAGAAAATGGGAAATACACCTGGAGAAAAAATGTATGCTTCAAATACTGGTGCAAGCAAAGATAAAAGGTAAAAGTGAACATTGGTTGTCAGAAATACGTGAGAAAAAAAAAGGCCGCACCTAAAATATATTGGAACCACATAAATTTATTAGGCAGGAAGTCAACAACAACACAACATATCCTAGACGAAGATGGAAACTGGAAGGGGACGCGGCAATTAAATGCATCCGAAAAATAACAACCGAACCTTTCCACGGCAATGACGAGGTTGTATTTTAGGGGAAAAATGAAAGAGAACCAGATGTAAAGGGGCTCATGCTGATAAATTTCAACTCCAAGAAAGCCGAAGAGAAAATTTCTAAGCGCACAGCCACAGGGCTAGACGAGGTTCCCCTTAGGCTGTATAATGAACCAGGGCCAAAAAAAAAAGGAAGCTCTGTTGGAAACAATAGAAAAAGCTTTAAAATATAGACGAATACAAAAAAGTTGGTGCCAAGGTAGAAATAATTTAATTTATAGAGGTAAGGGGGAGATAGAATTCACTCATATAGACCGTTGACCATATTACTTCGGTAATATACAGGTCAGCAATGCAGGCAATCAAATTAAAGCCGCAAGCACTGGCAGAGAAAAATCGCATTTTCGGAGAACTTCAGGATGGCTTCAGAATAGGTAGGCGTCTGGATGATAACTTATTTGTTCTTACTCAGTGTATTGAAATATCAAGAGTAGAAAGCAGACCTTTACATGTGGCCTTTTTAGACATTACAACAGCGTATGACAACGGAGACCGCAAGATTATGTGGGACATTCTGGAAGGGGAAGGCTTAGGCGACGATTGTATATAGCTTTTGAAAGAGATTTACCAAGAAAATACCCTTTGCGTTGAATGGTAAGCGACGGGTAGCGACGAGAAAGTTGATATCAACAAGGGACTGAGGCAGGGGTGCCCTTTAACCCCACCGCTGTTCATGCTGTACATGGTGAGGATTGAAAGGGGGCATGAGGGAAGTAATATCGGTTTTAATCTCTCATACAAACAGGCGGGTACAGTAGTAGAGCAGTAGCTTCCAGGTTGCTTTTATGTGGACGACCTTGTGTTGCTAGCTAACAAGCGAAGTGATATGCAACGTCTGGCTAATATCTGTGAACAGGAAGTTGAGAATTTAGATCTGAAATTTAGCATTAAAAATCAGATATTATGATATTCAATGAAAACAGTGAACAGAGAGTCCCAATACAGGGCCAGGAAATACATCGCGTGAAAGAATATAAATACCTTGGTACATGAATAAACGAAAGCAATAGATATAAGAATACACTGTAAAAAATAATAACACTAAAGGGGAAGAGAAAAGCAGCCCTAATGAGACACACAGCGCTATGGGGATACAATAGGTATGAGGTGCTCCGGGGTATGTGTAGAAGTGTAAGGTTTCCAGGACTCGCATTTCGAAGTGCGGCTGTTTGCTGGAAATCAAGGGGTACAATCAGGAATAGATGGGAACCAAAGGTCAGTGGGACGTCTATCATTGGGCAGTCACGGGAAGACTACAAGTGAAGCTGTGCAGGGGTGATATGGGCTGGACTAGTTTTTAATTGAGGAGAGCTCACAGTAAAATTGATTATGAAGAACAACTGAGACATATGGAAGAAATAAATAGGCTGGGAGGGTGTTGAGGTATTTGTACAGGAAAAACAATGATTCCCATTGGAGCACAAGAACTAGGAAGCTTACAAGGAAGTACGCGGCTTGTAGGGTGGGCAACACAGCAACAAATTAAGCACGTCAAGCGGATAATCAGAGATGCTGAGATGATCTCAAGGGTGGCGGCTATGGAAAAAAATCCTGCTATAAGTAACTACTTAAGAGGAAATGTTGAAATCAGGAAAAAAAACAAGCTCTCTACTTTTCGAAGCGGGATCAGGGTGCCTTAGAACACGCACTTATAAAGCTAGTATTAAGAACGAAGAAGAAGCATGTGCTTGCTGCGGCAAAGCTAGGGCAACGATGGATCATGTTTTATTAGAATGTGAAGATATCTGCCCAGCGGTCGATTTAGCCACTTCTGGCTTCCTTGAAGCTCTTGGGTTCAGCGAGAGCAGGGGAAAAGTAAACATGTGCGCAATAGAGATTAGTAAGAGGCGATCGGAAGATTTGTGGAGGAAAAGTAAGGAAACGACAAACAACGAAGGCGCGCAAAAACAAAGTTCACAATAGGGGTCCAGAAAGTTTGGTTATGGGAATTCATCGTAGGTTTTTTTCTTTTCATTTTCCTTTTTTTTTAACATAGGTAGGACATTAGACACTATAGTAACAAAAGGTTGATGGCGAAACCCACCACTCCGTCCCAAAGGGGACGCTCATAGCACCCATCCATCCATCCATCCATCCATCCATCCATCCATCCATCCATCCATCCATCCATGCATCCATTGCGGCCCACGCAAGAGGCCGCGTTTCTACCAGAAAGCTCGCCTTCATGCATAGCGCTCACCGCCAGATGTCCCCTCCATCTTTTATTAAATCGACTGCTATTCCATCTTCACCTACCGTTATTTCTTTTTTCGTGTCTTGCAAGGCCCTTCTGACTTCATCGCTAGTTACGGAAGGAGTTTCTGCATCCTGTTCATTACTGTTTCTAATGGGGGTATCCCGACTCCTCTGAGTATTGTACAGGTCAGTATAGAATTTTCGGCTTCCTTCATTATGTCTTCGATATTGCTGATGATATTACCCTGTTTGTCTTTCAGTGCATATATCTTGGTTGGTCTTATGCCAAGTCTCTTTCTCACTGATTTCAAGCTGTGTCCATTTTTCACGGCTTCTTCAGTCTCTCTCCCACCTTATAGTTTCGAATATCACTTATTTTTGCCTTGCTGATCAGCTCTGACAGTTCCGCGATTTCTATCTTATCTCTGGAGTTGGACACTTTCATTTTTGTCGTTTCTTTATTGGTACGTTGTTACTTGGGAGAGCTTGCCTACTGGTTGCATTAATGCCTTGCCTCCCACTTCAATTGCTGCCTCTGAAGCCATCCTCGTTATGGTTTCATTCATCACTTCTATGTCATCATCATCATCTCTCTGTTCTAAGGCTGCATATTTGTTTGCAAGTACGAGCCTAAATTTGTCTGCTTTTACTCTTACTGCCTCTAAGTCGACCTGTTTTTCTTGACCAATTTTCCTCTTTCTCTGTTCAAATTGAGGTGAATCATAGCCCTCACTAACCTATGATCACTGCAGTTTACCCTACCTATCACTCCTAAATCCTGCTGTATACTAGGATCAGCAGAAAGTATTAAGTCAATTACATTTCTTGTTTTACCACTAGGGCTTTTCCAGGTCCACTTCCGGTTCCTGCGCCTCCTGAAAAAAAGCGTTCATTATTCGAAGCTTATTTCTTTCTTCGAATTTTACCAGCATCTCTCCTCTAGCGTTCCTAGAATCGACGCCGTAGTTGCCAATTGCTTGTTGACCAGCCTGCCTTTTCTCCACTTTTGCATTGAAGTCGCCCATTACTACCGTATATTGAGTTTGCAATTTTCTCTTCGCTAATTCAACATCTTCATAAAACTGATTTACTTCCTCCTCTTCATGACTGGAGGTTGGAGCGTAGGCTTGTACTACCTTTAATCTATACCTCTTATTAAGTTCTATTACGACTACAGCTACCTTCCCATTAACGCTGTAGAATTCATCAATTTTGCCCACTATGTCCTTATGGATTTGGAATCGTACTCCGTATTGCTTCTTATCTAGGAGACCTCTAAGCAGAAGATATGCCAGTTATTCCGCAATGTATAAGCCTCACCAGTTCTTCTAATCTAACGAAGGCCGATGATATCCCAAACAATGTCATATAGTTCCTCAAGGAGTCCTCAGAGAGTCTAGCTGATCGTAGGCAGAAGCTTACGCTGTAGCTTAAAGGAGGCGTCGTATAAGCGCTTTCCAACCATAGAGCAAGGCGGCTTCCAAGGTCGCCTATTTTACGCGCTGCTCAGAACTATTGTTTGGCGGCCCGTCTCGCCACTGAGAGTTTGCCTGTGAGCGAAAGTTTCAGTCAATGCACTCTCCTCACATCCCACATCTCAGCCTTGGGCGGCGATTCAATATCAGTTCCACCTCGTTGGGAAAGACTTCTCCGATGCATGAGGCAGGCAGCCGAGACCGTGAATTGATTGGTGTACCTGCCTCCAGACGCGACTAGTGAATTCGCTGTGAGCGCTGAAAGTTTTTTTCATTTTCTAATTTTCTTTTTTTTTTCCACACTACTTTTAAGTACCGTTCAATTCACCAAAAATATATCGTGTCGCCGTGTATCGGCCGTGTATATCGTGTATTAAGCCACGTGCATGGGAGCTTGCGTACGCGAGACTACGAAACCACGATGTTAGAACCATTGAGAAATACTATGCCGTGCCACCTGCCGCGATCACAGAAACCCGTATACCGTGGAGAATTCAAGCATGTTTTCAAGCATTTGATATATACTAGATGGACTTAAACTGACTCTACCGACATGCCTCGCGCTGACTTTCTAATCAAACCCCCCCCCCCTCTCCGCCCCTCCCCCCAAAAAATCGCAGCGCTAAAGGAAGAGAAAAAGTGATGAGAAGGTTTAGCACGCAAACAATAAGAAATAAATAACATGACGTCAACAGTTGCAAAGTTCACATACAGATTTTCATCAAGTAAAAGAAAAGGCGTAGTTTGCGTCCAATTATTTCTTCTACATTTGCACTTATATTCGTTATCGCGGGTTTCCGTTTGTACTCGATCCTGTAGATCACGAGCATATATTGGCAACTGCGAATGGTCGTCCGTACGCCTTTAAGGTTTGCCTAGCCGAGTTCACGGCCGTCTGCGCACGTCGTATTCCGGAACTACGAGGCCAGATCCGTTTAGAAATCGTTCTATATTGAGTTACCCATCGCGATCAGAATGACACATCTATCGCGGATAAATCAAGGCAGTTTTTAGCCACGTAGGGCCCCCTGGGCTGTACTTGTCGGCGATAAGGTATCCTCGCCGCCTATGAGATTATCTGACTGAGCTATGTCGAATGCTCGGTTGCCATAGTCGGAAGTTCGAATCCCTCTATAAAATTCGCCAGTATGTGGCAAAAACTGATTAGGGAAGACGCGGGGCCCCGCACGTGTGATAAGAAACACACTAAAAAGCCTTTTGATTGCTCCCACAACGTAGTGTACGTGATCCCCCTCTCGTGCGGTCGTTGCAAAACCGACCACACTGGCCGTTGTCTTAATGACCGCCTCAGAGAATTTCAAATTTAATGGAAAAAAAAGGGGGGGGGGGGGGGGTTGGCAGCCACCTAGCCATGCATAGCTCCCGTTGTAGTTGTCGCTCACTGTTTGACAAATGCAAAATATTAAGGTGCTGTGGTGACCTGCGTGCACATGAGGTATATGAGGTACATGAGGCCTTCTGCATCTACAAGAAAGGCGCTATGTGCGTGAGCGTGTCCTCTGTCCTCGGTATCGCTCCTCACAAAAGAACTCGCGTACCTTGCACGTTGTTGGATACGGACCCTTTTCCTGGCATCACTCGAGTTCCCCGACCACATCCAATCACCGTCGCATTCCAATTATGGTGCCCAAGGGTGCGTCTAACACGTTCCCGGACCCTTCAGACAAGTTGGCGAGCCCCACCTCATGTGCCGCACGTTGAGCGGCCAGAACTGAGCGGCCAAACTGAGCGGCCAGAACGCAGCACACGGAAAGCTACGAGTCGTCGGCCCACCCAGACTCCGTCTCAAAAGCGGATCGCTTTACAAAGCAGATACACAGTTGCTGCCGGAGTAAACCCCCGCCCCACGGTTCCTTGCGGACGACGGAATACGGCGCGCTTCCGCCCCGCTTTCCTCCCTTGCGCGCGCGAGATCGTCGGCTCACCCCCGTACGCTTTCACTCGCACATAACCGCATACGGCGCGCGGCGATGGTGTTATCGCCCGTGGACTTTATGCAGAACATCACGGCGACGCGGCGCCTCGAGTATCCATGTAATTGCGCTATAAAAAGCACACATGTGTATTCAAGCAGAGCGTTCTAACCATTACTCTGCTTCCGCCTACGACTGTGACCAAGGGTTATAAACTCTGAAATGGGCTGAACGTGACGCTGTCGGCTGAGCGGATTTTCCTGGCAGCGCAGAATTTCGCGCAGCAGAAAAGAAAAAAAGTAGCAGCGGCTGTGGGTGGTGAGACCAGAGGCAAATGTAGGTATAAGAAGAGTATCGCGTTACGCCTTTCCTGTATTAGTGCAGTGCGCCGCCACATAAATAGAAGACGCCCGCCATTGGACAAGGGGAAGATGGAGAGCCGCCGCAGGGACCTTTGCATCGTCTCACTGAAAGCAAAAATTGGAGGACGCTTAAGCTTCGCCTTCAAGAGTGGGACGCGACAGCGTTCCCGTCGACCCGCCAAGGGGTATAAGACAATGCGCTACGGCACAGCGATCACTTACGATGCGCCCCGCATCGGACTTAGCGCCCACCTATCACGCGGTGAGCGTCGAGCAACGCAGCGTTCGGCGCGGCAACGAAACGTGCGCCTGAGCGAACGGAACGAACCAAAGAACTCGGTGTCTCGGAGGGGAAACGATCTACGCCAGCCAAACGTCGCGATCGGCACGGGCAGAGAGATAGATAGTAATCTAAAGAAAGGACCGGGAGCACGGCGAAGCGTCGTCAGGGGAGAGGGAGTCCCGCGACGCGCCTGGCAGCGGTCCCAATGCGCGCGCGGCGCGCCTCCTGTCGGGGCAGCGCCGTACATTGAGAGGAGGGGGTCTTCTGTGTTTGCCGCAAGATGGCTCTGCGTGTGCGGAAAGCGCAGAAGAAATGCAGCGGAAACGCACTTCGCAACTCGTGTAATTGTGACTTCTGTACGTTACATGTTCATAATTACCGATATACACCGCAGTATAACTTTCCACGGCTCGTTTTGAAGGCAACACAGCATTCACTAGAGGCGCGTTTGCACCGCTTGGAAGCATCGAACTTGTGGCTGAGTGGTAGCGTCTCCGTCTCACACTCCGGAGACCCTGGTTCGATTCCCACCGGGCCAATCTTGGAAGTTGCTTTTTATTTATGAAGCGCCTGCCGTGATTTATCGCTCACGGTCAACGCCGCAAACGCCGACGCCGACACCGACGCCGACACCGACGCCGACGACACCGGCTTTTCTGCGACACGAGCTCCTTAACGCTATCGCGTTAAAAAATGCAGTAGCCCAAAAAGAAGCAGCCGGGATCGGATGCGTTCTCTTTGAAAACGCCGGGTAGAAGATTCTGCAGCAGCTCGAAAACAAGCGGCCCGGAAACGGAAAAGAGCTGCTATTATGGGTCACTGGAATCTGCATGAGAGACTGGGAGAGAAAGAGCGCGTGCCCCACAGAAGTTCCTGCCGGATCCACGGAAACACTAGCGACACAGATGGCGAGCGGAAGACCGTGTTTAACAAAAGCCGCTTATCTTTCCCCATGTGTCGTCCTTGGCGTTCCGGTGTGTGTCGCACATCTCGTGCGCACGAAAGCAGTGAGAGAGCCGGTGCCAGTTTGCTTGCGGAATGTGTCGACGTATTGTGACTTAATCACATGTGTCGCACTGTGAATGCCGGCAGCATACTGACTGGTTACGCCACTAAATTGCATATTCGCCATTCGCACTGCTCCAACGCGGGTAAACGATGCACCACCACTGTGCGACGAAATCGGATTCGGAGGAGAGCAGCCCCGTGACCAGAAATACTACGCGCGCGCGCGCGCACACACACACACACACAATGATGACGTCAACATAAAATGGAGCCGAGGACAGCGTAGGGGAAATTAACTGTTCCCAAATAGATAAATATTTAGGTAGAAACCTAAAATTTGCGATATGCTTCGTCATGTCAATACAAGAAAAGGGACTTCAAAATGGATGGAAGTACGACTAGCCACCGGTGGTAGCCGAGCTCGCGATCTCTGCATAATACGTGCGATGCTCTACCGATACAGCTGCGGTGGCGGCGGCTGTCTCTCTGTCCACTCTCTTAGGTATTCACCTATCTTAGCATCCCAAAGCAGCACAGGGACTACGAACGCCCCTATATTTTGCGGCTGCAGAATAACTTTAACCACTCGGAGTTAAATTTAAGTTGCGCACTTAAATTTTAGCACATGAACATATGTGCATTCCGCCGCCGTAAGAAGGCCGAACGGGGGAACCGAACGGGAACCGAACCCACGAACGCGTAGTCAGCCGCAGAATGCCATATGCACAAAATTTCCACAGCTTTGCGAGAAAATAACATGGGGAATAGAACTGGATTTTATCGTACTATCTGGGGACAGGTGTAATCGAAACAGGTCTTAGTTGCAGGATTCCTACCAAATGAACCAGATTACAGCGCTGAGCGGGTCTGACACTCGTGCTCCAGAGTCGGTAATTTAAATTTAAGTTGGACGTTTATCTTTACTTATAACAGAAACGGGAGGAAGATTGTCATACTCCTACTCATGTTGGTGTTCAGCAATATGGTACGTGGCTTCAACTCGGTGCAACATCAAACTGATCACATCATAATTATTAAGTTAATTGGTCGAATTTAAAGGGACACTAAAGGGAAACAACAAATCAGTTTAGACTAATAAAGCATTGTTTGAGAAACCGGCAGGCAGTCATTTCAAGAAAATAGTTTGAATATTAGATGAGAAATTGAAGGTCCTAGTATCAGTATTTGAATTTCGCGCCTAAACGCCAGCGCCGGTACGTCAGCGTGACGTCAGGGATTCCAAAGTTTGTTTTCGCATTTGGGCAGCGTTGGCTGAATAAAGGTTCCCGAAACTTGGCGTGTTTAATATTTGGTTCCTTCAGAACACAATGTAGTCAATCTCTACCGCTATATATTATTAGTAGGCCCTAGAATATGCCATCAAAATCCAAGACGTCACAGCCCCCAGGTGCGGGAACTCAAGTAGGTGTCGCCACCCGCATTTCATTCTTGCGCTTTTTCTGGCTTACCAAACGTCTTATCGTTGTAAGAGTGGTGTTTTTGGTGTTGTAGAACGGTGATTTACTGATGCAGAAGAAATCACTTTTCACTTTAGTGTCCCTTTAAGCAAGAAGATTGCTTATTCACGGTTATTGTACGACTGCTGACGCCCGCTGCTGCCATTGTCGAGGGAGACGAAAAATAAACTTTTCGCGAATCTTTATTATTGGGAACTGCTGGCGACTGAAATGCATCGCGCACAAGCTCGTTTAGTTTATCTTGTTGCTCGCGTTCGGATAAGCCAGCGCAGCAGGAGTTGCCAAATCTGTCGCTTTGTTGAAATAATGTTGGCGCAAGATGCGCACCTATTTGGGCAGGGAGAAGTCACCATACGAAACGATCGGTGAGAATCAGAACAAGCGCGCAGTAAAATAGCGTGGATCGCTAATATGCAGGTGCGGCTTTCGCGTCGCTGCAGACCTGCGTCGCCATCATGTTGATGGTATATAAATAAGTTTAACTTTACTGTGCACCTTTCCATCTCTCTTTTTTTCGTTCTCAGGTAAGATTTATTGCTCTGTTTTTCGCTTCGCCGGACGTACGGCAGTTGGCACCATCAATCGTTCGTGTGCAAGGCGAGAGAAAAACATGTGGATTGGAGCAAGGGCGAGCAGGGGTTTGGTGGAGCATTGTGAAGTGGCTGTATTCGCAGGCGCTGTCGCGATTTTGCGCCAGGAAATCGCCCGTCGAAACGAGCCGCGCTTTTGTTTTCACGGCCATCTACCCCTGCACGCGTGCAGCCGGAATTTGCCAATGGGCTGAGTCAGGGCGCGCGCGCGCGCCGCGACACAAACAACGGCCCCGCTGACGCAGCGCGCGCGCTCGTCTTGCATGCCGCGCGAGACGCCGCCGTTATCGGCATCGCAACAGCCCTCGTGGCGTCCCTCCCTCTCGCGCTGTACCTCTCCTTCTTCCTTTCGACCTCTGCCGCCGCTTCAGTGTCGCCATTTCCTCGCCTCGTTCACTCGCTACGCAAGGACTCTGCGAGCAGGGCGCGCGCAACGAATGTCATCGTGCGCGAGACACGCGACACAGGAACGGTAGACCGTCGGGCAGCCGCCCGCGGGCGGTGGTTGTCGGGAGCTATTGCCGCGGCGCCCTTGGCTTCTCACCGCGCATGTTAAACACCCCACAGGCATTCCAGTGCGATGGTTGAAATAGCGCTTTAGTAAATGAAACGGGTCTCATTAACATATACGTACATAAAGTATACTGTAGAGAGAGAGAGAGATGATGGTGGTTTCAGTGTAACTTTTGCAGTACACGTTTTGCATCCTGCTCTAGATGTAAATGGGTGAAAGATAACGCGATGCCCACGCATCCGTGAACGCGGCATCACAACGGGGCGAAAGCACGCGCGCTACTCAAAACCAACGCTTCATTGGGCCCTCTGGCTCTTGCTCGTTGTATTAACGGGAGAAGTGCGTTCGCAGCGCGCGTGGAGTCTGTCCACGGGATGGGCGCGTTTCTTGTAGCTCAAGACGCGAATCGCGGTGCGTTTTTGTCGCAGCGTGGAGACTGTGCACGCGACGCGACCAAGGGTTGAGAACGCAATGAACGTGCTGCATGCCAGCGGGTCGTGTCAACCTTACGTGGAACAGCCGACAGGAGGGCCCTCCCATATACTTCTTGAAAAGCGCCTCACCAGACCTGGACACGGCTAGTCACAAGTAAAACCACGCAAGCGTCGTAACCTACGTACACCTTCGCCTTGCTTGCTCAACAGCAATGAAGCAAACGAAAGGTCCAGCGTCAAGTTTTCCGACTAATACGGCGTCTGTGCGTGTCTCAGGACAGAACACCCCCACGCGCGCTGCACTTCGAGCCAGAGGAGGGAAAATCCAACGCCATACCAGCACCTCTTCAGAGCTGCTGGCATGATTGCAAATAAGCAAAGGAATTTTCTACCAGCATTACACAACGTTAACAAGTTCCTTTGCCTCTGCAGCGATGCGTTCGATTGCGTACGAGTGAACTTGATATGACTGATGTGTCACCTGAGGCAAAGTGTTGGTCACAGACAAGTGTCGATTCCAGTTGCGCGGTATAACTTTTTTTTTTCGCAAAGCTTGCGCATATAAATCACCAGATGTGTCAATTCTTCGGCTAACGTTAGTAAATTTTCATATCCGGTCAAATTTCTGAATTATCGAGTCAATATATTTAGTCGATGCACAGCCTCTATTTCGCGCAGAAGAAAACATTCGTTCTCGATCGCTGTAAATAAGGGATGGCGGCAAAGTTGCCGGCAATGGCTTCCGCTATATCGCGAACCAGCTGCTATCCTGGCGACGCATGCACTTGCTATGCCCTGTCACCTTTGCAGTAATTTCCATGTGCAATTCCTAACCAATTGGAGCAAATAACGTTTTTCCTCCTCCTCCATGTACAATAAAACGAAAAATGTACGGAAAAGGAAACGAAAAAACGAAGCGGAAAACGGAAATTTTCCGGAAACGGAAAAACGGGAACGGAAAGGTTATTAATCTTACGCTATAAGCATGACACAAATCGCGTGTGTCCTTTCTTCGTTATTGTTCCTGTTTCGTCGCCCTATTTTGTATAGCGATGAGAAGCTTGGGACACAGATTCCCACAACTTCCATCATACTTCCTTGCATAAACATGTTCTGCGGAAATACGCAAGTGGAGATAGATTGATGAAGAGACAAGCTGGTTCTCAGCCCTAAATGTAGCGCCCACCAATTCCGGGCGGGAGCCTCGGAAAGAAAGCTACGCAACTGAATTCATCGTGCTCCTGGAGAACGAACCCGCAACTTTCTCCTTTATGGTGCCCGCTCCTGTAATGGAGCAAACAGCCTATAGCAGATAGCATAGTAAGGCAAGAACGAATTATACAACTCCAACGCTGCGAGCTGTCGATGAATTTTCTATCGTGCTACCCAGTTTGGCCGTTATAACGAAATGATTCCTATCGCTTGATTCCATTCCTCTCTTATTGTTAAACTTCAACAACATTCGGGGCTTTATGTGCCTAAACCATGACATGATCATAACGGATGCCGTAGTGGGAATCACTAATTAATGTTGAGCAGCTAGGGTTCTTCACTGTGCACCTATATCTAAGTACACGAGCGTTTTTGCGTAACGCCCCCAGGATAAAATATTGGCGGTCTGGCTGCCTCAAACAAAGTGGCACCGACCACTTTGGTCATGCAAGGGCTATGTAACGTAAAGCTATTCCAATCTGTTTCTATTTCATTTCTGGGGTGTCGGCGTGGATGTCAACGAGGCTCAACTCCGAGCAAGAATCGTGAACCGCCGCAATCCAGGAGCCATCGAGGCCAAAAGAATCAAGAACACCACGGCTGTGGTAGTATTGTTTAAGGGTATGAAGGTGCCCAGTTATGTGTCTTGCGGCGCGAGCATGTTTCGCTGCACGCTATACAGGAGACACACGGAGGTTTGTTACGGCTGCGGAGGTTTAGGACATCGTGCCGACGTGTGCCCTAATCCAAACAGCAAGTGGTGCCGCACGTGCGGACAGAAATCACCAGCCGACGATCATGAGTGCATTCCAAAGTGTTCGCTATGCGAAGGTCCTCATCCCACTGCGGACAGAGTATGCAAACACAGGTTTCACGTCCCCTACATCGTCAGAAGGAGAAGACGCCAACGCCACCGGCGTGCCGAGAAGACGCAGCTGGCCCGAGGAATGCAGTCACGCGACTCCAGCGCAGTGTTGCCACGACACATTAAAAAATAGTAGTAGATTTTTTCGCGAAAAATCAGTAGAAATCAGTAGATTTTTAATTTCAATTTTTGCACTCAGTTTATGAGCCCACGAATTCAGCGCTTATATTAGTACTCTGTTGAAGTATTGTAGCTTCCAGGAAATAGTACAAAAAATTGACCCCGAGATTCTTAGCGATACTTTTGAAAAACCCGGGGATCCAGAGAGCCATTGTCAAGCACGAATTTAAAAACAGCGAAGCCCTCCGATGGCATATTCAAAGGCATCAGATGGTAGTTAGTGCCTGAAAGCTTTAGAGTATAGTATCTACCAGACAGGGGTAATTGGAGATCGCTGGGAGAGGCCTCCATAGAGGCCTCCGTGCTGCAGTGCACATAACAATAGGGTGGTCATGATAATGATGATGATGATGATGGTCGTTTCATAGTTGTGCACATAGAGTTTCTCTATGGTTGTGCAGTTCGGTAGTGCATCCACTTTCACAAATTCACCGCCTCACCGTTTCCCATAGAGCATAGAAACTCTATGCCTTTTCCCCACTTTGCTCAAAGGTAGCGCCACGTTTTTGTCTGGAAACGCAGGAGTGTATGTTAACCTCGGAACCAACCACGTTTTTTTTTTTCTCTCGCTAGGTGGCATTACATTAATATAACCTCTGTAACCTCTATAACCATCTATCCATTTATTCCCTGTACTGAAAAAGTCGCAGATTTCGCTTTCGTTTCAGTAGAAAAGCAAGAAAATCAGCAGATTCAAGCACTTTATCACTGAATCAGCAGAAAATTTTAAAAATCAGTAGATCTACTGATAAATCAGCAGCCATGGCATCACTGCTCCAGCGTATGTACCAGCGTCGCCAGCACCCTCGGAAGGGGTCGCTCCAGGACGCCATCTACTAAAACCCCTCAATCTTCCAAAGTAGCGCCATTCACTTCCCTCCTCCTCCGCTCGGCGCGGCCTTGACGGTAGCGTCGCCGGTGGTGGGCCTGCCGTAGCAGACGACGGCTAACACGCTACGGGAGGAAATCCGCAGAAAAATTCTTGCGAGCACTGCGGAGCAGTTTTTTCAATCGAGATCTTTCTTCGTCAGTCGGTAACTGGCCTTTAGAATTTCGTCTTGGAATTGCGGAACAAATAGAGAAAATGACCATTATTTAAGGCGTATTTAAGGCGTAAAGCGCGCGACGTTGAGAGTTCGTGTTGCTGGAACACGACGCAAGCACGCGGTGTACTCAAACACGCGCGTAATTACCAAAGTTTCAGGTGTTGACAGCGTGAAAGTATGTGAACGTGGTTTCGTAGGTTCATTCACGTACCTGCAGGACACTTTCGTTCGGTTGGCGCGTGAGAGATTCCGGCTGTGTGCGGTCAGCAATGCCTGGCAACAGGGCCGTTTTTTTCATTGCGGGGTGCTTTGGTAATCGTGACGATATATTGTTTCTTTTTTTAAAAGTACTGCTCCAGGAGGGCACATGTAATGGCTAACGGAGGCCTCCGAAGAGCACGTAACATCACACTATTGTAGGCGTCGCAGGGAATGTTCGCATACAAAATTGGCTGTCCGCGATCTTATACCCCCTTGGCATGCACAACTTCGGCGAGCCCCATGCAGCCCTGGTTCTAGCTTTGGTGTTCCCGTTGCCGCTTTGGTGCCCTGGAGGCGCCGTCAATAATACGAAATAATGACAAGTTGTTACAACTAGTAAATAAAATTGATTGAAGAAATACAATCGCGCCGAGGCGCCAACTTCTAAAGCAGCGCTAGCGCGCGAGTATTATGAAACGCCAACGAGGAATTTACCGGCCCACGTACGACTCTACGATCAAAGTGCACGTTAAACATCCCCAGGCGAGCTAGATAAAGTTATCCGGAGCCATCCACTACAACCTCCTAGCTTTAGTCGCTTCCGAACGTTAAAAACGTTAATCACCGCAAACCAAATCAATACATACGGGCGTACATTCGAAGCTAAGAGACTGCATCGTAAGTCATAGTGAGCCTTGCAAAAGCGTCGAGAATGTGCCAACTTCTGGCGGAGCTCAAAACACACCATGAATAAAGTCGCTTTTATGTCACAGGCCAGCTGCAGATGCGTGCATTTCACCGCAAGACGAAACTGCATGAAACAAAGAGAGCACATTCGAAAAAGAAAGTCAAACAACGCGCTGAAAACCACGCAGAGCATGAACACACACTTTTTCGAAGCGGAAGGCGTGAACTAGGCTCGAAATAAGAGGTTGTGAGTAGCCGTGGCCCTTACTTCACTGAGCCGTGCGTTCTTTGCCACTTCCTCGAAGTCAGCCCGCCCGATCCTGCGACTCCACACTTCTTTTTGCGTAGCGCCCGCCGGACGGCAAAGCAAAAAGCTTTTTGCCCTCGCTGTGTCTGTTGCGGCAATCGAAGGCGCAGCAGCATGGCATCGCAATTATGTTCTCGGCCCTGCACATTCTATTACGCTGACGCACTCCGTCAGTCCTTCTGCCGTACTTTCGTCGAGCAGGTCCAACGATGAAGGTCGGCGCGCGCTGGAAAGAAAAAATATACAAAAGCGCGGCGCCTGGTCCGCGCTGGAAAGAAAAAAACATACAAAAGCGCGGCGCCTGCTTCCACGTGACACTGATTGTTTAATGGGGGAGCGGAGGAGGCTGCGGACGGGAGGCGTGGAGGAGGACGCGCTCGGGTGAGCGGGCTGGCGGAACGATCTAAGAATGGCGCTACTTTTGAAAAATTGAGGGGTTTTACCATCTACGCGGCGGCGCGACGCCAAGCGGAGCCGCTCCCGTTCCAAAGGGCGCTCGGCGTCTCGAACGAGATTTCAGGAGGAGCTCACCTGGGCGGATCGAGTGACGAAGACGCCCAAATCCAGAAAGGTAACGCGGTCGGTATCGCCAGAGCATAGTGCAGAGCGGGAAATTCAACTACTACGTCAGGAGATTGCTAGTCTGAAAGAAGAGCTATGCAAGCAGAAAGCTGCGCAGGCCTTTCAAAGCAGGGTCGAGGGTGCGAAAGCGGCGGATAATGCCGTGCAGAAAAGCACGCAGGAACCCAAAGTCGAGGTCAGCAAAGCCAAACGTAAGGCGCCCCCCTCCACTTGAGGACGACTCGCAGATGAGCGAGTCGGAGATGGCCGGTGCGGAAAGCTCGCAGAACAAAATGCTCCATGAGTTACTTAGGATTTCCAAAGAAAATCAAGCAAGCATTAACCAGCTCGCGCAGCGCATGGGAGCACTTGAAAGTAAAGTAGGAGCTATAGAGAATAAAGTAATAGCAGTTGAAAACAAGATGGCGATAAAGGCCAATTCAAAGGTTCGTAGGCAAGCTGCAGCTAATGACGGTACTGGGACGGCCCCGAAGAGTCATCAAAATCTTAACTAGTAAAATGGCGGGCACTCAAAAGGATCTAGTAATTTGGCAGTGGAATTGTGCTAGCTTTCAAAGGCGCAAGACTTCTCTGCAACAGTACATTACAGCTGAGGCCAAAAGGCCGCAAGTAATTTTGCTACAGGAGACACTGTGTGTTACACCCACCCTCGCAGGCCACAAATCGGTGGCGGCAAGGGGGGAGTCCAAGAAAGGTATAGCTACGCTAGTGAGCAAAAACCTCGCATACGTTGAACATGACATTCAGCCAGGTCGCGGCAGAATGGAGGCGCTTCTGGTTGAAGTTATCCCCAACAGCTGGCTTAAACAAAGCGTGTTCATCCTCAATGTTTACAGCCCACCATCCGATCAGAGACAGTCTTTCCACTCCCTGTTTATGAAGGCGGCTTCGCTCGCTAGAGAGTCACCGTTAGTAATCGCGGGAGACTTCAACGCCCCACACAACGCATGGGGGTACATCAGGCAGACAGTAAGGGCACAAATCTAGCGCGGGCCGTCGATGACCTAGCGCTAACAGTCATCACCGATCCCCGTTTCCCCACGAGACTGGGCATGTCGGTGGCTAGAGACACAACCCCCGATCTTGCCCTTATCAGAAATGTAGAGCAAACAACATGGGATAACAAGCAAGAAAACCTGGGCAGCGATCACTTCATCATTAGTGTTACCCTTCAGGTCAGAGCCCCCCAGGCCAGGGAGTTTAAGTGACGGACTGGGATGCTTTCCGCAAGCTCAGAAAGGAGGACACTGGCGAATACGCCAGCTTCAGCGAACTGGTCGAGACACTCAGAGCAGACGTTGAAAAGGCTACAAAAACTATTCAAACCGAGCTCGAGGTTTCCAGGATGGGCCCGCACCTCGCACATCTCTTGGAAGCTAAAGCCTCTATTTTGAGGCGTTGGAAAACACAAAGGCTTAACCGGAGGTTGCGAAAGAGGGTTGCCGCCCTTAACAGGGAGATTGAACAGTACTGCACCGAGTTAGCTAGGCTACAATGGGATTAAATCTGTTCAGCAGTCGATGGGCGCATGCGCACAGGCGGAGAATGGAATCTCCTTAAGCACATGCTAGATGATACGCAAACCAAAAGCAATCAAAGACAGACATTGTGCCGCCTCATTCACAGGTACAAACAAGAAGGAGGAACCGAACAAACGCTCTTAGACGAGGTAGCCAATAGATATCTCCCGCTGGGCGCAGCACACTCAGAGGAATATCCCAACATCGAATGTGACACGGTAAAGGAGCTCGATGACCCCTTCACGGAGTCCGAAATCAGAGCAGTACTTCACAACTTAAACAGCAGGTCGGCCTCAGGTCCGGACGGCATCTGAAACAGACTGCTAAGGAACCTGGATGATAGGTCGATTGAGCTGCTAACGAAAGAGGTCAACAAAACTTGGGAGAATGGGTGCGTCCCGGGCGAGTGGAAAGTGGCCTCGGTTGTGCTTATCCCGAAACCGGGTAAGCCCCTAAACCTTGACAACCTAAGGCCGATATCGCTAACCTCTTGCGTAGACAAGGTAGCGGAGCATGCGATCCTGCACAGGATATCGGATTACATAGAGCGCAACGAACTGTTCCCGCACAACATGGTTGGCTTCAGGCCCGGCCTTTCCACACAGGATGTAATGCAACTCCTTAAGAAGCACATTTTCGATAACAGCACTAGGAATGTTAGGGGTATCTTAGCCCTTGACCTGACCAAGGCCTTTGACACTGTATCTCATCGATTTGTCCTGCAGGCCATGGCCAGCCTAGGTCTGGGAGCAAGGTTTCAGGCTTTTGTTAGATCATTCCTCATGAACAGAACAGCCACCATCAGGATTGCACAACTAAAGTCAGATGAGTTCGCACTAGGGGCCAGAGGCACTCCACAAGGAGCAGTCATCTCCCCCTTACTGTTCAACATAGTCATGAAGGGCTTGTCGGAAAGGCTCAAATCCCTTCCTAACATAAGCCACTCGCTGTACGCAGACGACATCACGATTTGGTGCCCCGGAGGATCACTCGCAGAGGTAGAGCACTCGCTACAATCAGCCCTAGACGCAACGGAGTCCTACCTGGAAGACACAGGCCTCCAACTATCCCCACACAAATCTGAATTGTTACTTTACAGGCCGGCCAGGCAAGGTGTTCGGGGGCTCACCCCCCTAAACCAACTTCCCATATCCCTCATTGCAAGAAACGGGCAGCCCATTCCTCAAGTCGAATCTATCCGAATCCTAGGATTACTGATTGATGCGCGTGGATGTAACGCCAAAACGCTCACGCGCATCTCGGCGAAAACCGAGAGCATGCTGAGACTAGTTGCTAGAGTATACGGACGAAAGAAGGGACTAGGTGAAGGCAACCTCCTCAGGATCCATCACGCTTTCTTAATGAGCCACATCCACTATGTAGCCTCGGCCCTTAACTGGACCAAAACCGAAAAGAATAAGCTTAACGTTTTCATGCGCAAGAGCATCAAAAAGGTACTGGGGCTACCAGTAACCACTTGCTCGGACAGGTTAAGCAAACTCGGTATGCGCAACGACATTGATGAAGTGATCGAAGCGCAGGTCACCGCTCAGGTAGTCAGGCTCTCGTCAACCAGGGCAGGGAGACGCATCCTAGACGAGGCCTGCAAGGCTCCAGGGATACTCAATGAACGGAAAATCACCTTATCCAGGGAGGCACGGGCAACCTTTGTGGTCAGCCCATTCCCTCGGAATATGCACCCGCAATACAATGTAGGGAGGCGAAAAGCCCGAGCACGGGCGATTTTACAGAAGGCCAGCGAGAATCAAGATTCGACTGTCTTTGTCGATGCGGCTCAGTACGGCAACTCCAGCACGTTCGCGTTGGCAATCATTGACGGCAAAGGGGAATTACGCTCCTCGGTGTTGGTTAGGTATGCTTCAAGTGGAGTAGCGGAACAGGTCGCCATAGCCCTGGCCATCACCGACCCCTCGCGCACCAACGTTTTCACCGACTCACGAGCGGCCATCAAAGCTTTCGAATCGGGTAACCTAGCCCACGAGACTGCCTCCATTCTGGAAAAGAGAACAAACCCTGGCACTCACTTCATCTCTTGGTTTCCCGCCCATATTGGTGCGGACGTTCATCACAACATACCTAACCTCAACGAGCTTGCCCATGACCGTGCGCGAGATCTAACGCGCGGCGGCGGCATGGAGGCCTTATGGGGACAGGATGAAATCCAGCAGAACGATCCGCTTCTTACTTTTCACGAGATAACATCTCACTATCGGCTTAGCAGAAGGGCCTATCCTCTTCCTCACCCGAAGTTCAGGTCTCAGTCAGTTTTACTTAGAATGCTCCAGACAGGCTCATTCCCTTCGCTGGGCTTTCTCAGCCGTATCTACACAGACGTCGATTCGAGCTGTCCGGACTGCAATGAGATCTATTGTTCCTTAGCGCACATGCTCTGGCAGTGCCCCGCGTTACCTAACGGCCCTCATTCCAGCGAAGCCGACTGGGAAGAGGCACTCCGGAGCCCATCGCTCCAGACACAACTAGAGGCAATCCAGAGGGCCCGAGAAAGGGCGGAACATCACGGTATTCCTGCCCCGACTTTGACGCGGCCAGCAGCTTCCGCGGGTCCCCGATAGGGGCCTCCGCTGAAGCTCCTCAGGATCAAATAAAGTTCATTGTCTGTCCGTCCGTCCGTCCGTCCGTCCGTCCGTCCGTCCGTCCGTCCGTCCGTCCGTCCGTCCGTCTGTCTGTCTGTCTGTCTGTCTGTCTGTCTGTCTGTCTGTCTGTCTGTCTGTCTGTCTGTCTGTCTGTCTGTCTGTCTGTCTGTCTGTCTGTCTGTCTGTCTGTCTGTCTGTCTGTCTGTCTGTCTGTCTGTCTGTCTGTCTGTCTGTCTGTCTGTCTGTCTGTCTGTCTGTCTGTCTGTCTGCCTGCCTGCCTGTCTGTCTGTCTGTCTGTCTGTCTGTCTGTCTGTCTGTCTGTCTGTCTGTCTGTCTGTCTGTCTGTCTGTCTGTCTGTCTGTCTGTCTGTCTGTCTGTCTGTCTGTCTGTCTGTCTGTCTGTCTGTCTGTCTGTCTGTCTGTCTGTCTGTCTGTCTGTCTGTCTGTCTGTCTGTCTGTCTGTCTGTCTGTCTGTCTGTCTGTCTGTCTGTCTGTCTGTCTGTCTGTCTGTCTGTCTGTCTGTCTGTCTGTCTGTCTGTCTGTCTGTCTGTCTGTCTGTCTGTCTGTCTGTCTGTCTGTCTGTCTGTCTGTCTGTCTGTCTGTCTGTCTGTCTGTCTGTCTGTCTGTCTGTCTGTCTGTCTGTCTGTCTGTCTGTCTGTCTGTCTGTCTGTCTGTCTGTCTGTCTGTCTGTCTGTCTGTCTGTCTGTCTGTCTGTCTGTCTGTCTGTCTGTCTGTCTGTCTGTCTGTCTGTCTGTCTGTCTGTCTGTCTGTCTGTCTGTCTGTCTGTCTGTCTGTCTGTCTGTCTGTCTGTCTGTCTGTCTGTCTGTCTGTCTGTCCAAACAGCGGTGGAAACAATCGAACGATATCTAGAGGGGACAGGGCTAACCTGCTCGGCAGAGAAATCGCAGCTGTTGCTGTACACACCGACTCGCAGAGGTCTCAAACCAGGAACTACAGGGAAGATCTCGCCCATTTAGAGGAGATACAGTTAAAGACGGCCGATGGGAATCCCATACCCAAGGTCGACAGGATCAGGGTATTGGGGCTCCTCATCGAAGCCAAAGGCAACAACGGAGAAACCCTCAAAAGACTGGAGGGAATTGGAGCGCAAATCATGAGGCTAATCAAAAGGATAGCAAACAAACATAGCGGGATTAGAGAGGATAGCACGATCAGGTTAACACAGGCCTTTGTAATAAGTAAAATAGTATACATAGCGCCGTACTTGAAATAGCAGGTCGCGGAAAAGATCAAACTAGAATGTCTCAATCGGAAGATATGCAAACTAGCCATAATGCTACCGGTCAGCACCAGCACGGACAAGTTCATACAATTAGGCTTACACAACACGATAGACGAGCTTATTGAAGCGCAATGTACGGAACAATAAGAGCGCCTCTCTAAGGCTAGAGCAGGCAGACACATCCTAAAAAGACTAGGCATACGTTACCACACACAGCACGGTATCAAGGTGGACATACCGAGAGAGACGAAGGAAATAATGGCAATACCCCCCATACCAAAGAACATGCACCCAGAACACAATAGGGACAGACGAGAGAACAGAGCGAAGCAGAGACAGCAGAAATTCAGCAGCGACAAGGACGCAGTGTTCGTAGACGCGGCTCGATACAGTCGCACACGGGGTTTTACGGCAGCCGTAATCGATAGCGAGAAACGGTGTAAGACGAGCGCGACGATACGCACCACAAGTAACGAATCTCACACGTCAAAGTGACGTTTGCACACTAAAGATGCATTAATATGCCGAACAAAACTGAATTGCTTACGGTACAGCCGTAGACTGCCCGTTCTAAAAGTAATAAGATGTCTGCCCGCCGATCGCTCGGGCACTCACTGCTCCGAGCTGCCGGCGAGAATTGATTTTCCTGCGCATATTATTATTATTAGACAGTTCTAGTTATACGTACGTAGAGGCTTCACGTACGCAAACGTGAAAAGCCTACGTATCTTACATGCACGCCATCTGAAACACTTTTAGCTACACGTACGCGACGCACGCTAAGAGGTACCCCGTAGCTCCATCTGTCGGGAAATGTGAACACGGCGGTAGCC
This sequence comes from Dermacentor albipictus, assembly GCF_038994185.2. Classification (NCBI taxonomy): domain Eukaryota; kingdom Metazoa; phylum Arthropoda; class Arachnida; order Ixodida; family Ixodidae; genus Dermacentor; species Dermacentor albipictus. The sequence continues at coordinate 10,141,547 of NW_027225567.1, read as the reverse complement.
AATTCAATAGACAGTTTTAGTTACACGTACGTAGAGGGTTCACGTACGCAAACGTGAAAAGCCTACGTACCTTACGTGCACGCCATCTGAAACGCTTTTAGCTACACGTACGCGACGCACGCCAAAAGGGACCCCGTAGCTCCAATCGGGAAATGTGAACACGGCGGAATCCTGTCGCCGTGTTTCGATGCGAGCCGTCTGCGCACGCGCGGCCCGCTATCCCTTGTTCGTGATCTTGCGGAACTCCTGCGCGAAGCTGTCTACGTGCGTAAGAAACGCACGCAAAGAAATGAATCTCACGTACGTCCGTGAGACCAGCGCGCGGCCGCTACGTTTTACGCATGCGCACTGCTGACACGTAGAAGCTCTACGTACGCAAAGCCTCTAGGTACGTGCAACTAAAACTGTCTAATCCTGTCGCCGCGTTTCGATGCAAGCCGTCTGCGCGCGCGCGGCCCGCTATCGCTTGTTCGTGATCTCGGGGAACTCCGCGCGAAGATGTCTACGTGCGTAAGAAACGCACGCAAAGAATTGAATCTCACGTACGTCCGTGAGACGCGCGCGCGCCCGCTACGTTGTACGCATGCGCACTACTGACACGTAGAAGCTCTACGTACGCAAAGCCTCTACGTACGTGTAACTAAAACTGTCTATTATTTTGTGGCAGCGTAGCCACAGTCGAGTGTCTTCGGCACGTATACGACACCACTCTGCCGACTTTTCTTTGCTGAGGATCGGTTTTAGCAATATCTTTAACCTTCCGGTTGCACGCCAGCTCCATTGTCGACCAGGCACCGCAAGCTAAGCAAGGGGAAGTAGACCAATTACAGACGTCCGCATCGCCTTTTTTTTTTCGGTTATCTACTTTCACTGCGCTACCTATGACGTGCCGAAACCCTCTCCACTTCTGCGCTCTAGAGAGATAGAGATTCTTGTTTGGGAAGGAAAAACATGGGGCGTTTCCTGTCAGCCAATTGGTTGACGAGAGGTAAGGGGCATACACAAGGCATGGGCCATATAACGTAAATCTATTCCAATATATTTTTAGTCTAATCTTCTGGCGTCAAATTTCCGTAACCGCCGACGCAAGCATCGGGCGGTCACCCGCAGGGTTGTCTGATCAAACCAATAAAATGCTCCCCTCGTCATATCAGATGGGTAGCTATCGCGCTTTTCGTGACGCCGCGTGACAGACAGGTGAAGTGAGGGTGGTCCAAAAAACTTTTTGACCAATCGCGGTGGTCTGATTGCAGAATTTGAATAGAAACGTTTGGAATAATTTTACGTTATAGCGCCCATAGTCACGTATAAGGAAGAAAACAAAAATATAACTCGTTTGCAGTTTTACGTTAAGACATCTAAAAGAAATAACGCAGCATAGAGTGTAGGAGTTGAGGGGGACTTTGGGATGAAAACTTGGGAGGTTTATTTACATTATTTACAGTGAGAGTCAATTAACAGTCTTAAAGTCATTACGGGCCGGCAGCAGCTCGGACGCTGCAGCCCGTGGCAAGAAGCTCGAAAGAGAGGAATCAAGGAATGCTCCAGGAATCTCTCTGCTGCTCCCGGTCTGCGTCTTTTAAGCCTTTCGGTGTCTCGAAGACACATCCCGTTCGGCCAATGGGCGAGCCCGCTCAGATGACGCCATTTTCGGCCAATCGGCGAGCCCGCTCAAGTGTCGCCATTTTCGGCCAATTGTAGGCGCCCGTGCGATGGTGTCATACCCGGCGAAGAGAGTCGCCGCTGGGTCCCCAATTGTCCGAGCGCTTACTTCTCCCTGCGGTCTTGCATTGCTTACTTGCAATGCGCCGTCACAATAGCCAGGTGGGGGCGATGCTGCCAGGCCTTCGCGGTGCATTACAGCCGTCTTGCTTCGGGACCCACTTTACCCGCAACAGTGCCAGGCTCTCGCTTCACTTTCGGGAAGAGTCAAGCAGTGAATAGCTCCACCTGCGGCACACGAAGTGGGGGCCGCCAACTTGTTTGCACGGGCCGCGCCTCAGGAATGTGGTATCCGTGCTTCTGCGGTCCTTAATTAGCTGTGGTGTGATTCGATGTGGCCTGGTGAACTCAAAGTAGGGCTCAGGAAACGGTTCCGTATCTAACAGCTCGTTCTCGCCTCGAGAGTCCGGAATGGCCGGTGAACTCAATTCGCTGGCCATGAGGAACGCTGAAAGAACCTGCAGGGTACTGGTGCCGAGCCTCGTTTGGCGAACTTCGGGATCCTGGGCCCTGGAGAACGTACGTCTAACAAACAAAACAACACAGCGCTGCACTACGTGTAAGTGCAGGCTCTTCACCCCTGACTCGCCAGGCTATTACGTAGTCAAAATGAACCCTGATCTTTTATTTCCCCAATTTTGACAAAGCAGTTCCAACCATCTTTCCAAACCGCTATCCATTTCTCCCAGAATGCCGACAAGACCATAGTGTCATTGTTGTCAAACAATTGGTCGTTGCCGTCGCAAACAAACAATGAAAACAGCCGAACATAACTTAAGTGGCCTAACTACTCGAACAGCATGTTTCCAATCCTAACGCAGTGGCGTACTTATCTAACGTATTGTTGCCACTTAACAGTCTGGCCATCTTCACAAGTACGTAATCACAAGCGCTCTAGCTTTCTGGTCACTAATCGGAACGCGTATTTGCGTCGTAGGCTAACGTTTCATTATGCTTACTTACGTTTCTTCCTTTAGTCCCTACAGGACACGTAACCTAAACGAACAATTAAACTTGCGGGACTTAGCACTCCGCAGAACCCTTAAGTAATGCGTATTCTAATAACTAGTTCCAGTCACGCTCACTAAAGAAGTCAGAATACGGCTGCCCTCAACACACACGAGCAACCCAGTCACAATTCTGCTTCCTCCCGTCCACACAGGACACGCGCTAATGGAACTAAGAATGCTTCTCGATGCAAATCATGCACCCACTGAAAACTTACGCGTTTAGCCTTGGAAAATAAAAAACGCATAAAAAGAAAAAGGTTAACTAAAACACACGCGCGTTACCATAGGCCTCTCAACGATAACCTTGACACTCAGATTATTCACACACACAAAAAAAGAAAGCCTATTTACTCATTAACTAACACCTCGCGAGACTAAACATTTACAAAAAAACGCGTCCTTCAAATCTCGAGCTTGTCTAACAAAACACAGAGCTCATACCTTACATATTGAAAGAAACTCTAGTCTCAAATCGCGAAAATTTCCAAATGTTCAAAAATAAAACAAAACACTTCATTTCTACGGAAGCTCCCTTGGTCTCCCGTTTCAAACGTTTTTGACTGACTCATACTTTGAGCCGTACCGAGGTGGTCGCGGTCCGAAAGCTACTCTGGCTATCGAGGAACAACAAAAGGGCTGACTCACTATCAGCTCCCCCAAGACGTTACAGTCCCCTGCCAATTTGCGTCCTGGCGCCCCGCTTTCATCACGACCTCGATTGAACGCGTCGCTACTCCCCACCTGGTCTCGTCTTGCCACCTTGCGCTTCTTTGTACTACACGCTGAGCTTCGAAAAGAACGACGGAACGACGAGGAATTTAACTGCCGCGTGCCCTTTGTCCGCGTCCGTGCAGAACATGCTTCTCGGTCTCCTTTTAACCGGTGGCTAAAACGTGCTTGATGCGCACACGTCATCCGTGACGACCGCACCTTTCTTTTCTCCGCGCCCTGCCTTTTCGCGCCTGTCGCCGTCTTTGGCTTCGCTACATTAGCCACTGCATTCCGATCCTTTCGGCGCTTCTTTCTGCGGCGCTTTCTCCTCGAACTCTCTTTCATGCCGTCATCTCGCGCTTCGTGCTGGCCGTTCCACATCTCGTCGGCCCGGATCGGTCTCTCACCCGCACAGTCTGCATGATCATTAACTAAATCATCTCTCTAGGCTACCTAGACGGGCGGAGAGCCGTACCGATCCCTGAACAATGCAGTTGTTCTCTCGTGAGCTACGGAGCTCGCCATCCCGAAAACTACTCTCAACTGCATCGTCCAGCTGGCACTTCTCTTCGGCACGGAGATCTGACATGACATGGGTGCTCGTGTCTGTCGGGTCAACAGTACCCTGTACCTCGCTAACGACCTCGATACCATGAGATGCGACGCGCACGCGTGGTAACTGTGCCAATTTTTTCGCAGCTGGCCTAGCTGTCTCTACAGTCCTCTGTTGGCACAGCACCTCGTCGCTCTCACTACGGCCTTTAATGGCCTCTGTTGCCCCTAAGACATCATTAGCAGCTAGCTTTTTCCCTTCACCTATGAATGTGCAGCCAATCTCACAGGCACCACTCTTCTCGTCGGATTTTACCGAAAATCCGCTGGACACTTCCTCATTCTTGTGCTCTGTACTGCCTACAGAATTTTAAGACAGGCGTTGCCTTTGTTCCTTTAACTGCTGAAAATATTGTATCTGTTTTTCCAATGCTGCTGTCTCTCCCGTTCGCGTTCATTCTCACGTTCTTGACGCTTACGCTCACTCTTAGGTTCACGACGCTCACGCTCCCATGGTTCTTGTATCACCTCCCAAGCAAGCTCAATGCTTTTATCATCGTTGCCACTATCTTGAATTGCCTTTATGATAGCTGGCATTTTCATCTGTTCGTCCGCCTCAACTCCCAAATCATCGCACACCAACAAGTCTAACCTCGTCGACCTTCTAAGATCCATGGCAGCTGCCCCGACTGGTGGTTAGAACTGTTTCCCTGAATTAATTTGTGCAAACACACAATGCAACAAATTCCCGATTCCTAGAACTATCAAAATGAACACACATTTGAAGTCTGGCGAATCAAAAGGAAAAAAACCACGCGCTCACTTACGGTTGCAGCACCCTGCCATCCGGTTCATTGGTCCGCTGTTCCCGGTTCCTCAGGACTCCCTGGGTCGAAGGCTCGCTCTTCTTCGCTACTCCCAGTTCCGCAGGACTACTTTGGACGAAGGCTCTCTCGTCTTCGCTGTTCCAAGTTCCTTGGTACTCCTTTTTGGACGAAGGCTCTTTTTCGCTGTTCCGGGTTCCTCAGGATTTCTCTCGATGAAGGTTGATCCGTAGCGCTGCCACCAGTTGTTGCACTTGGAGGCGATCCCACCACTAGCAACCAGTTGTAGGAGTTGAGGAGGACTCTGGGATGAAAACTTGGGAGGTTTATTTACATTATTTACAGTGAGAGTCAATTAACAGTCTTAAAGTCATTACGGGCCGGCAGCAACTCGGACGCTGCGGCCCGTGGCAAGAAGCTCTTAAGAGATGAATCAAGGAATGCTGTAGGAATCTCTCTGCTGCTCCCGGTCTGCGTCTTTTGAGCCCTTCGGTGTCTCGAAGACACGTCACGTTCGGCCAATGGGCGAGCCCGCTCAGATGACGCCATTTGCGGCCAATCGGCGAGCCCGCTCAAGTGTCCTCATTTTCGGCCAATGGCAGGCGCCCATGCGATGGTGTCATACCCGGCGAAGAGAGTCGCCGCTGGGTCCCCAATTGTCCGAGGGCTTACTTCTCCCTGCGGTCTTGCCTTGCTGACTTGTAATGCGCCATCACAATAGCCAGGTGGGGGCGACGCTGCCAGGCCTTTGCGGTGCATTACAGCCGTCTTGCTTCGGGACCCACTTTACCCGCAACAGTGCCAGGCTCTCGCTTCACTTTCGGGAAGAGTCAAGCAGTGAATAGCTCCACCTGCCGCACGCGAAGTGGGGGCCGCCAACCTATTTGCACGTGCCGCGCCTCAGGAATGTGGTATCCGTGCTTCTGTGCTCCTTAATTAGCTGTGGTGCGATTCAATGTGGTCTGGTGAACTCGAAGTTGGCTCAGGAAACGGTCCCGTATCTAACAAGAGGTAGATGTTGGTGATTTATTTTTTTATTTATTTAAACGTCATGTATATGAACGTTGCTAAGTAACAGCGGAAGAAAGTGTCTCAGCATTTGATGTCCAAAGGTGGTGCGCGCGTATCAATTCTGAAAGTCCTGTTTATAACATTTAGCCAATTTAAAAGAGTGTATTTTATGTGCCGTGATTAGGTAATAAAATGCAAAAAAGATTCATTGTATGCACGTTCTGTTCTACCTTAGCTATAAGCCAAACTGCCTGTTTTTGGAGCGCCTATTCGTTGCAGATAATGTAGTAGCTCCCCATATGAGAAAACCCTCATTTACGTAGGGCATTAATAAGGCGTTATATATGCGTAGTTTCGTGGAGGAGGGTAGAGAAAACCTTGAATTTTTCTAGTATTTCTATCAGTTCTGATACGCGGATAATATTTTTTTTAGCTTAGACATCCCAAGACATGTCTCCGCGAAAATATGCGCCAAGTGTCTCTACAGTGTCGACCAATTCGTTCAAAGAATTACCTAAACAGAAGATTGTGTCTATTTTTTCCATTACGTGCAAGTGGTGAACAAATGATGGCTTTTGTTTTGAAACTGTTCATTTGTATTCAATTTACTATGCTGCACTTATAAAGATAATGAAAGCATTTGTTGATGTGTAACTGAAGGGGAGGTCCAGCTGTCGTTACGAAACAATAGTGTGACGTCATCGGCATATATAATGTATTGAGATTTGCATTTAATTGTTGCTATATCATTTATATAGAAAGTAAAATGCAGGGGGCCAAGAATGGTTCCCTGGGGCACTGAATTTGGAATACTATAGCAATGTTTTGTGTTTGTAGTTCTAGAATAGGGTCCAAGCGTGAAACGGCAGGAAGACACTTTGTGAGACTCAACTAAGGGAGCGTAGAGTACTGGCCCAAATAGTATTGGCCTCGAGCTCCACCACTGGAGAAGCTGGCGCCACAGTCGGCTTGACGTGCTAGGAGGGATCACGTGGACATAGCGGCCGCGTCGGCTGCTTCGGGAGCGCCGAAGCGAGCTGAAAACGAGTTTCAATTCCCTCGTACGCTGCGGTCCTCATTTAGTGGCAAAATTTTCCCGCTTCGAGTGTGTCCTTTACAACGCTTGAAAGCACTACAATAGGTAGTGGCTGCCTTTGAAGGCGCGCAACATGGTAGGCTACTGCTCGGTGCCGCAATGCCGGATGTACGCAACGGAGCCCGGAGTCGGCCTTATTCACACGTAGCCGCAGGACAAGCTGCGTGAAGCTTGGCTCGCGAAACATAAAACCGGCAAACATCGGCTACAACTCGGGTATGCAGCAAGCACAGACGCGAGAAAGATTTCTGCTACGGCGCCAGGTCTGCGATCTTAGGAGAACGCGCACTGAGACGCTCGCCCGAGTCCGCTGCCCGACTAGAATAGAGTGTTTTAGCAGAACGTTTTTGACGGTCCGGTCCGCTCTCGCGTAACCGCTCACAGTTAGCGGAGCGGCGGACGAAGAATCAGTTTTAGCGGAGCGCCCGGCTGCGTCCGAAAGGCATGTGCTAAGGTCCCTTTATAATTTCCAAGGTAGCGACATCTGCCGCGCGCGCCACCTAGGAAGTTCCTGTAGCAGACGGCGCCCACGCTAAACAGCGGCGCCGCGGCATTCGTGAGGTGAAAAAATATCTGCATACGCGCGGAAATAAAACCTACTGGTGCCTGACTGTGGCGAAAAACGAAAGAACGACCCGAACTGCGAAATTTAGTCCTTTAATTTCAAATGAGTGCTCCGAGAAAATAGCTCAAGAGAGCGTAATGAGGGCTTGATCGCCTCGATTCCGCGTGTTTACATTTCGTTCGTTTGCGCTCAATCACCGCGCGAGCCTTGGTGATTGCTTACGCTTAATCTCGTATGCTCTGTGAAATCTTTTGCGTGTAAGTGTGCTGCGTACACATAGCGGTTGCATTGAACGAAGAAGTCGTGTAAAAGTGAAGGCTGACAGTCGCTTGGACCGGAAAACTTTCGACATAACGTCGCTCAAACGTGCGATTCTCAAAGCGCGCGACCCTCACGGCAACTAAACAACATACTGTGTGTTTGTGGAAACGAGTGCGCCAACAGTCTTCTTGTCGCTGAGTGTGTCTGTCGCGCAGCGATTACACGACGACTGCTGTGTCTTGTGGTTCAATGCTACGAGCCAGTGCAACTGTCGTGACATGATGAAGAGGCGGTATGGATCGTGTCAGCGTATCTCCTCGATCGTGTTCGGGCTGCCAGCGCGATCTGATCTCGCGGCACACCAACATCGAGCGTGGTGTGTGCGCGTGTGTGAATGTGGTTGACTGTTCTCGTGAACGGTGCGACGTCGCCGCGTAAACTCGAATCATGACGCGCATTGTTGTGTTTATCCCTTTTCGCCTCCGTGCACCGCTAAAGCCCCGTAAGAATTAGAGGGCCCTTATACAAAACGTACGCGGATTGACCCAGCTATTACTGCACTGTATTTTGCTGGCAATCCGTGTATCGCTTGTGGCGTTTTTCTTATGTTCATTTGCAGTTGCGTGTTTTTCATCAGTAAAATGGCATTGCCGATTACTGATACATCTTCGAGTGTAAGGGAAACTTGGAAGGAACGAGCTCGCAGCTGTATGTAATGTACTTTGATATACTGTATTACGCTTTATTATTTGACGGCCAGTAGCTGTGGCTACGCAGTATTCGTTTTTAAAAACAGAGTTATGCAGGCACTTAGCAATATATTTACTCACATATGCAATGCACAAAATACGATTAGGATATTGGAAATTACTTTTTGGACATGTTGTAAAGCGCAGAACAACACGCGCACAAACAGAGGAAAGTGTAAAAGTAGAATTCGCTGCTGAATTTTATTTTTTATCGCACGTAACGCAATGCGGATATTTGTCAGCGAGTTAATGCGTTTCTGCCCCACTATTTACTTGCATGCTAGGTCATACTGCACTTGCTAAGTCAACGGGCTCGTAATGCACTAAAATCAGTAATCTCCACAAACTTCGGCCGTCAACATTCATGCGCGCGAATGAAATAATACTGCAGCTCTGCACACACCGTCGTATCGCTCTACGTTACTTTCCTCGCATAGTCGTGCAGTTACCGACGGCTCAGTCTTTCCGTCCATTTCTATGCAACCAGAATTACCTTCTGGTTAGGTTTTGTTTGCTGCGCGGGATGCAAAATAACTTCTTGTCGTCCTCCGTCTGATCTCGGCACCCATCCGCACAGCAACAAGGCATTTCGGTTCTTCGCATCCTAGGTCATACCGATCTATTCAGCGGGCTCACAGCGAACTAAAATAAATAATCTCCACATACTTCGGCCCTCAACATTCATGCACGCGAGTGAAATACTATCACCGCTCGACACACGCACGTGTATACTTTCTATCGCACCTTTGTATCGTTGTATGTTACTTGCCTCGCATAGTCGTGCTGTTACCGACGGTTCAAAGTCCGTCCGTGCAATTCTGTGTAACCATACTTTTCGTCTGGTTAGGTTCTGGTTTCCGCGCGCGATGCAAAATAACTTCTTGCCATCGTTCGTCCGGTTTCGGCACCCAACCACACAGCAACAAGGCATTTCAGACCTCCCGGAACGAAATTATCGCAGCGATGTGCAAAGCACAACAGGCTAAACGCGCGCTCTTCGCCCGGCGCGCAGGAACTTTCATGGCGGCAAAGGGGCGGAGCAAGGTCACATGTCACCGATCAGCCTATCGCAGGTATTGTCGGCTGGATCAAAGCCTGGCGGTACTTTTAAATGATTGAGGGACTTTAGCATGTGCTTGCCTGACGCGCCACCTTGCCGCAGAAGGTAAAACCGCTATGAACATAATATTCAAGTTGTAAGAATCGCCGCAATAAAATAATATATTTGGAATTGCTCAAGTGTCTGAAGGCATTTCACGCAATACATTGCATTTTCATATATATATATATATATATATATATATATATATATATATATATATATATATATATATATATATATATATATATATATATAATCCTTACATTAACAAAGCCGTTGTGCTGTGTTGTAGCCAAGACAAGGTTTTTTGCTCTTTCATTACACCTAAAACGTGGTCCGCATAAACAAACGTGCACACATGGCATGGTTCTGAAACGGGTTCATGGCCACAACCTCCCGAATAGAAGAAGATCTTCGTGTCTCCTAAAGTGTACTCTAGGTTTGCGCTTTACAAATCCCGATTCAAACGACCTCGTGGACGGGCCAGCAGCACTGGGGGCAGCCATTTTGCTTCGCTAGACCCGCTTGACGCGCTCGCCGCGCTCCGCTGAGAAAGCTTTCTAGCGGAGAGGGGGCTCCCGTCCGCTCGCCCGCTCACTGCTGAACGGGTCGCGCATGCGCACTTGCGCTTCCGCTAGCCCGCTGAGCGGAGCGGACCGTCAAAAACGCTCTGCTAAAACAGCCTAATGTGATGACGGCTTGGTCTATGAACATGTCGATGCTGTAGATACTGGCAAGTTCACTGGAGTGGAAAGGGAGTGGTAAGAAGCACAATATATAAAGTATGACATATGGTCATGTTTATGTTATGAAATTAATGCACTGGATTACAAAAAAGGAGCAGCGGGAAATCGCACGCTGAGAACACCGATAAACATAAGTGCGACGCAACTCGACAAATAATATTGAAAGGTCAAAGAATTTAGAAGAAAAAAAAAGATTGAATCGTCGCGACGGCACATCACAGTCCCCGTAGGCGTCGAAGTCTCTAAAATGAAATTATTTTTGAACAGCTCTGACAGCGCCCACGCAACAATGGTTGCTTGTATACTGTCAAATGCTCATATTCTGCGGCCTAAAGCTCATGGCACGGTGCGAAAACGCGCACGCGGCGAAAGCGAAACAGTGCGCGGACAAGTATGCAGACGCGCAGTCGGTCGCTGCGAATCTGTGCGATCGCTGCATCGAGGCTTCGTTCTATTACACTCCATTTAGTTATACAAACACTATAAGAACATATTTCACATAGTTTGCTCTCAGCGTTTACCTACCTTTCACGCAAGAAGCCGGTTCGGGAGACTCCATCGCGACGACCGCGCGCAGTGGCGTTCACTGTACGTTTTCGGTAAAGAGATAGCGTCTGTAAACGTTTGTGTGCTTTCAGTTTACCCAAGATTATTATTTAGACAGTAAAAAACTTCTCTCGTTTCGAAAGTACTTACAAAAATGTCCTGGAGAGCTCGCACGGGGTGTTTTCAGTGAGCGATGACAGCGAAACCTATGAGGAGCGCGCCGCGTGATCCCTCATACTACGCCAGCGAGGCGCTTCCGACAGATGGCAACTCCGTAACTCCTCGCCGCCAATAGGCGTTCATGGCGGATAATGCACAAGCCAGAAACGACGGCAAAAAAACGTTCGTGTCCTAGCAAGCACCACCGCTGGATATACATTTGGAGAATGCAGGACATACGCTACTGGCATAACCGAGCGGTATCTTATACGCACTCTAGAGGAACGTTTAAATAATGACTCGTGCTGGCAAAACTCATTGTTTGCCGACTTAGTAACGCTGTTCGCTGGCCCGTTTACGTGATGCACCGCGAGATGTGCGGGAAATGACTCGCCCTAAACGTTATCTTCTTTGCTGTGACTTGATATTTGCAAACGTGCACACTGCCGTCTCATTACCCCTTTTTGTAAAATGCACATTTTAGTGTTGAAGGGAGCCGCGAAAAGTGTGCTCCTCGTTCCTCCTTTCAAGCTCCGTGCGCGCACGGCTGCGCCTCCACTAAAGGGTGTCGCACAGTTAGATGGTCAAGTTGGGGGACCATCACCGCATTCGTGAAGCTCAAACTTTTTCTCGTTTTTTTTTCTACTTTTCCCAAAGCTACGTCGGAGCAACGTAGCAGTTGCTTCGGTTAAGCATCGAACTATACGTGAAATAAACGTCATTTTTTTTTTGGCGGCACCAATTAGGAGCGTGAATCTGTATAGATTTGCTGCATCCGTCGCGCAGACTGCCCTCTCCGCCGTCAGGCCAACTCCTCATCCTCGTCTTAGCGGTCGACGTTTGTCTCGAACAAGAAACAGAACTATTTACCCGCCATCGCAGCTCGAACCCACGGCCCGTTCGGCAGTGGGTAGTTTGGAGCTGACGTGACTTATAACACTGCGCTATCAAGCAGCTTCGTCACTTGGTAATGTGTGTGCAGTTTCGCGATACTCGCACCAGACCCTGAAAGGGTAACGCGTCGGCACATGTGCCTCGAACGACGCCATAGGCCCTTATTTCATAGCGGTCGAGAAGGACGTTGTATGCATCTCCCATCGTTCTTCAGGTGATGCGCTCTTACAAAGGCAAGTGGTTGTATTTGCTACCGATATGCCGGTGTGTTATTTTAATATTACCAGATTTCTTTTTTTTAATCGCCTGTGCTATTTAGCACATATCTACTTATTGAGCTTTAGTAGTACAAGAGGTGCACAATACCTAAACTGGAAATCAATGTGCATCATTGACTCTTTACAAAATTTCAATAATTGATGTTTTTTGTGTAATTACTTTACCTTAGTGCATACTTCAATACACGGATTGAAACCAGTGATATCACAAAGCGCATTCACTTGGAAGGAATTTTGGAACTAGCACCAGTTTTGAGATAACGCCATTCCGGCAGTAGTGTACCTTGGCATGGTATTCTAAAAACTACGCCTCTTTCAGATACGCCTACTGCCGATACATTCGTTGACGCTGCCTGATACTCCGGAGCTGACATAGCGAGGCGTGTCTGCTGCATCGACGGTCGAAAGCTGAGCATCACCCGAGGGCAACGGTTCGCCGCTGCTACATGAAGATGCTGCAAGAAAGTCGTCGTCCACAGTCCGGCAGCAGTGCACCTTGGCACCGTATTCTAAAAGCTAAGCCTCTTTCAGGTGAGAAATTTCCTGTTGCATTTTGCAGCAGTTAAATTTCGCAAACTGTGCACTGCTGCCGGAGGTACTGTTTTGTCACTGATGCTTTGCTAGTGATTTCATCTGTGTTGGCAAGCTATGTCGAAGGATGCGCGCGATACCGCCAAAGCCATCGGAGACATAGGACGTGAAATGAGAAATTAACTTCGAGATATAAAAGGTGCTTTGAAGGAAGTGAAAGACCTTAGATAAGATAATCAGTCAGTAATAAGTGTGACTGAAGAGCTCAAAGCTCAAAATGAACGACCGCATCGCAGGATAGAGGAAGCTGAGCATTATCAGCGCTCAAATAGCCTGGAACTTAAAGGTGTTCCATCTGATGTTGAACCACTTGTAGCGGTTAAGAAGATCGGTGATCTTATTCAGGTAGACATAACTGCTGATGACGTCGATATCTGCCACAGAGTACCGACTGCTCGACATCACCAAAGTAACATAATTGTCCAATTTGTGAGCAGGACAAAGAACGCTGCTGTATTAAGCAAGTCGAAGAAAGTCAGATTTGATAGCAAGGACTTGGGAAGCCAGACGTCCTCTGCAGTATGATTCAATGAGCATCTGACGAAACACGGCAAACAGCTTCTCGGCTCAGCTATACAGAGAAAGAAGGAAATGCGCTGGAAATTTTTTGGACATCGATGGGCAAGGTCTTTGCACGTAGAAACAAGGGCTCGCCCGTACTGGAAATGAGAAAGGCAAACGACCTCGATAAGATGACAGCAGAAGCGGGTGAAGCTGCTGGAAAATAAACGAGGTATCAAAATAAGCCCAAACTGACAGACGCTCGCAAATGTTTCATTGACACTGTTAGCGCAATGCCTAGAGATAATTATCGTGATAGCTATTCTTTGAATAGACTAATTAGGAATGGGTACAGGCGCATAAAGATATTTTATCTAAATGCACGCAGTGTACGCAACAAGAGGGATTTGATCCTTTTAGTTTATTTTATTTATTTATTTATTTATTTATTTATTTATTTATTTATTTATTTATTTATTTAATGCTCACAGCGCCACAAAGGCATTACGGTGGGGGGGGGGGGGGGGGCTTACAAACCACCAAATGAAGATAAAAATACAGCAGGTTTCAGTTCAGAACAACAGAAGGCAATCATACAACTGGAATAGAGAGAAGAAAAAGAGTACAGCACTTTCAACGTAAAATCCAATACCAGTGAATCATGGATCGCATGGACGGCACATTTCCTTGCGCACTTTCCGCAGGGCAACGCGGCATGAAAGCCTGCTTCGGCTCGCGCATACAAAGGTCAACAAAAAAACATAAATACATAGGAAAAATAAATAAACAAAATACTGACTGCCGCCGCACACAATAAAACGTGTCACATTCATTCCTTATCAGTTCACGGCGCAGTTTCAGACAAAGCATCGTAAAAAGAGCCACTTGCAATGCTCGACACTATTGCCGACGGTAACCAATTACACTGTCTGACAGTTCTGGGGAAAAAACTTGCAAACGCTGCAGTGTTGCATTTGTATTCACGCACTTTGTAAGTATGATCCACGCAGGCCGATACGTAATGTGGTGATGCAATGTAATGTTCACGTGGAATGCCACTTTTTGAAGAGTATATTTCGTGAACTAATGTGAGGCGAAACTTACTTCGGCGATGTTCTAATAATTCCCATTTTAATGTTTGTTTTGAAAGTGTTGCGCTAAATTTTCTATTTCGAACTTGTTTTCCTAATACATATCGGGCAGCCAGATTCTGCACTCTTTCTAGTTTTCCCTTGTCAATCAAAGTTGGGGGGTCCCACACCGTGCATGCATATTCTAATACAAAGCGCACATTTGATTTATACAACAGTTCTTTTACAGCCTGAGGGAAGTTGCGAGTATTCTGACGCAGGAACACCAGAGATCGGCTAGCGTTAGCAACACTGTAGTCCACCTGTCGGTGCCAACACAACGATCGTGTGAAGTACACGCCTAAGTACTTGTAATCTGTAACAGGTGAAAGAGTAATACCATTTATAGCGTAAGAGAAATGTTTTGTTATTTTTTTCTAGTAAACGTCATACAGGCTGTTTTATCTCAGTTGAGCTTCATTTCCCATTTTTCGCACCATGTTTCTATTTTGCTTAAATCAATATGAACTTGAAGACAGTAATTTTCACAGGTTATCTTACTATATAGTATACAATCATGTGCAAACATTATCATACATGACGCCACACCTTCATTGATATTATTTATATAAAGCAAAAAATGTAAAGGCCCCAATACGCATTCCTGAGGGACCCCCGACGTCACCTCAACAATGCTCGACTCTTTGCTATTCACAAGAACATACTGCCGTCTTGACCTTAGGTACTCGGAAACCCAGTTTATGATTTGAACAGTAATGTTATAACGTGACAGTTTTCGTAACAATAAATCGTGAGGGACCATATCGAAGGATTTTTTTAAGATCCAGGAAAATACAATCAACGGCTCTGCAATTATCCAGTGCCTTAGCAACATCATGAGAAAACTCTGTTAACTGCGCTACAGTGGAGAAGCCCCTGCGAAATCCATGTTAGTGCGGGTTTAACTGAAAATGGACATTTATATGTTTTATTAAGGCTGCGTATAAGACGTGCTCAAGTATTTTACAGCACACACTGGTGAACGAAACAGGTCGATAATTGGAGACGACGCTACGGGGCCCTGATTTGTGAATTGGTACTACAGATGCTATTTTCCAATCCTCAGACCGGGAGGATTGTTGGAGTGATTTTTCGAAAAGAACCTTTAAATACCTGGACAATATATGCGCGCAAGGTTTTAATAAAGCATTTGGCAAACAGTCCGGCCCAGTAGCTTTCGAAGTGGTTAGGCCCTGTAGTAAAGTCTCTGTTCCATTACAATTAAAAACAAGATCTTCCATGCCAGGCGCTTCCCCTTCTAAAGGCCGCTCCCCTCGGTCTATCCGTGTTTGTACCGGCGAAAATATCCATTTAAAGTAGGAATTAAAGCACTCTGCCTTTTCGTTATCTTCATGAACGGCAGAATTTCCTACAAGGGCAGGTATTCACACTGTGTCCTTTTGGTTCCTTTTAACGTATTTCCATATATCCTTAGGATTTCGACCTGCCATGGTTGCTCGGTGGTTATGGTGTTGGGCTGCTGAGCACGAAGTCGCGGGATCGAATCCCGGCCTCGGCGGCCGCATTTCGGTGGGGGCGCAAACACCCGTGTGCTTGGATTTAGGTGCACGTTAAAGAACCCCAGGTAGTCAAAATTTCCGGAGTCCTCCGCTACGGCGTGCCTCATAATCAGAAAGTTGTTTTGGCACGTAAAACCCCATAATTTAATTTTTTTTTATCCTTAGGATTTCGCTTAATTTTACTTTGTAACGAATCAAAGTAAACCGATTTTGGGAGTGCTATCGCATTTCTCGCGTCATTTGTTATTTTCTTCAGTTTATCAAGACTTGCTGCTGTAGGAATACGCTTAAACGTGCTGTAAACGTTATTTTTCTTTTGCGTCAGGATGCGCAGTTGCTTTGTAAACCATGGTCTGCTCCTATTTTCCCTTTTGGTTAGCCACCAGGATGGGACGTGACGGCCGCGAATTTCCAGAATTTTCTCTTTAAAAGCCGACCAAAGCTCCGCTACAGAACAACACTCAGCAAGTGTTTCAGAACGAACAAACTACGCCTCAAAAGCTCCGTTAGTTTAACCAATATTCGCCTTTGCATAATTATAGAGACAGCGAATGCTACCACAATAAATTTTTACGTAATATAAATTCATTTCACAGATCACCGCGTTATGGTCGCTAATTCCCGGTATAATTCGTGTGGACTTCACTACATTTAGTTCATTTCTAAAAAAAAAAAATCTAGAACATGGTTTCCTCTAGTGGGTTCGAATTTTGTCTCAGTAAGTGCAAACAAATTGACGATATTTATCATTTCAACATTTAGTCCACCCGTTATTCCAGAGAAAGAGGGCTGTTGGCTCCACTTTATATCGGGAAGGTTAAAATCATCAGCTATAGCAATGCAATCTGTTTTAGCAGTTTCAATCTTGCGGGCTAGTTCTTGCAATACATGTAGCGAAGCTAGAGGGGGTCGGTAAAAAGAACACATAGATAAGGATTTACCGTCTTGAAGTCTGAGTTGGCACCAGACCGCCTCGCAGAATCACTCTGGCTATCAATTTCACACGATACAACACTTTCGTCTACTAGGATGAACGCTCCCCCTCCGTGATTATTCCTATCTCTTCGGTAGCATGTAAAGTGTTCGGGGAACACTTCCCTGCTTGCAATACTTTCGTCTAGCCAGGACTCAGCACCCATAACCACTGATGGCCGCATCGTATCTACAAGGCTATTAAATAATAATAATAATAATAATAATAAAGTTTATTTCTGCCTCAAAGATACATGGACAGAGGAGCTGCAGAAAAAGCTGTAAAAAATACAGCTTGACAAAGCCGCGGCCCCCATTTTACAGGCAGCAGCAGAAGACAAACAACGACTCAACTTCAAGTGTCGTATAAACGAAACAAAAGAACAAAAATGTAATGCTATACATCGCAAGAGCACTTCAAGCGTACTGAGTAAACACAGGGATAAAAAGATTGTTGTTACTTATCACACTCTCATACATGAAATATTAGATACAGAAGCAAATACTTATTTTGGCACAATTGAAGATGAAAATTGTTCGGAGCTACCTTCTATATACATCCTACGCAATACCTTATGAGTACAGGTGAATAAGTCAAAATGTGCAGATGTATAAGCGTTCAGAAGGGAAGGGAGTGTGAATTGCAAACGTTCTTGCCCGGAGTTTAGGCGTGCTGTTGGCACCATCCATTGTTCGGGTTGTCTGAAAGGGTAATTAGTGGTTTTCTCTTGCAAGTTTGCCAATCGTCGAATATGGTTTGTACCATTTTTTATTTCTGTTTTGTAAGAAATGCTCAACCGGTATCGGTATAATTCATAGATTTGGACCACACTGGCTGTAAGAAAGAGACCTTTGCTGGGTGACCCATAGCTAACATTGAAGGCGTAGCGAAGGACCCTTTTCTGCAGCATTTTCTATTAAAATCGTCAATCTTATTTTTCAAGCTCCGACAGTTTACAACAAGAAAGGAGATGATAGCAGAGGTACTTTTTGTACGTCACTTGCTTTGCACTACTTGCTTGACGGTGTCATTATATATATATATATATATATTTAACCTTGTCTAAGTAAAGAGCGTCATGCCTCATGTTCACCCTGATGTCATCGCTTCTTCCGGATTTAGCGAATTGCAAAAGATGCCGTCTCTTAATGCGTACTTCCTCCACAAAATCTTCAGATAGGCTGATGTCAATCGCTTTTAACTTCTTTGCGTTTAGCAAAATATTCTGTTTTACTTTAAACGACGCAAAGTTGGCAATTAGTGGGTGATTTTTACCAGGCCTAAACTTCCCGATCCTTGACATCTTTGGCTCCGTATCATTTAGTTTTGACCTGCTGTTGTTCTCTGAAACATTGCTATCTGCAGGAGAAGATCCCCCATACTTTAAAGACTATATTTACAATGGCCTAGTGCGTACCTTAGGACGAGGAGGTGGTGTGACTATTTACGTTAAGCAATCATTAAAACATGAAATTATCTCCCAATTTTCCATTGTTAGCGAAGCAGTAGAGTGTTTTATGATACGCCTAGATAAAGCATTTGCTGCGATCGTTTATAGACCACCCTCTGGGATTAAATCGGGATTTTCTAAGTTCATAGAAGGACGTTTTGGAATACTTTTGCCACATTGGCTTTTCATTTGTGGTAATGGGTGACGTAAACATCGATATGTTAAATATTATGGGGTTTTACATGCCAAAACCACTTTCTGATTATGAGGTATGCCGTAGTGGAGGACTCCGGAAATTTCGACCACCTGGGGTTCTTTAACGTGCACCTAAATCTAAGTACACAGGTGTTTTCGCATTTCGCCCCCGTCGAAATGCGGCCGCCGTGGCCGGGATTCGATCCCGCGAACTCGTGCTCAGCAGCCCAACACCATAGCCACTGAGCAACCAAGCGGGCAAACATGGATATTTTATTACAGGATGTATCGTCACGGCAATGAACTCTTCTGGCAAATTCTTTTGCTTGCAAAAACGTAATTTCTCAGGCAACCCGTCTGACTGCACAGACAGTGACTTTGCTTGACATATGTTTGACGAACCTACAACGACCGCATTGCGTTGCTGGAGTGTTGGCAGTAGAAGTAAGCGACCATTTGGCGATTTTTTTTACCCTTCCTTCTTCCAATGATGATCGCGAAGGTAATGAAAAGTGCCGTCGCGTCAGATCAACGCTAGGACACTAGAAATATCCCGGCATCATGTTGTTCAAACAGATTGGAATCAAGTGTTCAGAGAAAAGGATCCTAACTTGACGAACAACCTATTCATCTCTAGACTTATACAATGTAATGATGAAGCTTTTCCGGCATCTGCGAAGAACGTAAAACGGCATAAAATTAGAAAAGCATGGATCACATATACCTTACTTTAAAAATCACAAAATAGAACAACATGTACCACGAATTCGTAAAGACACGCGACATAAATTTTTTCATTGAGTTCGAAAAGTACAAAACCAGCTGGATAGTGAACTAAGGTTCAGGTATTACGAGAATTTATTTTGTATAATAAGTAATTATCCTAGAAAATTTGGAACGAGGTTAGAAACCTTTCCGTACGCATAAAACAAAGCCACATTCCTAGCATTCTGGCAATCTCTAGCGGCCTTGGCTACAGAGAGATTACAACTGCAATGAATGATTACTTCCTTACAAGTTGGGTTTCCGATAACATATGTGATAACGATGGTCGGAAATTAACGTTAATTGAACATGTTTTACCTACCTCCGTAGTATTACATACCTAATTCATATCATGAAACTGAAGAATTAATAAGCAAGACTAAATACAATTGTGCGCCCGGCCATGACCACATAAAACCATTGCCAATAAAATACCTTGCTGATGTGATATCGCCCGTGCTCTCACACATTATTAATTTAACCTTCCGTAATGACGTTTTTTTCCCTGCACAGTTGAAAACAGCTCGTGTGTGACCGGTCTTCAAAGGTGGTAATGACCAATAAATTGCTAATTACCGACCAATATCGGTACTCCCGATTCTGTAAAAAGTGTTTGAAAGTGCTATTAATATTAGATTACAAAATTTTTTTCGATAAGCACAATATCATAAATGATTCCCAGTTTGGTTTTCAAAGGGGGCAAATCTATTGAGCTTGCATTACTCGATATAAAAAATGAGATGCTAAATATATTGGAGAAAAAATTACACACTCGGGCTGTTTGTAGATTTCCATAAAGCATTCGACACTGTGTGTCATAGCGTTCTCCTAGAAAAATTTAGTAATTATGGCATCCGCGGTATAGCCAATAAGCTATTACAAAATTACTTGACAGACCGTTACCAATATGTAGTTATTATTCAGGAAACATCCTCTCGTGCTAAGTTTGACAGAGGTATCCCACAAGGATCTATGCATGGTCCATTGTTATTCATAATTTACGTAAATGATCTGTGCCGCATTCCGGATTTTCCTAAATTATGTATGATAATGACAGTAACATTTTTTTTGGCACTTCAATTTCTGGCTTTGAAGGGAGTGTAAACACATATCTAAGTAAGCCGTCTTGTTAGCTTAAAATAAACAAGTTGTAGCTAAACGCAAGTAATATAAATACGTATTGTTTGCACCTATCAATAAGCCACAGAATGTAAGCTTAAATGTTTCGTTTCAGGGCCACACGCTGCAGAAAGTTCAGGTTGAGAAATTCCTATGCGTGTGGTTACAGGAGGACCTGTCATAGAATGAACATATTATTACGATATTATCGGGAGATACTCAAGAGACGAGCCGCCGCGAGAACGACGATGAAGTTGGTCTGTGCCTTGGCGCGGGCGAGTGTCGGCCTGGCTGTTTGGCTCCAGTGTAAATAGCCTGTAAATGGCCTCTTTCGTCTGTGTCTTTCTACACGTAACATTCTGGTAGAGGTTAGCGATCCCCGTCCTCACCACGGAACTCCGTAGTGGTCGTTACACCGAGCTTGTCACCATGCCTCCCGGTGACGACACCACCTCTGCAACGGCTTCGGCTTCGGCTCCTATCGTCACGGTTGCCCAACATCGCGACCCTGGTGTGTTCTCTGGCCTGGAGTGACATGATGTTGACGACTGGATCAAACTCTATGAACACGCCAGCGCTAATAACAGGTGGCACCCAACGATTATGCTCGCCAATGTCATCTTTTATCTCGGCGGCACCCCACGCATGTGGCACCAGACGCATGACGACGAGATAGCCAGTTGGGACAGTTTCAAAGAAAAGCTAGGGGAACTGTTCGGCGACCCCATTGGCTACAATGTTGCCGCGAGAAAGGCTCTTGCGTCTCATGTTCAGACATCTACAGAGCCGTACGTTTTATACATCCTCGACGTCTTGGCTCTATGTCGCAAAGCTGACGATGCTGTGTCTGAGGCAGATAAAGTGTCAGATGTTCTAAAAGGAATCGCCGACGACGCTTTCAATTTGCTTGTTTTCGGCAACGTCTCGACTATCGACGCCATCATAAAAGAATGCCGTCGCCTTGAACAAGCTAAGAGCCGCCGTATCACACACCACATCACGCGGCTACCCAACACTGCTGCTACGTTGACATGTGAGGGTCGACCACGTCAGGCTACCACCTGTGACGACGTCACCCGTATTGTTCGCCGCGAGCTCGAGGCCACCTGTTCGCCAGCTTTCTCCGGGACGCCTCCCCCCGATCCACCAGCAACCACGACTGCGATGATCCAGGCCGTAGTCAGACAGGAATTTGAGAACATGGGTCTGAACTCCATGTGTTCAACGTCTCAACCCAGCGTTCCCCAGTTCTCTACCGGCTCTCCTTGTCCCCGGCAGTCCTTTTCTGCCACATCTCGCCGCAACCCGTCCGAATGGCGTACCCTTGATGACAGGCCGATCTGCTTCCACTGCTATCGCATCGGCTACGTCGCTCGTCACTGCTGCAACCGATGGCCACCACCTCCTCGGACATATCCGCCGCTTATTCCCACACCTTTGGACTTTCTGTTCCCTATGCCACCCGCCATGAACCCACTGCCGCTGATGACCCTGCTCCGAATCTTCGCTACAGCCGCTCGCCCTCACCTCGAAACCATCAGCCTCGTTCGCCCCAACCCCGCCGCTTCTCTTCGTCGCCTATCGCCTCCCGGACTCAGCCGGAAAATTAGGCACTGCATCTTCTGGAGGTGAAGCTGCGTTGTCGACCCTGGCCTCAAATCATCTGCTCACGTTACCTACAAACCAGAACCTTCTTGACGTTGACGTTGACGGCTTGTTATGATTGGGGGTTCAATCCCATCGCTCGTGATCCGTTGTCAAGATTGGAGTCGGGCATGAATTAGAAGGTAGCTGGCCCATGCCGTCGTCCAACTTATCCACGCTGAGGACGTTGATGAAGGGAAGGACTTCTTCTCATCGAGAACGAGAAATATGGGTTTATTTACAGTATTTATATCAGTCTAGCATGACTGTTTGAGAAAGTACATCAGTCTAACATGACTGCTTGATAGAGAGTGACCTGAGCAGCTGCACAACAGCGTTTTTTAAACACTCGTTCCTCTCCCGATACAAGGTGATGCAAACGTTCGGTTAGTCATCGCAAACTAGCCGCCTCTCTGCAGGACGGTCTACACACACACACATGCACACACGTGTTTACGGTCCGAAACCGACACCACATGAATTTCATAGAACTCGGAGCCGTTCCGGGTAGCGTGTTGTCTTGCGTCTTGGTCGGTGCGTGGGAAGGAGTGTCCGTCGGCGTTCCCGCGGCAGCTCCCCCGCCCGTAGGAGATCAGGTCCGCTTTGTCGTGTTGCGCACAAAGCCTGCTTCGTCGAACTCCTTCAGACACAATGCATCCCAGCTGAACCGACGGAGAGCGGAGGATGCGCGTATTGATATCGACACAAAGTCGACTTCGCCACGGCGTGGCTAGAGTTTGGCGGCGATGCTCCCGAGATGTTGCTTCTACAGTCGCAACTGGTTGGCAAAACTTGCACTGCAGCTGGCCGTTCTTAACAGGCTATCCTTTCACGGCACTCATCAATACAGGAGCACATCTTTCTGTTATGAGTGCTGCCTTCCGACAACGACTCAAAAAGCCTCTCACCCCAGCGTCGGCACGCGTCGTCCACGTTCCAGATGGCGGTACTGTGCCTATCGTCGGCATGTGTACGGCACGTGTCAGCATCGCCGGCCGCCACACTCCTGTCCTCTTCACCGTGATTGCTCATTGCCCCCACGACCTAATTCTCGGCCTCGACTTTCTCTCCGCGTCAATTGCTCACAGACCGTGGTCGTACGTTTTTGGCCAAAGTCATTGACGACATCATACGTGCCTGCTCAATACAGCATAAATTTACCATCTCCTACCACCCTCAAATGAACGACCTCACTGAGCGTTTGAACCGCACCCTTACAGACATGCTATCGAAATACGTTTCAGACGACCACCGTGACTGGGACCTGCTTCTACCTCACATTACCTTTGCGTACAACTCTTGCCGTCTCGAATCTGCTGGCTTTTCCCCGTTTTACCTCTTGTATGACCGAGAACCGACGCGACTACTAGACACTGTGCTTCCGTCCACCGCAGCTTCAACTAGCGCTTATGCCCGTGATGGAATCTCCCGTGGTGACCATACTCGCCAACTTGCGCGCGTTCGTCTACAAGTGTCTCTAAACAAACAGAATCAACGCTATGACCTCCGTCACCGTGATGTCCATTTGTACCCGGCACCCTCGTGTTGCTTTGGCCACCATCGCGTAAAGTTGGCCTTTGTGAAAAGCTGCTTTCCTGTTATACAGGCCCATGTCGCGTGCTCCGCCAAGTGACCGATGTCACCTATGAAATTGTTCTAGCCACGCCCACTACGTCCTCCGCTGTGATAACCAGTGAAATTGTCCACGTCGCCCGACTCAAGCCCTACAACTCTCCACGTGCCTTGGATATTTAACAGCACCGTGACGGTGCTTTTGCCGCCGGGGGGTAGTATTACAATATTATCGGGAGATACTCAAGAGACGAGCCGCCGCGAGAACGACGATGAAGTTGGTCTGTGCCTTGGCGCGGGCGAGTGTCGACCTGGCTGTCTGGCTCCAGTGTAAATAGCCTGTAAATAGCCTCTTTCGTCTGTGTCTTTCTACAAGTAACAATATAAATATATTAGCTGTAGTATTAAGTAAAAGTGCCGGATGTATGTACATATTAAGTCCGTTGGTACCACTTTGGCTCAAGAAAGCGCTATATTATACACTATTCTATTCCCGGCTCAGTTAGTGTGCGTTGATCTGGGGCACAACAACAGCAGATAATTATACCACATTGCTCACTTTACAAAAGAAGGTACTGCGAATAGTTAACGGATATCATGGTGACCCACAAGGTCTCAATACGCGTCCGCTGTTTTGAAAACGTTTCATATTGCAAGCTAACCAAGTTTGTTATTTCAAATTGTTGTTGTATATCCAAAACAATAAGCTATACCCCATGTACAGTTCTTTACGATGTGTTCAATACTGCCTCCGTACACAAAGTATAAGAACACCCAAAATTAGAACTACCTAAGGTCGGCAGCACATTCACCACGAAATACCTAGTTTGCTCAATAAATTTGACTACATTTACGACCTAAATAAAAAAATTCTAAAAATAGGTTTAAACAAATTTTTGTGCAAAACTGTATTGAATGTGTTTAAGTGCAGTTTTCTGTGTGGATTAAAATCTCCATCTGTCTCGCCTTTTCAACTTGTTCAATGTTCACAGTGTGCTTTATCTTATCTATGAGCGAAAATTTGTTTCCTTTTGTTGCTGCTTGTGATGATACATGTATGTCGATTTGCTTCTCTTCTTCGCTCTGTGTTAATATTTTTATTGTTCTTTTATACCTATAAAGACAATTTAGATCGTAAAATGATTAGCTGATTTTAAATATTGTATATTGCTCCTGTTTTCCTATTTGCATTATGTATGTGTGCCGCACTGAATCTCGGAGCAAAAGCCTCCGTCAGGCTGTATAGCCTTTTGCTTTTGCTTCGATTTCTGTTGATCTACAGAAAGAAAGAAAATAACTCAAATAAAAAATCAAATCAATACAATACAATATTTGGGGTTTTACGTGCCAAAACCACTTTCTGATTATGAGGCACGCCGTAGTGGAGGACTCCGGAAATTTTGACCACCTGGGGTTCTTTAACGTGCACCTAAATCTAAGCACACGGGTGTTTTCGCATTTCGCCCCCATCGAAATGCGGCCGCCGTGGCCGGGATTCGATCCCGCGACCTCGTGCTCAGCAGCCCAACACCATAGCCACTGAGCAACCACGGCGGGTTGGGCTGACGAGATAGAGTCAATAGTAGTTTGTGATTGACAGGCCCTTTGCCGCTGTTAATTTGTGCAGTAAATGTTTTATTTATCCATTTTAGCTGCAGCCAAAGGCATAACAGGTGGTCAATATAATACCGTTGCATGCACTGTGCACATCTGTAGTCAGTACGAAGCTGATAGCAAAAAAAAAAAATATTTTATTGTAGCGATTATACAATTGTTAGAAGTACACTAAAGGTTACTATGAAGTCAAGTTAAAGTGATAAATCAATGCTCTAGAACGTTTAAGTCGTCAATATAATCGCGAACAGAGCTTTAATAACCGAGAAATTGAGGTAAATGCATGACACGATTTGAGACCTCCCAGCAACATTCCGGTGCTATATAGCCCGATGACGAAGGCACTCCTCAACATAATTTATGTCACTAGTACTCAACTATACTCGTATTAAAAAGATCATTTCATTGGATTAAAAGACGAAAGAAAATGCTACTTGTTTACTTCTGTTCGATTCTAAGAATAACATTTTGACATTACCCTTTAGTAGTATGGGTGATCGAAAGGTTTCGTTTTCGCTGGACTCTGCGTGCTCGACCTTGCGCCGCGTGCTCTTTGGAGTTTCAGTTGTTTGGTTATCGCGTCGTGCTGCGCTGGTTCTGCTGGCTCGTGAAACTTGCATTTGGAACAAGCAGCGAGAATGCCACGTCCATGTGATGTCGTGTGATGCGCGAACGGTCCGCGGAACTTGGCCAAGGGCAGTTGCAGCGGCAAACCCAACGTTACTTATCACTGTGTGCCAACGAGAGAACCTCTACGTTCGAAGTGGTTAAGTGCCGTACGTCTGCCACAGCGCGCTGGCAAAGAGCCGAAAAATCACGTAGTGTGCTCGCTACACTTTCGTCCAGTGGAGTACGAGTTCAACGCCGACTTAGTGAAGTCGTGTGGAGTGCCTTTCAAAGCAGGCCGCCATCGTAGTAGTACGCAACGACATCGTCAGCGCGAGCTCTCAGCGGCAGGTCACGTTCATCAGTGCTTAAATCGCTGAAGTCGAGCCCAGCATCGCGAGCCAATGTGCCGTTGTTAGGGTCGTCCATTGCAGCGAGCGTCAAATTTGGCGTCATAAAATAAAGAACCAGCTTATCGTCGCGCGCTTTCCCTTCCGCTAGCCACCATAGCTCCGCTTTCGCCATGCTGTCGGGTCTGTCTTGGCTCTGTTTCTGGCCGCGCGTTTTCGTTTTGCGCAGAAAAGCCGTAGCGCCGTTTGCGCGCGCCATTCTACTCACCGACGGCGCAACGTCACTATGAGACCATGACCAATGGTCATGGTCTCATAGTCTCATACCCACTCCTCGATCGGAGGGCGGGCGATTTGAACTGCGCTAGAGGTACGCGGACGCTTCAGAACGCATTTTCTCTTAAAATCCGTCTGTTCTTCGCACGAAACAAGCGTTTCGAGATTTCTCTGATGGTATTTCAACAGTCCACGTTGAATTAATAGTAACCTTTAGTGTCCCTTTAAGTAGTACTAATGCAAAGGCATCAACGCACAATCTGCGTTAACACATAAGCGTATTACACGCAAAAGATACTAACACATTATGCTAGCTTGCAGGCGTTGAATTTCCGCTTATCTATGTGTGCTTCTCAAATATTACTGTACACTTTCATTTGCGCGATTTCTTCTCAGCCCCATTTACTGAATACCCGAATAAGAGTGCCCGTAAGCTATATTAATCAGTTATTAACAACTTCATGAATTATTCGCCTAAACGGAATACAGCAAAATAAGCGCATTTATTTCAGCTGGGAACTGTCCTTTACAGAGGTTGATAACACGCGTCGCAGTCGCTGATTAGGAGGCGCGAGTTCCACTTTTCACAAGCGACGGGTGTTTATAGCTAGGCACCGGTGAGGAAGTGATGCCCTCCAGCTTCGGCTTGGTACACATGGCTGCGGCGGCTGTTCGCCGCAGCCGTGGCGTGATCCCGAGTGTCAAGGGAAATCCGGGGTCGAGGCGGGAAAATAGCGATCAGCCTGGCGCGCCCGGCGACGGCACGTGCCTCGGCGCTCGCCGGCAAGCGCCGCCCCTGTTTCGAGGCCGCACGCGTCCTCTCGAGAGATAGGCGCCCCGATCGTGAACAACACGAATGCAGGCGGCGGCTTCCCGCTGGTTTTCTCTTTCTCTCTTTTTCCCCCACGCAACAACGCGAACGTCTGGACGCAGCCAATGTGGTCAGATTTACGACGCATCTGGTGAACTCGTTCGATCGCGGCGTCGAGAGGCGAGCCCCGGGTGCGAGCGACACATGTCCAGAGAGGAACGAAAATGGACATTCCTAGGATAAACGCTGAAATTGCAAGGAAACGCCGCGCATAAAGCGACGAATGAAGAAGGACACGAGACATGGTCTATATTCCAAAGTTGTGTATATATATATATATATATATATATATATATATATATATATATATATATATATATATATATATATATATATATATATATATGTGTGTGTGCGTGTGTGTGTGTGTGTGAACGAGAAGAAAGCCAAACGCGGGCCTGATTTTTATTAGTCACATCAAAAGCAGCCTACCAATACACTAAGGACAGTCTTTGTTGGCTTTTCATGATATTACTGCACGCATATACCGGGTGTTTCAGCGAACACATTCAAAAATCTTGAAAATTTGCACGTGGCACATATCACAATTGCAGTTCATGAGCCGGTCTACTCGAACGGGTGGACAATACTTGCACAAACAATTCAGAAGCGAAATCGACTAATTAACAAGAATTCTCTAATTAACCTTTAGCTAATTATCTTATGACCCATATTGCAATTTACAGATTCTTTCTAACCTTTGTCCCCCGTCCCCAGTGTAGGGTAGCAAACTGCAGACTCATATCTGGTTAACCTCCCTGCCTTTCCGCTTCATTCTCTTTCTCTCTCTCTCTACAGATACTAGCAGTGGAGTTCGCAAGGCGGATCCACTTGTAACTTTGCGTAGAAATGCATTGGCATTCCACTTGTGTGCTTCAGCAAATGAAACGACCTTTCCTGAACAAGGGCGCTATAACGCAAACCTATTCCAAACTTTTCTATTCCAATTCTGCTATCAGCCCTTCGCGATTGGTCAAAACTTTTTTGTACCATCCCCACTTCACCTGTCTCACGCGATGTCACGAAAACCACGATACCTCCGCATCTGATATGATGTGTACACACTGATTATGCATGATTTGACCGAAAAAAAAGCAGTTATTTCTGATTCGACGCCTTTTCGCCATTAGCTTCCGGCTATTGGTCAAAAGTTTTCGGGCTGCATCCACTTCACCTACTTGTCACGCGACGTCACGAAACCACGAAAACTCACCGCGTCAAAGTGACGTGTATGAATAAAAGATGCATTAATATGCCGAACAAAACTGAATTTTCTTCTGAACAGCCGCAGGCTGCCCCATTCTGAAAGGAATAAAAGATGGCGGCCGCCGATCGCTCAGGCGCTGGCTACTCGCACCTGCCGGAGAGCATGGGTTTATTTGCGTATAAGAAAACTTCTTGCGTGGCCGTGTAACGCTTTCGAGCACTTTCGGCACGTTTACGACCTCATTCTGCCAACTCTTCTTTGCTGAGGATTCGTTTTAGCGTCCTTCTTAAGATTCCGTTGCATGTCGCCGTGATTTTCGGCCAGCCACCGCAAGCTAAGTAAGGGAAAGCGGACCAATCGCAGACGCCGGCACCACCCTATTCATTCGGTTATCGATTTTCATCGCACTGGCTCTGTCACATCGAATCCCTCTCCACTTGAGCGTTCTCTTCACCGCTTGTCAGCCAATTAGATACGACAAGTCGCTCAGAGTAGGCAATCATATTCGTTTTTCAAGCAAACAAAAGTTACTTCCTATGAACGAGGAGAGCGTTTGATTGGTCTGTTCCGACAACCCTGTGGGTGACCACCCGATGCTTGCGTCGGTGGTTACGCAGATTTGACGTCAGGAGATTGGTATAAAAACATATTGGAATAGCTTTACGTTATAGGGCCCCAAATTAACTGGAATGTCAATGCATTTCTCCGCAAGGTTCGGGAATTTATATCTCGAAATTGGTGTCGTCCTGAGAATTCGTTGCAAGTGGATCCGCTAGAATCTGTAAATTGCAATATGGGTCATAAGATAATTAGCTAAAATTTAATTAGAGAATTCTTGTTAATTAGTCGATTTTGCATCTCATTTGTTTGTACAAGTATTGTACGCCCCATCGAATAGACCGGCTCATGATACCTACAATGGTGATATCTGCCAGAGGCAAATTTTTCAGATTTTTGAATGTGTTCGCGGGAACACCATGTATGTATGTATGTATGTATGTATGTATGTATGTATGTATGTATGTATGTATGTATGTATGTATGTATGTATGTATGTATGTATGTATGTATGTATGTATGTATGTATGTATGTATGTATGTATGTATGTATGTATGTATGTTTATTTATTTATTTACTTATTTATTTATTTATAATATACTGCGGACAAGAAGTTCAAGCAGAGTGAGCAGACTACACAAGATTATATACACAGAAGAACAGGATGAAACAAGTGTAGCATAGAACACGTTTTTCACACGAATTCTTTGGTCATAAGGTAGGCAATTAAGAAAATTGTAAACTTGATTCTAATACAACTATAATTATTACACGAAATAACAACATTATTTACAGAAATTATACACATCTCACGGGCGCTGGGGACATGCTTCAGTTAATTTATTCCAGTTAGCCATTGTTGGTGGAAAAACAGAGTACCGAAAAGTGTCAGTCCTTGCGAAAATTGGTGTTAGAGAATGAGGGTAGTGGTGTCGAGTGGGTCTGCTTATCAAGGGGGATACGTATTTTGCGGTTTTCAAGGCTAGCTTATGATTAATTCAGTTTGAAAGAAACTCTAGCCGACTTTTCTTTCTTCTAATTTGAAGTAGTTCAATGCCATTTGCCGTTAGTATGGCAGTAGGGCAGTCAATAGCTTTAAATTTACTTTAAGTAAATCGTACTGCTTTTCTTTAAATTTTTTAGGTTTCTAATGTTAATTTTTGTGTGAGGGTCCCAAACTATGAAACCGTATTCAAATTTTCACCTAATCAAGGAATAGTAAGAGAGTAGTTTAACACGAGGCGGAGCCGTCTTGAGTTTGTGGCGCAGAAGGCGTAGTTTCCGGAAAGCGGCAGAGCAGATGGTATTTATGTGCAAGTTCCATGGTCATTCGTTAATATTAGTCCTAATATTTAAAGCAGGCTATTTTCACTAAAGGTGCTACAGCCAAATTGCAAGTGTAGTTTAAGGGGACGTTGTTGCACATTATGGACCGTATTTGAACCTCACCGATGGCACCGGTTATTGGAATCTCAGCGCTGCCACCAGCTGTTGGAACCTCAGTGCTGACACCCGTTGTTGCAACCGGACCGTTGGCGCCCGTTGTTGCAAATGGGTCGCAAGCCCCAAGGGTAGCGTTGGCCTGGCGGCCTGGGGCACACTGGAAGCATCCGAAGGTCCCAGCAAAGCATGAGGCGACTGCTAACAGAACAACTTGTTTATTCTAGCATCGCAAAGAGCGGGCGGTCAGGTCGACCGAAGTAGAGAGACGGGAGAGCACGTTACTCAACAGAAGAAATCGGAGCCTCTCTCCTGGCGTCCGGGGGCAGCTGCTCTTATACTCTTGGCGTCGCGGGCAAGAAGGAAGGTCACGGGACGACACCACGTGACAGCGAGGCACGGACGGACTGAGACATGTAGAGACGAGTGTAGTGACGCATCAGCCGGGCCGGCGCCGGTCAGACCTCCTCGCTTCACACTTGGGGAGCTCCTCTCCCCGGCTGCCGCGCTTTGACAAGCGTGGGCACACACACACACACGCACACACAAAGACACGTGGCACTGAACATGCCGGGACGCGCTCGGCGGGGATGCGTCGCGGCCGCTCCGAACGGGCCAAAATGTCCGCCGCTTTGAACGAAGCTCCGGCGTACGTTGCATCCGCGCCGGCTTTATCGCGCGTCGTAGGCGAAACGTAACAACCGATAGACACACTTTTATTTATTTATTTATTTATTTACAGATACTGCCAGCCCTTACACAGGGCTATAGCAGGAGAGGAATACGAACAATGATAAATCCCATATTTTGATACATGGAAAATGGTGCATCGAAACACAAAAAGGGACAATAAATTAAAATTAATGACACCAAGAGGTAACAGCGTAATCCGCTGAAGATAACAAGGACACAAAGTTAAGTATATTATTTACAAACTAGGATATTTCCAATGTGTTTTGTGAAGAAATCAATGGATGAGGATGAAACGGCTTCTTCCGACAGGGAGTTCCATTCTTTGATAGCTCTTGGGACAAAACTGTACTTGAAACAATCGGTATGTATAACAGGGGGACGAATAAACATTGAATGACGATGTCTAGTGGTTTCACCAGAAAGAATTTCAAAAAAGTCTGTATGCCTTATACGAACATGATGATGAATGATTAGGTAAATATATTTAAGTCTTTCATATGTCGATGTAGCCTGTAATGTCGGTAGGTCTGCATGTACACAAAGTTGAGAAGGGGAGTCCGTCCGCCGATATTTATTGTATATAAATCTGACGGCCAGACGCTGTATTCGTTCGATTTTTGATATATTTATAGCAGTGTAAGGGTCCCAGACGACCTTAGCATATTCAATTAAAAGTCTAATTAATGTTTTATAGGCTAGAAGTTTTTTTCTTGAGTTGCGAATGGCAAATTACGCCTTAGTTGCATTAAGAAGCATTCCCCACTGCTCATACCATTTTAACAGATTGCCTAAGTTAGAATTAATGTCACATTGGTCACTAATGCAGGTAACTTGGCTAAACAAAACACAATCGTCAGCAAATCAACGAATTTTAACTGGGGTGTTAACCATATTGACAATATCATCAATATATAGCAAAAAAAAGTAGAGGGCCGGGTACGCTCCCCTGCGGAACGCCAGAAGTTACCGGAAGGCAGCCAGAGTGTTCTCCCACTTGCACATATTGGTTGGGGTTGTTTAGATGGGATGAAATCCAGGAAATAAATAATTAACCGAAGCTTAGTAATTAGTTTATCGTGTGGAACTGTATTAAATTGCTGTAATCTAGGAATATTACATCAATTTGACTGTTAGTATCTAGACAAGCTGCAAATGTGTGAACTATAGTAACCAGTTGTGTTGCAGTAGAAAACCCTTTTCGAAAAGCCGTATAGGAAGGCGGGAAAATGTCATCATTCACTCGTTCATGTAACCACGTCTCATTTGTTACGGTAATGTGAGGATCATACCGTAGCAGTAAAATTTCAAGGGGCTCCGTTTTATTCCTAACCCTATGGGCATTCAAATTATAATGAGACGAGGTTGCTTGTCGTGCGCATTCACACTACGTCAAGTTGACAGCTGAGGGCTGGTGTTTTTGTAGCTGGCCATTTTCCCCCGCCTGTTTTGCACTTCGTCCCAAAAATACATATCTTTATTTATCTTTAGTTTGTCGTGTATCAGGTTGATTCTTTTGTCTTGTTCTATCTCGGCCTTTGCGCTGTTCCAGAGCAGACTGCGTTTCTTAATGTTGATTTAGAATAACCATTCTTAATGAAGATATTCGAGCCCTTCAGTTTTCTAGGGTTTTTCAGTATTTCTTTTTATTTTCTTAAAGTATTGCAGGTGTACTATTACAGGCCACTTTCCCACCTGCTTACCAAGTATATATATATATATATATATGACTAATAAATATCGGGTCCCTCGGTTAACCCCCTTTCTTCTCGTTTATTACATAACGAGGGTCTCGAATCCGGCAACATTGATGCCTTCAGGTAGCATATGTGGGTTTATTGACCAGTTGCCTTCACCCGAAAAGATCACGTTCTCGTGACGCCTGCGGCAAAAAAGACGTTCCACGTCCGCCGCCAAGGTCTGTGAGTGGGGGCGCTGGCTAACACTCCCAGGGTTCTACTAGTACACATAAATACCCAAGAAAGAGGATGGGGAAACGCCGCCGCGGTAGCTCAATTGGTAGAGCATCGCACGCGACATGCGAAGGTTGTGGGTTCGGTTCCCACCTGCGGCAAGTTATTTTTTCATCCACTTTAATTTCCATTAATTTATCATTACTTTATTTCATTTATTAAGCACATGCAATTTTTCCTATGTTGTACTTGGTGTCAGTGTTTGTTGGCTTCTCATTATATGACTATATATATATATATATATTATATATATATATATATATATATATATATATATATGCAAAACGAGAAAAAAGGGGGTTACTCCAGGGACACGATTTTTATTAATCATATCATAAGAAGCCAACAAACAGCGTCATCTGAAGACGTGGGATCATTCCCCACCTGCGGCAAGTTGTTTTAATCCACTTTAATTTCCATTAATTGATCATTTCTTTATTTCATTTAGTAAGCACAAGTATTTTTCCTATTTTGTCCATATATATATATATATATATATATATATATATATATATATATATATATATATATATATATATATATATATATATATATATATATATATATATATGCAATAGATACGTAAAGGAGGGGAAAAAATGTATTGGTGAAGAGGTGTGAGCATGTGTGACTCTTTTTGTTCTGACTAACTGCGGCCAAGCCAGCGTTTGCTCCGTGGTGTTTGAGCCGTCCACAGGTACATCTAATGATTCCAGGACTACAGAAGAAGACAGATCTACCGGCCCCTGCTCTAAAACAGCTGAGCTTACTTCTTTTGCATGAAAAGTACAGCAACCACATGCACATCTATACGGACGGATCGACTAGGTCGTGCAGTTCTCGTGGTGCTGTGGTTGTACCAACGCGAAGAATGACACTGCGGTTCAAAACATCGCATGTCATGACCTCAATGGCGGCAGAACTAACAGTCCTGCGTCGAACACTGGAATTCATTGATTCTGAAAGACCTAGAAAGTGGGCTGTATTCTGTGATTCAAGACCAGCATTACAGTGCACGCAGTCAGTTCTCCCACGCGTATGCCATGACCAGTTGACATACGAAATCGCGAAACTTTACCATCACGTCCAACAAAGAGGTCACGAGGTCGTTTTTCAATGGGTACCTGGCCATTGTGGAATCAGTGGCAATGATTCCGCCGATAAAGCTGCTCGCACAGCACATCAAGAAGAGCACAGCGTTCCAATTCCGCTTTCGAGGACAGACGCCGCAGGGCAGCTTCGACACCTGGCAAGCAGTCTCACACTGACCGAGTGGAACTCGCCAAACTTACGACGTACACGACTGCATCGACTAAACCCCTCCCTGCAACTCCGACCTCCACTCGTATTTCCTCGACGTGAAGCGACGCTTCTCTGTCACCTTTGGTTAGGAGTTGCCTTCACAAAGGCATACTCTAAATTAATTGGAGTGACTGACAGTGCAGCATACGAGGTCTGTGGCACCGAAGAAAACATCGACCACCTGCTGTGCCACTGTCCACGATACACCCCAAAGTGACAAGAACTTGCCAAAGCTTTGCAAAAACAGGACAATCGACCGCTTTCTGTGCAGGTGCTGCTGGAACACCGCCCCCATCGCCCGTCGGCCCATAAAGCGGTGAAGGTGCTTTTGTACTTCTTACGGACGACGGGCTTGTGCGAACATCTGTGACTGTTAATGCAATTTCTGTAAGACCACACACGTCAGCGAACTCACCGCAATTTCCTTCTTTCCTTCCCTCCTCTCTGTCCCTGTTATCTTTGTTTTCCCACTTTCCCATGAGAAAATGAGAAAAAGAAACAAATAAAATCAGTTAGAACGTGTAAGTACAAAGGATGCTTAGTATATGATTTTAGCTTGGGCTTACAATCTCGTGATAAATTAGTAACAAACTAAAATAGTAAAACGGTAAATACAAAATGCACTTACGGTGCAAGCATACACTAAACAGAAAATAGTTCGATTACACAATGTTAGCTAAAGCTGCCCGAATTCTTTGGTTATCGTAAATAAATATGACTTCAACAGAAAGGTGGTTCCATTCCGTGGATGACAGAAGGAAAAATTACTGCGAAAATGTTTTAGTGTGGCATGATTCGATGCTAATCTTATAACGGTGGTCAATTGGAGACAATACGCATTGTGGCTGAAAAATGCGATCGTTGCGGAGTGTTCAAATATGGTATAATTTATGAAAAAGAACTAAGCGTGCGATTTTACAATGAGAAGAAAATGGGGTAAGTGCAACGTTGGTTTTCATGGCAGACACACTTGCAGTTCTGTTGCAGTTATGTAAGATGAAACAAACTGAAATATTTTGCAGGAGTTCTAATGAATTAATTAGTTTGTGAGTGGCAGGATCCCAAACTGCGCATGCGTATTCTAGTTTCGGAGGTATAAGGGTAGTATAAAGAAGCATTTTTATGGATGAAGGGGCAGTTGAAAAGTTACGGGGCAGGTAGCCATGCATGCGGTTAGCATTGCGGATTACGTAGTGGGTATGAACATTCCAAGATAAGTTGGCAGAATTATGCCCAGCTAGGTATTTCTAAAAGTGAACTAATTTCAAGAGAATATTATTTAGGTAACATGTATGCATGCTGTTAGTTATTCAGGATACACGCATCACTTTACATTTGCCAACGTTTAGCTCCATTAGAGAATGTTTGCAGCAGTTAGCAACATTAGTGAGATCAGACTGAATGGGGTTAGAATCCTCTGCATTGGTTATTTCACGAAAGATAACACAATCATCAGCAAATAAGTGAATGCTAGATGATAGTGGGGAAGGGAGGTCGTTAATATAGATGACAAGCAAAAGAATCCCGAGCACTGAACCTTGTGGTACAACAGAAGTTACACTTCAAAGCGGTGAGTTATGGCCGTTTGCGATAAAATATTGCGTGCGATTTGATAGGAAGCATTCAATCCACTTCAGGATGCTAGTGTGATGCTTCAGCTGAATCAGTTCATAAAGTAAAAGTTTATGGCAGACGTTATCAAATGCTTTGGCGAAGTCTAAAAAATTGCATTCTGTAAATGATTGACGATCGAGACACGATGCAATTTCTGCGTAGAGATTGCAAGCGGAGTTTCACATAAAAATGTTTTTTCAAAATCCATACTGAGCTGGTGTGCAAGATGCATTGTATTCCAGGAAGTTAGCAAGATGTTTGAAAATTATATGTTCGCGCAATTTACAGCAAGTATTTGAGAGTGAGATGAGGCAAGAATTAACAGTCAAATTTTGTTACCTTATTTGTGCAGTGAAACC